>NC_091458.1:7006663-7371663 GCF_027789765.1 Dendropsophus ebraccatus | reverse complement strand
CACCGGCTTCAGAATGACATGATGACAGCCCCGCCCCCGGTATGACTGTATCACTGGTGTAATATTGCTGTGACCCGGGGTTGCTGAGGATAGTATACAGCCGGCAGGCTCTGGTGTTTCTTCTGGGACACTTGTCATGCTGGCCACACATGACACATGGGCACTTGAAGGTTTAGCACAAGGTGTGGGTGCAGGACAGAGCCGGGCACTTAAAGAGACTCTGCCAGTAGGTTATGCTGTCCTATCTCATGGTGGGGCTGTGTAAGAAAGAAAAGAGAGAAGAAGTGGTGCTGGCTGTGTGTGGTACCTGGGATTGGTTAAAAACAGTGAACATAAAACAGCATAGTTATCTCTTTCCCTTCAGCTGTGCTCTTTCAGACAGTTAGTGTACCTTGATGGTAGACGGGGGAGTCTACACAAGGTTCCACAGTGCACTCAAAGTCATGTTACCAGGTAAGGCTGGGTTCACACTACGTTATTGCAATCCATTTTTTTTTGTGTGTGTGTGCAAAAAACGGATAAAAAACAGTTGCATCCGTTTTTGCAAAAAAAAAAAAAAAAAAAAAAACGGATTGCAGAGAGGTAGTGTGAACCCAGCCTAATAGACTGTGAGAGAAGACATCACTAGACTGAGGGAAGCCGTATGGTGGTTGATATGATGAATTGCTGCAATATGGGCCAGTGATGTTGGGACTAGTTGCAATGTCCCAGAACAGATGTGCCATTGCTGTCCTGTCTCTTTATGTAGGTTGGTCTTAAAAAGTGTGTGTTTTGGTCTATTCTGGGCTGAAGGTGCCCTCACCCCTCAAGTCGCACTGCTGCCCACGGTCCGTTCCGGTGCCCCCGGGAGGTGACGGAAGATCCTCCGAGACCACGATTAGGCCCGCCTCCTCGCCCTAGCCTGCGGCCTTCTGCCTCTGCCGGACGGTGCATCTATACCATTGGCGGGTGTGGGAGCGCTGCTCCTCACCAGCCGACCAGCGTGCACCGCTCCTCACCAGCCGACACTCCGCCGGATCGGTGGTGGACAGATACGGGAAACAGCCAGAATATCGGGTAGGCCTGCCTCCTCCCCTGGACTGCGGTCCCCGGCCCCCACCGTGTACGTTACCTCGTGGGATTAGCTCCTGGGTGCGCACGTGGAGTGTGCCTGCTCCCAGCCTGTCAGCATCACATAAGCCCAGTGTGCTGGGAGCCTGGCTGTCTGCATTCTCTCCTGTAAAATAAGACTCTGTCCCTCAACTCTTTCAGCCCACGCTTGCAGCAGCAAAGGCCCTCATTCAAGGGAACGGCGGCCATCTTGGATAGGTGGCAGAATCCTGTATCACTCCCAGCGCTGGGCCTAGCACGTACTGTTTCCACCTTGTCTGCTGTGCTGTGGTGCACCTACTGGCGGAATGGGTATCTCAAAAGGGGGCACAAACAAGGGGAAACGGGGGGGGGGATTCCCAGCACCCGATGTCTGTTGCTCCTTTGGATGTGGACTCTGGATCGGAGGCTATCGAGGAGATGCCAGTCGCCTCTAATCAAAAGGCGGCCAGGGGTCGAGATCAGGTGGTGAAGCAAGGGGGGGGATCCTCCAGGTCCGTGACTAGAGAGAGGGAGGCCTCACCAGAGAGTCAATTATCCTGCTTTGAGGGCTCGCTAAGTCCTGCACGCCTGCATTCCCCTGAACGCTCACAATAGTCTGCTACTGATATCGACGGCAAATTTTCTGAAGTGTTAGTTGCTATCACCACGTGCCAGACCATGATGGTATCAAAAGTGGATGAACTGCTCCAAGACTTTGTCATCCTCCGTCATGAAACGCAAAAAAATAGAGAACGTACGGCGGAGGTGGAAAGGCGGGTCTCGGAGGCGGAGGATACCCTGCACCCTATCCCAGCACAAATCTCTGATCTACAAAGACAGATAAAAGCGGTCATGAACAGGGCTGATGACTTTGAGAACCACCTTCGGCGGAACAATATTCGCATTGTCTGTCTTTCAGAGAAATCTGAGGGTGATGACCCGGTGGCTTTTACAGAAAATTGGCTGCGACAGATTCTCCCTAGTGACACCTTCTCTGAATTCTTCACAATTGAACGGGCTCACAGAGTCCCTGCGAAACTTCCTCCGCCGGGAGCCCCTCTGCGGCCTTTCCTGGTCCGACTTCTTCACTTCAGAGATCGGGATGCTATCCTGAGGGCGGTTCGAATTAAAGGAGAAATCCTGATGTATAACGTCAGAGTGTCTTTCTACCCTGATTTTTCCGTGGAACTGCGCAAACAACGCACGCAATTTACAGAGGCTCGCACCAAGCTAAGGGCTAAGGGGTATCAATACTCCATGATGTATCCAGCCCGCCTCCATGTTATTGTTGGGAACTCCACTAAGTTCTTCAACTCACCGTCGGCGGCTCTGGAATGGGCGGAATCGGCCCCTGACAATCGCCCTCAAGGCTAAGGGTGCAAGGTGGTGGCCACCATGTGGGGATTACTATTTGTCGGGACTGGGGTTCACGGGGGAGGGTAGGATGTATCCTCGAGTTTCATGCATAGTCTTTACCTCCTATTACAGTGTTAGCGGGATCCTGTGGAGGCAACTTATAATATGGTTGGCGGGAGGGGGGAAGGTTAGTGTGTGTTTTTTCACCCCCTCTACTGCTGGCTAGTGGTTACTGCCTCTAGGGGGTCTCTACCCCCCCAAGATAGTTAATAGTTAGGGTCAAGGTCTACGCTATTAGTTCCAGTGTTGTAGTGCTAGACAGGGCATTGGGTATTAAGTTATTGTTAGGATGTATAATTGTTTAGCTGTATATGTTTGTGTGTGGTCTGTACGTGAATGTATGGCTGGCCGTGCCCCCTCCTCCTGCCTTCCCACTGCCGGGTTTCTCTTCCCTGTCCCTGTCCCTTCCTTTGGGTCCGTGATGGCGTCACTTAATATAGTAAGTTGGAATGTTAGGGGGTTAAACTCGAAATTTAAAAGGGCCCTGGTCCTTGACTTTGTTAAAAAAACATTCCCCCCACATTATTTGCTTGCAAGAAACGCATATTGTCGGTCAAAAACTCCTAGCCATTGAAGAGGGCCTGGATCGCTAACGGCTATCATGCCACCTATTCCACCAGCTCTAGGGGTGTCTCGGTCTTAGTAGCTAAATCTCTGCCCATTGTGGTCACTCAGGTTGACTGTGATCACTTTGGCAGATATGTGATTGTTCATTGCACGTGTGGCTCGCTTTCTTTTACCTTAATCTCTGTGTATGTCCCTCCTCCCTTTTCTATCTCACTCCTGGATGTACTCTCCACTAAAATCTCTGCTTTTCCCTCAGGTCCGCTGCTCTTTATAGGGGACTTTAATGCTGTTCCTGACCCTATCCTAGACAGAACTAGTGGAGTGGACCCAGCATCCCCCCACGTCCGCTCGTGGTGCGCTGCTCTGAACCTAACCGATGTTTGGCGCTGGAAATTTCCTAGGGCGGTTAAGTATTCCTACTTTTCTTCAGTCCAGAACACTTTTTCTAGGATTGACCTTGCTTTTGCCTCACCAGACTTGCTGCCCTTAGTAGGCGATGCTCAGTATACCAATAGAGGGATCTCTGACCACTCTGCACTTGTAATTTCCCTGAGGTTAGCTCCCCCAATTCCCTCTAGACTGTGGCGTATGCACCCTGGCTGGCTATCCTCTGAAGCGGTTCAGGGAGTCTTATCTGAGGCGCACAAGTCGTATTGGGGACTATTCGGGGAGCGTTTGTTACGGGGGTGGCAGGGCAGAGAGCCATTTATTCTCAGCAGGAATCCCACCTAACATCTCAAATTAGTACGTTGGAGGCGGAGTACGCGGTGAGGGCAAACGGAGAAAGTGGGCCATGGCACAGAGGGACCTGCTGCTCTTGCAGAAGGAACACATTCGGAAGAAACTCCTTGGTAAAGAAGCCTCACTCTTTGAGTTTGGCGACAAACATGGCAAACTTCTGGCGTACCTGGCAAGGGCGGACCGTCCTCCTGTTTCTATCCCTGGTGCCTATAACAACTCCGGGACCCTGATGTCTGACCCGCAAGATATTAACACAGTCTTTCGGGACTTCTATAGGGATCTCTACTCCCCCCACTGTTCCGTGCGGCCTGCCGAATATACGGCCTTTTTTGATTCTATTCCTCTCACGCCACTTAAGGCTTCTCAGTCGGAAATCTTGGATCTCCCTATCACTACAGAGAAAATTCTGGAGGCCATTAAAACTATGCCGGTTGGGAAAACCCCTGGTATTGATGGACTGACTATAGAGTGGTATAAGAATAATGCAGACTCGTTGGCCCCCCGTTGACCTGTATATTGACTCCTTGCATTCTCGTATCCTCCCGGATTCCCTCAGAGACGCCTTAATTATCCTATTGTTGAAACCTAACAAAGACCCTCTCCTGCCGTCCTCTTATAGACCCATCTCACTCCTGAATGTAGACGTGAAAATCCTGGCCAAAGTCCTTGCCACCAGGCTTAATGGGGTTATCGAATCAATTGTTTCCCCGGACCAGATCGGCTTTATGCCGGGGAGGGCCACGGATATTAATTTGTCCCGGCTGTACCTGAATATTGCAGCTAGTAAGGATGACCCTGTTCCCGGTTGTGCGCTCAGCCTAGATATACAAAAAGCCTTTGACTCTGTTGATTGGCAGTATCTCTGGTCCCTCCTCGGCAGATTCCGCTTTGGGCCAGTCTTTCGGGCCTGGGTTCGTCTTTTCTACACTGCCCCTACTGCTAAAATCCGTACTGACCTGGACATTTCTGCTTCCTTTCCACTTGGCAGGGGGACGAGGCAGGGGTGTCCGCTTTCACCTCTCCTCTTTGCTCTCGCCATTGAGCCGCTGGCGGCGGCCGTGCATGCCTCCTCCTCAGTTGTGGGTATTCCCAGAGGGTCCCTGGTGGGGAAGGTTTCTCTATATGCCGATGATACCCTGGTCTATCTGGCTGATGCCGGCCCTTCCCTCCAGTCCCTTATGGAACTCATAGACTGCTTCGGGGCTCTATCAGGATTGGTGGTTAACTGGTCTAAGTCTGTTTTGATGCCCCTGGAAGCCTCCCTGCCACTGCCAAGTAACTTGCCTGGTCAGGTGACGGCGGCACAGCAATTTAAATACCTGGGGGCTGAGGTCACAGCCTCTGTGGATGACTACATGTCTCTTAATCTGACCCCCCTCCTCACGTCTGTGGAACAAAGTCTCCGCAAATGGGAAATGCTACCGCTTTCCCTCCTGGGCAGGATAAACATTTTTAAAATGATTTTCCTTCTGAAATTCCTCTACCTCTTCCATGTATCGCCTGTTTCCCCCCCCCCCCCCCCCCCCCCCCCAAGGGATTCTTTACACGTTTGGACAGGTTACTGAGATCCTTCTATTGGCAAAGCAAGGCACCTAGGATAGGTCTTATCTCTCTTCAGGCGCCCAAGCATCGGGGAGGTCTGGCAGCTCCCAATATGTATCAATATTTTTTGGCCTCCCCGTTAGTGTATGCTCACTGGTGGCTCGACCTGGATCTGGGTAACACCGCGGTTGCTTTGGCAGGAGCCTTGCTGGGGTCTTACGAAGGCCTTGTCAATGCTCTATACAGGTTTACTCCTTCCTCTCAGTGGCTAACCCCCATACGTACTGTCCTCAGAGTTTGGTCGGTGGTGCACAGGCTTCTTCCCTCCCCCCTACCCTCCCCTAGAACGCCTCTGTGGCTTAACCCACGTCTCCCTCACCTGCTAAACCTACCAGGCGTGGTGCTGTGGGGTAAACATGGTGTCCGTTACCTGGCTCATCTTTTTTCCCCCGATTTCGAATTTCACTCTTTTGATATGTTACGAGATAAATACGGTGTCCCCCGTACGGCCTTCTTCCATTATCTCCAGTTGCGTCACGCGATCAAAGCCCAATTCGGGAGCCTAAATGTGCCACAAGAGTTTTCCTCTGCTGAGAAACTTCTGGGCACTACCGACCCTTCTAAGCCCCTGACTCAGGGATACCTCTTGTTAAACCCACAGGAGGGCTCTCCTTTCCAAAAAGCATTCCTTCAATGGGCAAGGGACATTCCCTCTCTCTTTGAGAAGAGGTGGAAGGAAGTGATCCACACGTATTACCCCACGGTGGTTAGTGCCAGAGATCGCCTTATCCAATTTAGATATTTGCAGAGGACATACTACACCCCGGAGCGGCTTAAGAAAATGGGAGTGCTGCCATCAGACGCCTGCTTTAGGTGCCAGGAAGCAGTGGGAACATTTATCCACGCCGTTTGGGACTGCCCCAAAATTAAACCTTTTGGCGTTCAGTTCTCCACTTTTTGTCTGACAAGTTTGACTTCCCCTCAGTTTGTACCCCGGCAGTGTGCCTGTTAGGCCTAATCAATGACATCACACAGAATAAGTACTATAGAATGTTTATCCGTTTCATTCTCTTTTGTGCCAAGAAAATAGTGGTTATGGAGTGGAAGAGCACTGAGCCCCCCGCCCTGAGCAGGTGGATCCAATTGGTCAACTCCTATGTCCCCCTATTCCAAATATTGTATGAAAGCCATAAATGCCCCCCAAAATTTTTAAAAATATGGATCCACTGGTTGATGCTGGATTCCACAACTGGTTGAGTACCTGGGTGGGTGGGATTGGGGGTAGGGGGGAGGTGCGCGGCTGTGTGTGTGCGTGTGTGTGTGTTGTCTGGTTGTTGGTTTGTTTGTCTGCTGGCTGGGGCACAGTGATCACTTGTGTGAATCGGTTCCGGATGTACTTGCGCGTTTAGACTGCCCCTTATGCCGATGCCTATTTTTATGACTCTTGTGTTGCTCTGATGATCCTGGCACAATGTCATTTATTTCCTGTCCTAGCTTGCGGATGTATGTTATTTTGTTCTTTATATGCAAAAGTTCAAAAATAAAAATTCTATAAAAAAAAAAAAAAAAAAGTGATCAGCTTAACAGCAGTTACTTGCACAGTCAATATTTGCCTAGAAAATGAACTTTATCCCCCAAAACACATTTCACCATCATTGCAGCCCTGCCTTACAAGGACCAGCTAACATGGCTTCAGTGATTGCTCCATTAACACAGGTGTGGGTGTGGATAAGGACAGGGCTGGAGATCAATCTGTCATGATTAAGAATGACACCACTGGATACTTTAAAAGGAGGCTGGTGCTTGGCATCATTGTTTCTCTTCTGTTAAACATGGTTATCTCTAAAGAAACAAGTGCAGTTATCATTGTACTGCACAAAAATGGCCTAACAGGGAAGAGTATCGCAGCTAGAAAGATTGCACCTCAGTCAGCAATCTATCGCATCATCAAGAACTTCAAGGAGAGAGGTTCCATTGTTGCACTGTGCACTGTGAGACTGCGGAGACTCTTGGAGCAAGGCCTGGTCTCAAGGAGGGCAGCAAAGAAGCCACTTCTCTCCAGAAAAAAACATCAGGGACAGACTGATATTCTGCAAAAGGTCCAGGGAGTGGACTGCTGAGGACTGGGGGAAAGGTCCAGGGAGTGGACTGCTGAGGACTGGGGGAAAGGTCCAGGGAGTGGACTGCTGAGGACTGGGGGAAAGGTCCAGGGAGTGGACTGCTGAGGACTGGGGGAAAGGTCCAGGGAGCGGACTGCTGAGGACTGGGGGAAAGGTCCAGGGAGTGGACTGCTGAGGACTGGGGGAAAGGTCCAGGGAGTGGACTGCTGAGGACTGGGGGAAAGGTCCAGGGAGTGGACTGCTGAGGACTGGGGAAAGGTCCAGGGAGTGGACTGCTGAGGACTGGGGGAAAGGTGCAGGGAGTGGACTGCTGAGGACTGGGGGAAAGGTCCAGGGAGTGGACTGCTGAGGACTGGGGGAAAGGTCCAGGGAGCGGACTGCTGAGGACTGGGGGAAAGGTCCAGGGAGTGGACTGCTGAGGACTGGGGAAAGGTCCAGGGAGTGGACTGCTGAGGACTGGGGGAAAGGTCCAGGGAGTGGACTGCTGAGGACTGGGGGAAAGGTCCAGGGAGTGGACTGCTGAGGACTGGGGGAAAGGTCCAGGGAGTGGACTGCTGAGGACTGGGGGAAAGGTCCAGGGAGGGGACTGCTGAGGACTGGGGGAAAAGTCATTGTCTCTGATAAATCCCCTTTCCGATTGTTTGGGACATCTGGAAAACAGCTTATTGGGAGAAGACGAGGTGAGCGCTACCACCAGTCTTGTCTCATGCCAACTGTAACCGGCATCCTGAAACCATTCATGTGTGGGGTCGCTTCTCAGCCAAGGGAATCGGCTCTCTCACAGTCTTGCCTAAAAACACAGCCATGAATAAAGAATGGGACCAGAATGTCTCCAAGAGCAACTTCTCCCAACCGTCCAAGAGCAGTTTGGCCACCAACAATGCCTTTTCCAGCATGATGGAGCACCTCGCCATAAAGCAAAGGTAATAACTAAATGGCTCAGGGAACAAAACAGAGATTTTGGGTCCATGGCCAGAAAACTCCCCAGATCTTAATCCCATTGAGAACTTGTGGTCAATCATCAAGAGACGGGTGGACAAACAAAAACCAACAAATTCTGACAAAATGCAAGCATTGATTGTGCAAGAATGGACGGCTATCAGTCAGGATTTGGTCCAGAAGTTGATGAGAGCAGCCGGGGAGAATTGCAGAGGTCCTGAAGAAGAAGCCGCAACACTGCAAATATTATAGACTTGCTGCAGTAACTCATCTATCTGTCAGTATAAGCTTCTGTTACTCATAATATGATTGCAATTCTATTTCTGTATGTGATAAAAACATCTGACAAACACACAGAAAAAACAGAGGGCAGCAGATCATGGGAAAATAGATTTGTGTCATTCTCAAAACTTTTGGCCATGACTGTACACAATGCTCTGTGAGCTCCAGACTGATACATTGTACATAGCTAGTCCTGCTCTCAGCTGTATCCACTGTAGACAATGCTCTGTGAGCTCCAGACTGATACATTGTACATAGCTAGTCCTGCTCTCAGCTGTATCCACTGTAGACAATGCTCTGTGAGCTCCAGACTGATACATTGTACATAGCTAGTCCTGCTCTCAGCTGTATCCAGTGTAGACAATGCTCTGTGAGCTCCAGACTGATACATTGTACATAGCTAGTCCTGCCCTCAGCTGTATCCAGTGTAGACAATGCTCTGTGAGATCTATAGACTGATACATTGTACATAGCTAGTCCTGCTTTTAGCTGTATCCAGTGTAGACAATGCTCTGTGAGATCTACAGACTCATAGACTGATATTACTATATTCGGCATGTTCTGTTGGATGACACACGTTCCCCTTTGTACACCATCCATTGTTGTGGTTACGATGGTCACATGACTGCGGTTACCTCATTGCTGCCGGGGACTCACAGGGGAAGTACAGGGGTAACATGTCAGCCTATACACTCAGCTATAGGGCTGTGTAATCATGTAATGTGCCCTTAATGACAACCAAGAATATGCTCCTATATACAAGCATCACATGACCAGAGTCACTGTGTACATACATCACATTACTGATCCTGTATTGATCCTGAGTTACATCCTGTACCCCAGAGCTGCACTCACTATTCTGCTGGTGGGGGTCACTGTGTACATACATTACTGATCCTGTATTATACTCCAGAGCTGCACTCACTATTCTGCTGGTGAGGTCACTGTATACATACAGTACATTACTGATCCTGTATTTCTTTTATTAAAATTTTAAACATAACAATAAATAAATACAGAAATAACGCACCATATCTGACCAGAACAAAACAATAGAAAATGAAACCATAACATAAACCACCGGCCCATCCCCACACTCATTCTTCCACACATACAACCTATATACACCCATATACCTATATACAATATATACACAATATAAACTATTTAGCTAAACATATTAATAAACTATATACACTAGTATATACAAACCTATATATACTACTATATACTATACACTTATAAACACACCTATATACAATACACCACTATATACTATACACCTATAAACACACCTATATACACTACTATATACAATACACTTCTATATACTATACACACCTATATACACTACTATATACAATACACTTCTATATACTATACACCTATATAAATAACTAAAATGTAAACCCCCTGGCGCAGTTGCATTGTGCACAACCTAATACCACAGACACAATTCTACTCAACCCAACACCAACTAAACAAGACATCATTACACAAATAAACTAAAACTAAACAAGACACAATACAAAATAATAACCTATAACTAAACAATACATATAATATTTTTTAATTTTTAATTTTTTTTTATTTTTTTTATTTTTTTTTATTTATTTATTTATTTTTATTTTATTTTATTTTTTTATTTATTTTTTTTTGGCCCTGAGCTGGTCCCGCATCCCATGCCCCCAGTACATGATCACGGACGTCCATGAACCAGCCCAGGATTTTATATATATATATATATATATATATATATAAAAGTCCCAACAAAGTCCCACAGAAACCCCCTCCCCCCTTTTACCCACCACCCAACCTATCACTAAACCCCAAGCCCTAGGTGCAAACAAAACATATATAATATATACAGTATATACAATTTATACAAACATACAAAGACAATCACAATACACAAACTTTGTAAAAAAACAAAACAAAAAAAAAACAAAACATATATATAACATACTAAACCCAACAATAATGAGACTTCTCAGCCCCACACACAGCCCGAAAGCCCAAGATCAGCGCCTGCAAGCCGTATACTCCAGTATCTCTACAGCACAAAACAAAAGACTAAGGTGTTAGCATCAGCCGCCACCAGGAGAGGAGACGCAGGCTAAGGAACCTTATAGGCAAAGCCCCTCCAAAGACAAGAGGCCCTACCAGCCCCCAGCCTTTCGTACTCCAGAGAGCGCACCTTCACCAGGTCACCGAGTGTGCCCCTAACCACCTCATCCACAGGGGGCGCTGTGCCCCTAACCACCTCATCCACAGGGGGCGCTGTGCCCCTAACCACCTCATCCACAGGGAGGATTTTACGCTGCGTCGACACTAAACACCGTGCACTCCACGTGTGGTACCTGACCACTATGCTGACTAGGAATAAAGTGCTCCGGTCCCAGCCACCAAGGTTTCTGAATGCTCCATAGGCCCATTCCGCATAGGAGAGGCGGGCCAACCTGGGCCACCCGATGGAAGCGCCCACCCTGTTGTAAACCTCTGTATTAAAGGGACAATGAAGCAGAAAATGCTCCATGCTTTCCAGCATGCCTCCACACTCCTCCCGGGGACATCCCCGATCCTCAGAGCTCCTGCACTTCAGATTGTCCCTCACATACAGTTTCCCATGGAAGCAGCGCCAAGCCAAGTCCCAAAACTTCAAGGGGATCCTGATGGAATTCAATAGGCCCAAACCAACCTCCAGATCCCGGCTTGGGCAATCCTTGAGCGCCAGCGGTTTTTGGAAATGGGATGACAGGACCCTATTGTCAAGGAATTTCCTCGACAGAGTCCTAATCTCCCACATCCCCAAACCCCACCGACGAATGACCTTCAGAACCAGGGTAGCATAAGATGCCCGTGTGGTGTGCGGAGATCCTTCACTTGCCCTCCTGTCTCCCATTCCTGGAAGAAAGGCCGAAACCATCCCCTACAGGAGAATACCCACGGAGGAGCCCTCTCTTTCCAGAGATTTGCAATGTTGGTCTTAAGAAAGGTATTCACCAGGAACACCACGGGGTTGACCATACACAACCCCCCTTGTCTCCTCGTACGGTAAGTAACCTCCCTCTTGACTAGGTTCAGTCTATTCCCCCATAACAGTTGGAAGAACACACTGTAGACCCGAGTCCAGAGAGGTTCTGGCAAAATGCAAACACTGCCCAGATATATCAGCAAAGGGAGCAGGAATGTTTTGATCAGGTTAACCCTTTCCCTGAGGGTCAAAGACCAACCCTTCCACTGATCCACCTTCTGAGCGGCGATCTTGAGCCTGCTGTCCCAGTTTTGTTTGGGGTAATCCCCTTGGCCGAATTCGATGCCGAGAACTTTTGCAAACTCCTGGGGCTCTGGAAGGGTGTCCGGGAGATCAAATCCAGGATCTCCACCTCCCAGCCAGAGACTCTCACACTTATCCTGGTTGATCTTGGACCCAGATGCCTCTGAGTAGCGCTCCACCTCTGACATCACACACTGCACCTCCTCTTGCGAGGAGACGAATATGGTGACATCATCGGCGTACGCTACCACCCTCAGAGTGGAATCCGGCACCGCAGGGTCCATTCTCACCCCCGTCAACGGTCCACAATCAATCCTCCTAAGGAAAGGATCAACTGCAAACACGTACAACAGTGGGCTCAAAGGGCAACCCTGACGGACACCAGACCCAACCTCAAAAGAGCGGCCAATCCAACCATTCACAAGCGGGAAACTCTCTGCCCCTGCATACAAGGTCTTAAGCCAATCAACAAAAACCCCCGGCAGGCCATATCTCAGAAGGACAGACCAGAGGTACTCGTGGTTAACCCGATCAAACGCTTTTGCCTGATCCAAGGACAGCAAGTACCCCTTCCAGTGACCTGCCCTACCCTGCTCCACAGCCTCCCGGACACCGAGCACAGCACTAAAGGTACTGCGGCCTGGAACAGAGCAATGCTGGGCCCCCGAAAGGAGCTGGGGTGCAAACTTCACCAGCCGATTAAACAGCACTTTTGCCAGAATCTTTCTGTCCACACTGAGAAGCGCTATGGGACGCCAATTCTCAATGCGGGACGGGTCTTTACCCTTTGACAAGATGATCAAGGCTGACCTCCTCATTGACCTCGGCAGAGTGCCCGAGGAGAGACACTCATTAAATACCTCAGTCAAGAGGGGTACCAAAGAGTCCTTAAAGGTCTTATAGAACTCAGATGTTAAGCCATCTGGACCGGGTGACTTCTTGAGGGCAAGACCATCAATAGCCACCCTGACTTCCTCTTCTTGGATCATCTCTGTCAAAACGTCAAGAGAGGGGTCTACCCCTGGTTCAGGGACGGTTTCAGTCAAGAAAGCTGAGGCCTTATCCCGATCTAGATCCTTCCTCCCCAAGAGGTGCGAGTAAAAGGATCTGACGACCTCCAGGATCCCTGATCTGGACCTTTTCAGGGATCCTGTACTATCAATCAGTCCTGAGACGATTTTACTATTCACTGACATCTTGCAGTTTCTGTAAAGGTCGGGCGAGCGGTACTTCCCGTAATCCCTCTCAAAAACCAAAGATGCGTGTCTATCGTACTGGCACCTCATTAGCAAGGCTTTCACTCTGGAGATATCATCACGACTACCTCCAGTCGAGACAAGACGTTCAAGTTTCTTCCTCAGGCCCTGGTACAGGCGATACCTGTCCAGACTCCTGAGGCTCGAGAGCTCGCGGAAGAATCTCGCAACCCTTTTTTTGAACATCTCCCACCACTCTGACTTACTGCTACAAAGGCCCAGCAATGGTACCTGGCTCTGAAGAAAATCCTCAAAGGACTGTCTTATTTCCGCTTCTTCCAAGAGAGACGAATTGAGCTTCCAGTAGCCTCTACCCATCCGGGGGGTCTCTGTAACATTCAGAGAAAACAAAATTAAACAGTGGTCGGAGAACTCCACCTCAACAACGGACACCGCTGAAGAGACGGCTTCCTCCTTTAAATAAAACCTGTCTATCCTGGACCTACAACTACCCCTATGATAGGTGAATCCCGCGTGGCCTGGTGTATGCCGGATGTGAACATCCACCAGGCGAGCCTCACTAGCTATACTATTCAGGGCGACGCCATCATAAGTCAGCTTGTCTCTGGAACCTCCCCTATCCTGGGGCCTCGTGACAGCATTGAAGTCCCCTCCAAAGACCACCTGCCGACTTGTAAAAAGATAGGGCTTGATCCTCATAAAGAGACACTTCCGATCCCACTTGGACTGTGGACCATAGATGTTAATAAGGCGAAGTTCTTGTCCCTTCATGAGGACATCTAGAATCAGGCACCTCCCCATTTCTAACTCAATAACCCGTCGGCATTCTACCGGTGCGGCAAAAAGGACCGCCACCCCGCTATACGGCTCGGCCGCAAGAGACCAGTAGGAGGGCCCATTCCTCCATTCCCTTCTGGCTTTAAATATAGATGACATGTCTGTTAGCCTGGTCTCCTGCAAAAAGAAAATGTCAGCATTAATGTGGGCAAAATAATCATAGGCCGCAAATCTAGCCGTATCTGACTTAATGCTGGCTACATTAATGGAAGCCAGCGTCAACAGAGAGGGTGCCGCCATCATGGGTGATTGAGTTAGACGGCTTTCTTTTTCCCACTATCCTTTGCATCCTGCCCGCCACCTTCCTCATCTGACGATGGTTTACCTCTCTTTAGTGAAACGGATGTATCCATATCCCCTTTATTTACAATTTCCTCGTCCCCCGACTCTGGGCAGATCCTCCCCCCAAAGGAAATACGTTCCCCAGGGAGAGAGGATTCGACGTCCCCTGCAGGCCCCTCCGTCACCGCGACAACCAGAACCTCACCCTGCGCCTCCTGCACCTCTGAGGAGGAAACATCTTCGAGGGTTTGGAACCGGTTTGAGAGACCAATCAGAGGGAAGATGGTTGTACCTTCCTTTGGCATCTGGGGGGTGGGAGAAGATCTTACATCCCCCCTTTTCTTATTCTTTTTAGTACCCCGCTTGTGCTCCACCCATCTCCCACTATCCTCATCCGCGCTCTCACCATGGGAGGACAGTGGAGAGATGGCACCTTCTTCTTTCCGAATCCTCCAAATCTCCTCATCCAGATCACTGTCCCTCAGAGCCTCAGCAGTAAGATTGGCCTCAGGGATGAGATCAGAGGTCGCCATAGTTGCGCAAGGCTCCTGAGACTCCCCCATCTCCCTCTCCCTTTGGCGCTTATCCCGACGCCGCAGTTGGGCTGGCGTCTTTTGCTTACTTTTCTTCCCTGGCTCTTTTACTCCTTCACCTCCGCCAGCTGCCCCCCCAGTAGATTCCTCCTCACGACCTTTCTCCACCGGGGTAACAACTGCATTGGCAAAGGAACGAGGGCAGCGACTGAATGGGTGACCTAAGTCACCACACAGGTGACACCTAATCTCCACACAGGATGCAGCGAGATGGCCTATTTCCCCACACAATGAGCACTTCATCACTGTGCACCTAGCACTGAAATGTGTGGGGTCACCGCACCTGTGACAGAGCTTAGGCTGACCCTGGTAGAAGACCTGGATTCGATCCCTTCCTAGGAAGGTGGCAGATGGTATGTGGGTAACGGTGTTTCCTGAATACCTAAGTTTGACCATAAAGGTCCAAGCCCCTGACCAGATGCCATATTCGTCCCTGTTCTTTTTTGGGACTTCCACCACCTCTCCATACCGGCCAAGCCACGTCATGATGTCAATACAAGAGAGTGATTCGTTACGGGTTAAAACGGTCACTCTCTTGACGTTATTTTGGCGAGACACCGCCTGAATGGCAAAGTCTCGCCAGCCGGGCTCATCCTTTACCAGCTCATAGTTCGACCAAAAAAGCTCAAGCCCCTCCGGCCGAACAAAGCTGATATCGAATTCAGGGGTACCAAAGGGATGTATCAAGGCAAAGATGTCAGCTGCCTTGAAGCTCATCCTCAGCAGGAGCTCAACAACTTTAGATCTTGGGGGACATGTATCACTGCCTCTCCACCTCAGACGGACCACATTCCTTCGGACACCACCCGGCCCGGCTGTTGGGAGAGACCACACAGTTTCCCTACCCCTTTCCTCTCGGAAGGCTGCAAGGCCATGCCTTTCTATCAAGAAAGACAGATCAACCTCCCTACCCTCTACATTGATTGTTCTCTCCCCTCTCTTTAAGGCCTGCAGGACACGTCGATGCAAGTCACCATCCCCAGGGCCCGAGGACGAGGAAAGCACCCCACTTCCCCCAGCGGCAACATTTGCATAGCTGCTTACCGCTGCTGCAGCCGCTGGGGGTGCAACTGGACCAGGCCCTATGCTCCCACCACTAGTCTGTGCCCCTTCACCACCCTCCTCCACATAATCCATACCCACACCAATACCACATGTCACACTGCCCCGACCACCCTCCAAAGCCCCAGACAGATTCCTCCCCACATTCACTCCTGCCTTCCCCCCAACATTAATTCCCCCATTCACACTGGGTGGACCGGTGTGTTCTGGGACAGAAAGAGATTTTGTACCATCAGCGTCATTGGGTACCAGGACCGGAGCCACCTCCACAGGACAGGCCACCGGTCCCTTAAGAAAGGACCGAACAGCCTGCCTGGACTGTTTAGAGGCAGCCCCTGCCCTATTTCTGCTGGTACCCTCTGCCTCATCAGTACTAGAGTCCTCCGCACGATCTGGTCCAGCAACACCAAAACAAAATAAAGGCTTAAGTCCAGTCTTTCTTTTGGGAGGCGAAGACATCTTAGCCCCGGCAGCATCTCGGCGACGACACCGCTGCCCCAAAGGAACAGCAGTGCCAGCGCCAAGCGCCAACGGAGCTCCCGCAGCTGACTCTGGCACACAGCCGCTCCCCCCTCCCGTCTGATGTACCCCCCTCCCGCGAGCTGATGTACCAGTGCCTTTAACGTTACTGCCCACCGCTGGGCCAATATCACTGTCCGACCTTACAGCCGGTTCCTCACCTGCTCCTCCTCTGCTACTGCAAACAGAGATGGAGCTTACCGCCATACTAGACTCCATACTCTCATACTCATACTGGTAACTGGTGTTGCTTTCATCCCCCGAACAGCGGCTAGATGACAATGCTGCTTGCCCTGCAGGGAGCCCACTGTATGGGGTCTGTTGTTGGGGACCCCCGGGTGGATTCGGCTCAACATCACGTACCTCCGCAGCGTCTCCTTCCTCCTCCACCCGGCTCTCTGGCTGGAGCCCTCTCAGCCCTCTCCGCTTTTCTCTCTCCATTTCAGCAAAACGATCGTCATTCTGTAGTTTTTCTCTAAACGGCCCACTGTTCTCCAAAATAAAAGTTCGTTTTTTCATTAGCCTTTTGATATCAGCTTTCAGACATTTTATCTTCGCTGATAACTCAGCCTTTTGCTGCTTAGCAGCAGTGTCCATTAATGCTTTTACAGCACATACCTCCTCCTGGAGCTTGTACAGGTTGTTCCTGGTGTCCTCATACCCATGGAGGCTCGCAGCAATCCGGAGGCCATAGGTCTGCCCCGTCTCTTGGGACCGCGGCACCCCCCAATCTTTCTCCACATCTCCCTGGGCAGACAGCCTTGCTCCAGGAGGAGTGTCACTGCTCACACTGTCATGACATGATTCCACAGTCGCTGTAGTACTGCTGGTGCTTGTAGTTCCACAGGTAGTCGTAGCCTTGCGGCTACCCTTTGTCACTTCTAGTTCAGGGGCGGCTGGAGAAGCATCGCTGCACCTCCTAGCAAACCGCCTCAGCCCTTGTACCTCTGATGGACCTCCTGATGGTGTTCCCTCTGCTGTTGGTCGCTGGATTCCTCTGCCCCCCACAGACCTGGTTCGGGGGGCAGGAGTTGGGGTTCTCCTCGCCTCGCTCATACCTGGGCCTGCACCCCCCTCCTGGGGAGAAGGGGATGCACCCCAAAGAAAACAAAGTCCAGGCTTCCCTCCAAATGCACAGAGCACACCAAACGATCCTCACAGCAACAAACAGGAAACAGGAAGAAGCTCCCTCTAGTGGCCAGTACTCTCCAGAGCTGCACTCACTATTCTGCTGGTGGGGTCACTGTGTACATACATTACATTACTGATCCTGTACTCCAGAGCTGCACTCACTATTCTGTATTATACTGAATGAATCCTTTTCCATAATCTTCAGTGGAAGTTGTGTTCTGCTTCTTGTGACTCCGCCAGGTGGCACCACTGCATGTGTAGTTATATTGTATCTGTTTGATCAAATAGTTTGCTAAGATCCTGTTATATTTTAATTTTTAATATCTACAGAGCAGGTGTTTACCGTGTGTACGCTGGGAGGAGTATATAGGGTAAGCCCTTACACCTGTGGGTTGCTGCTGCACTTGTTTTTTTTTGTCTGTACTTTAGCCACGAGCAGCGTGCAACCTGCAGTGTGAACAGAGTCATAGATGTGCGGCCAATTTTTCCTTTTAATCGGTCGCTGTGCGGTGCTGTGATATGATGGGTCGCTGCGCGGTGCTGTGATATGATGGGTCGCTGCGCGGTGCTGTGATATGATGGGTCGCTGCACTGGGCAGTGTTGTAATGGGTCGCTGCGCGGTGCTGTGATATGATGGGTCGCTGCGCGGTGCTGTGATATGATGGGTCGCTGCGCGGTGCTGCGATATGATGGGTCGCTGCGCAGTGCGGTGATATGATGGGTCGCTGCGCGGGGCAGTGGTGTAATGGGTCGCTGCGCGGGGCAGTGGTGTAATGGGTCGCTGCGCGGGGCAGTGGTGTAATGGGTCGCTGCGCGGGGCAGTGGTGTAATGGGTCGCTGCGCGGTGCTGTGATACGATGGGTCGCTGCGCAGTGCTGTGATATAATGGGTCGCTGTGCGGTGCTGTGATATAATGGGTCGCTGCGCGGTGCTGTGATATAATGGGTCGCTGCGCGGTGCTGTGATATAATGGGTCGCTGCGCGGTGCTGTGATATAATGGGTCGCTGTGCGGTGCTGTAATATAATGGGTCGCTGCACGGGGCAGTGGTGTAATGGGTCGCTGCGCGGTGCTGTGGTATAATGGGTCGCTGCATGGTGCTGTGGTGTAATAAGTCGCTGCGCGGTGCTGTAATATAATGGGTCACTGCGCGGTGCTGTGATCACTGGCGCTACGGGGCCCCTGGCATCCGGGGGCCCGAGGCCTTGGCCCCCGAAGCTGACCGCCTGCAGCACCCGGTGGCCGAGCGGGCCTCCCGGGTGTTAAGTGTTCTAATTGATAGCGCGAGAAGCCATAGGCTTCCCACCCTGTCAATCACTCTTGTGACCGCAAGCAGCGTTTTGCTTGCGATCACAAGAGTGTCGGCCCCCGCCGGATGAGCAGCTCCCTGGTCGAGTCCCACGCAGCGCCATCACTAAGCTCAGTGTGCGCCGCCTCGGCTGGGACTTCCGGGTACAGAGAGCCTGTCACTCTCTGTACCGGAAGTTCCAGCCGCCGCGGCGCACACTGAGCTTAGTGATGGCGCTGCGTGGGACTCGACCAGGGAGCTGCTCATCCAGCGGGGAAGAGAGAAGAAGAGACCAGCGACCGATGGGGGAGCGTGTGGTTTGGTGAGTTCTGTTTGTTTTTTTTCTTTTTATCAGAGGGGAACAGTGGGGGCTATATGGGGGAAGGAGAACAACAGTGGGGGCTATATGTGGGAAGGAGAACAACAGTGGGGGCTATATGGGGGAGGACAACAACACTGGGGGCTATATGGGGGAGGACAATAACAGTGGGGGCTATATGGGGGAGGACAACAACAGTGGGGGCTATATGGGGGAAGGACAACAACAGTGGGGGCTATATGGGGGAAGGACAACAACAGTGGGGGCTATATGGGGGAAGGACAACAACAGTGGGGGCTATATGGGGGAAGGACAACAACAGTGGGGGCTATATGGGGGAGGACAACAACAGTGGGGGCTATATGGGGGAAGGACAACAACAGTGGGGGCTATATGGGGGAAGGACAACAACAGTGGGGGCTATATGGGGGAGGACAACAACAGTGGGGGCTATATGGGGGAGGACAACAACAGTGGGGGCTATATGGGGGGAGGACAACAACACTGGGGGCTATATGGGGGAGGACAACAACAGTGGGGGCTATATGGGGGAGGACAATAACAGTGGGGGCTATATGGGGGAGGACAATAACAGTGGGGGCTATATGGGGGAAGACAACAGTGGGGGCTATATGGGGGAAGACAACAGTGGGGGCTATATGGGGGAGGACAATAACAGTGGGGGCTATATGGGGGAGGACAACAACAGTGGGGGCTATATGGGGGAGGACAACAACAGTGGGGGCTATATGGGGGAAGGACAACAACAGTGGGGGCTATATGGGGGAGGACAACAACAGTGGGGGCTATATGGGGAAGGACAACAACAGTGGGGGCTATATGGGGGAGGACAACAACAGTGGGGGCTATATGGGGGAGGACAACAACACTGGGGGCTATATGGGGGAGGACAACAACAGTGGGGGCTATATGGGGGAAGGAGAACAACAGTGGGGGCTATATGGGGGAAGGACAACAACAACACTGGGGGCTATATGGGGGAGGACAACAACAGTGGGGGCTATATGGGGAAGACAACAGTGGGGGCTATATGGGGGAGGACAACAACAGTGGGGGCTATATGGGGGAGGACAACAGTGGGGGCTATATGGGGGAAGGACAACAACAGTGGGGGCTATATGGGGGAGGACAACAGTGGGGGCTATATGGGGAAGGACTACAACAGTAGGGGCTATATGGGGGAGGACAACAGTGGGGCTATATGGGGAAGGACAACAACATTGGGGGCTATATGGGGGAAGGACTACAACACTGGGTGCTATATGGGGGAGGACAACAACAGTGGGGGCTATATGGGGGAGGACAACAACAGTGGGGGCTATATGGGGGAGGACAATAACAGTGGGGGCTATATGGGGGAAGGACAACAACAGTGGGGGCTATATGGGGGAAGGACAACAGTGGGGGCTATATGGGGAAGGACAACAACAGTGGGGGCTATATGGGGGAGGACAACAACAGTGGGGGCTATATGGGGGAGGACAATAACAGTGGGGGCTATATGGGGGAAGGACAACAACAGTGGGGGCTATATGGGGGAAGGACAACAGTGGGGGCTATATGGGGAAGGACAACAACAGTGGGGGCTATATGGGGGAGGACAACAACACTGGGTGCTATATGGGGGAAGGACAACAACAGTGGGGGCTATATGGGGGGAGGACAACAACAGTGGGGGCTATATGGGGGAAGGACAACAACAGTGGGGGCTATATGGGGAAGGACAATAACAGTGGGGGCTATATGGGGGAGGACAACAACAGTGGGGGCTATATGGGGGAAGGACAATAACAGTGGGGGCTATATGGGGGAGGACAACAACAGTGGGGGCTATATGGGGGAAGGACAATAACAGTGGGGGCTATATGGTGGAAGGACAACAACACTGGGGGCTATATGGTGGAAGGACAACAACACTGGGGGCTATATGGGGGAGGAACAACAACACTGGGGGCTATATGGGGAAGGACAACAACAGTGGGGGCTATATGGGGGAAGGACAACAACAGTGGGGGCTATATGGGGAAGGACAACAACAGTGGGGGCTATATGGGGGAGGACAACAACAGTGGGGGCTATATGGGGGAAGGACAATAACAGTGGGGGCTATATGGGGGAGGACAACAACAGTGGGGGCTATATGGGGGAAGGACAATAACAGTGGGGGCTATATGGTGGAAGGACAACAACACTGGGGGCTATATGGGGGAGGAACAACAACACTGGGGGCTATATGGGGGAAGGACAACACTGGGGTCTGGGGATGCACAAGACTGGGGGCTGCCTGTAGGGGGATACACACACAGAGGTAGCCATATACTATCAGGCAGGGATAGTGAACCTTGGCTCTCCAGCTATTGCAAAACTACAGCTTTAGCTTTGACTGTCCACACATGATGGGAGTTGTAGTTTTGCAACAGCTGGAGAGCCAAGGTTCCCTACCCCTGGTATAGGGGATGCACAGAGGTTGTCATCTACTATAAAGGGACACAGAGAGGAAGGCTCCCTACTATAGGAGATGCACAAAAGACCATCTATATGGAGGACTGAACAAGGGACCATCTATAAGGTGTCTACACAGAGCGGGGCATATAGCGATGTAATGGGTTGCTGCATGGTGCTGCGATGTAATGGGTCGCTGCGCGGTGCTGTGATATGATGGGTCGCTGCGCGGTGCTGTGATATGATGGGTCGCTGCGCGGTGCTGTGATATGATGGGTCGCTGCACGTTGCTGTGATATGATGGGTCGCTGCGCGGTGCTGTGATATGATGGGTCGCTGCAAGGTGCTGTGGTGTAATGGGTCGCTGCGCGGTGCTGTGATATGATGGGTCGCTGCACGTTGCTGTGATATGATGGGTCGCTGCGCGGTGCTGTGATATGATGGGTCGCTGCGCGGTGCTGTGATATGATGGGTCGCTGCGCGGTGCTGTGATATGATGGGTCGCTGCACGTTGCTGTGATATGATGGGTCGCTGCGCGGTGCTGTGATATGATGGGTCGCTGCGCGGTGCTGTGATATGATGGGTCGCTGCACGTTGCTGTGATATGATGGGTCGCTGCGCGGTGCTGTGGTGTAATGGGTCGCTGCAAGGTGCTGTGGTGTAATGGGTCGCTGCAAGGTGCTCGGATATGATGGGTCGCTGCAAGGTGCTGTGGTGTAATGGGTCGCTGCAAGGTGCTCGGATATGATGGGTTGCACAGATCCCGCACAGTGAGCCGGACCTCTCTCGCACATCAGTGTCACACCTCACATCTCTGGTGACGTCACATAATCCTATAGACAGTATGGAGTCAGCGCCCCCTATGGGACAATGAACAGGTTTTATAATTTTACCATGTAAAATGTGAGTCACTGTTCGGGGGAGAGCACAGTATATGTCAGTATTATATCACCAGTGCTGTGTATGGCGGTAATATAGTGTCTACTGCACTATGCCTCATTATAGGGATCTATATACTGCACTATGCCTCATTATAGGGATCTATATACTGCATTATGCCTCATTATAGGGATCTATATACTGCATTATACCTCATTATAGGGATCTATATACTGCACTTTGCCTCATTACAGGGATCTATATACTGCACTTTGCCTCATTATAGGGCTCTATATACTGCACTATGCCTCATTATAGGGATCTATATACTGCATTATACCTCATTATAGGGATCTATATACTGCACTTTGCCTCATTACAGGGATCTATATACTGCACTTTGCCTCATTATAGGGCTCTATATACTGCACTATGCCTCATTATAGGGCTCTATATACTGCACTATGCCTCATTATAGGGATCTATACACTGCACTATACCTCATTACAGGGATCTATATACTGCACTTTGCCTCATTATAGGGATCTATACACTGCACTTTGCCTCATTATAGGGCTCTATACACTGCACTTTGCCTCATTATAGGGCTCTATACACTGCACTTTGCCTCATTATAGGGCTCTATATACTGCACTATACCTTCATTATAGGGATCTATATACCTCAGGATCTATAGATTGCAGTGAAATGATAGAATCCAGGGATCTGATCAAATCACTGACCCCTTTCAGGGAAATGACGGAATGAATGATCAAGGCAGCCATATGGCGGCGGGGTGGTAGGGGGAGCAGAGCGGCACAACTCCCCGGCAGGCATATGGCGGGGGAGCAGAGCGTTACACCTCCCCGGCAGGCATATGGCGAGGGGGGGGGGGCGACGGGGGAGCAGATCGTTACACCTCCCCCAGCAGGCATATGGCGGCGGGGCGGACGGGGGAGAAGAGCGGAACACCTCTTCGGCAGGCATATGGCGGCGGGGCGGACGGGGGAGCAGAGCGGCACACCTCCCGGAAGGCATATGGCGGCGGGGTGGACGGGGGAGCTGAGCGGCACATCTCCCGGCAGGCATATGGTGGACGGGGGAGTAGAGCAGCACACCTCTTCGGCAGGCATATGGCGGTGGGGTGGACAGGGGAGCAGAGCGGCACACCTCCCGGCAGGCATATGGGGGGGGGGGGGGGCGACGGGGGAACGGAGCGTTACACCTCCCTGGCAGGCATATGGCGGCGGGGCAGAGCGGCACACCTCCGGGCAGGCATATGGCGGCGGGGCAGATGGGGGAGCAGAGCCACACACCTCCCCGGCAGGCATATGGCAGCGGGGCGGACGGGGGAGCAGAGCGGCACACCTCCCGGAAGGCATATGGCAGCGGGGCAGATGGGGGAGCAGAGCCGCACACCTCCCCCGCAGGCATATGGCAGCGGGGCGGACGGGGGAGCAGAGCGGCACACCTCCCGGCAGGCATATGGCAGCGGGGCAGATGGGGGAGCAGAGCCGCACACCTCCCCCGCAGGCATATGGCAGCAGGGCGGAGGGTAGAGCAGAGCGCCACACCTCCCGGCAGGCATATGGCGGCGGGGCGGACTGGACCGGAGGCAGACGGGAAGCAGAGTGGCACACCTCCCGGCAGGCATACGGCGTTAAGGCGGACGGGGAGCAGAGCGAACAAGCCGGGGGAACAGGAGGCATGTAGCAGTGGAAACTAGTACGGGAGGCAGGGAGCCCTGAGGCTACACAGGCCCCCGGTGTATGAATCATAGACTGTCACTATGGAGGGACATAATCCGTCCTGGGCACAATCCCAGGAAGATAGCGGTGAGCTTTCTGTAATTTCATCCGATCACAGGTCCAGTCCTCAGACACAGGCTGCATCTACATGCTCCTTTAAGAGTCTGAATTCTGCCATTGGTGTCGCCTCAGTCCATTGGGAAAGATGGAGAAAGAAGAAGGTTGAAGGTGGTCCAGGAACTATGAACCCAACGTTAAGAGGCGGGTACTACCACTCATCATCACAGCTCCCTTATATCCTACTCTCTAAGGCACATTTACTGCCTTCCCCTTTGCCCTGGAGAGACTTGGTGCCCAGCGTCTGCCGTGGTTTACTCAATCATCGAGCTGATATCAGGAACTATGCACTGACGGGCAAAGTCCTAACCACAAAACCTTAAGTGCTATGACTAGAAAGTCCTCCACCCCGGAGCTCAAGGAGAACATGAGGCTCCACACATTGGAGGTCCATCACACATTGGGAGCAGCACACATTGGTGGCACCATTACTCATTGTAGGCACCACACAATGGAGGCTGCTCTCCATGATGTCATCTTTACCCTTCTGCCTCTTTATAGAGAACAGACCAGGGTCCATAGCTGCTTTGGTGCTAAGGGCACTGTGGTTCAGGAATAGAAGGCAGCGCTAACACAGGAACAATGGGGCAAAAGAATACAGGACCACCATTCATGGTGATGGTTTATAGATTCTGGAGATGGGTCGTGATCTGGGGATTTATTCTGATACCAGATTTACCATCAGGAAGGAAGTTTCTACCTAAAACGAGGCCCTCCTCTCGATCAACCCTAAGGAGACATTCACATGTTTTATATATATCTGTGGACAATGTGTTACAGAAGGGACTTTGGAATTCTTGATATCATCATTCGTTATGATGCCAGGAATTCCGTAATTGTTTTAATTTTGGAGATATTCTATGGACTCAGCTGTGTCAGTACAGTAGTGCGACGCTTTAACACTTTCGGAGCTCTCTGCATTATAATGAATGACGATTACAGAAATTATGAAGTCCACATCATCCGTATATACAGAGCATGTGAATGTAGCCTAAGTCTACGGCCATCCAGAGTTCTTCACGAGCCAGATGGAAGGAATGAGGATTTCTTTGGAATATAGGATCAATCCTTAGAATAATATGGTCAGGAAGTATAGGACGGCTGAGAAGAAGATCATTAGCAGAAGATATTTTTGCAACTTTAAAATGAGCTTCGCTAAAGAATCCTTAAAGGGATTATTATTATGCTTCAAAAACATGTACACTTTCTTCAAGAGACAGCCCCACTCTTGTCTCCAGTTTGGGTGTGATTTTGTTTCTTAGTTCCATTAAAGTGAATGTTGCTTAATTGCAAACCACACCTAAGGGGGAGGCAAAAGTCTTGTTGTCTCTGAAAGAAAGTGGCCATGTTTTTGTAGCACTGGATAATCCCTTTAAGAAGTTGTTTCGAAACTAGGAAAAGATCCTGGATAGGAAAGAAGTCTCAGGTACCTATTAGCCCTTACGAATTGAATAGCCAGAGACAGACTCTGAAGGAGCACACCGAGGGGCAGAGGGAGTCTACAGGGTTTTGTAGAACCTTCTTGGCCAAAATTAACACATAAGGAAGGATCAGATGACTGCTTCAGTTCTGCCCAGGAATCAGAATTACTTCTCATTCTAAATAAGACTTAATAGAGTCCGGTCTTCTAGATAAACTCAAACTCCCAGAGACAGGAGATGCGTCTGAAGTCTATAGCAGAATCACAATCTCCTTGGCCATGAAGGAGCAGCAGAATGGTCTATGGTCTCCCTTGATTTTGGCCAGGACCAGATGAGGGATGGCCATTGAAAGGCTGAACATGTTCAGGCAAGAGGAAAGAGGGGAAAAAAAGAGGAAACTGCCCGTTTTCTTGTAAGCATTGATTGTGATTTGGGGAATTCCCTACATTGCAGTCTTGAATTCCCTTCCTTCTTCAATGACCCTTTCCTGGCAGCAGATAATCCCGGCTGAGGCAATCTTATTGGACTCCCAGCTGTTCCTTGTTGCGGACACTCAGGAGATAACCTTTGGCTCAATTCCAGAAGGCTGACACTATGAGCTAGCTCCAAGTAACTACTAATTTGTCAACACCATGTTGTCGGTGAAGACTCACAGATTTGTCCTTAAGGAGCCGTGAGTGGGCTAACAATAGTCTGATTACCCTCAAGTCCCTGCGATTGGAGGAGACTTTATTCCCGGACAGACGACTTCCATTATATCCAGAACTGGAAAATGGGATTTCTTAGAACTGTCTTGCTGATCAATATGGAACTGAGAATGCAGTCATCTAGAGGCCAGACGTCCGGGCCCTCGGGCTTGTCTGTATGGAGGACACTCATTGGGTTAGTGGATGATAGGTAGCACTTTAAAGTTCATAGCAAATTTTGATAATCTCCGAAGACTGAAAGCAAAATTTCTAGTGATGAGTAAACTCAGGAAATTCCCCAACCTCCTTGGAGTCAGCCCGTTTATTAGAAACCCACGGTCTTGTAACAAAGTCCAGCACCCAAAGGTGCACCTTAGGTTTATGGATGCCATGAGGTGGTTTGTTCTGTACAAATCCTGTAAAATACTTAGCACATTCTGTTCACCAGAAGTCTCTCTGGCGGGGGTGAACTCCATATGTTATCCCTGTCATTGAAAGAACCCAGAAGTATTCTAAATTCTTGACCAATCTGAGCAGGAATATTTGCAATTAGACGGATTTGGCTCAGATCTGGACCTCAGTAAATGCTCCATGTCTGTTTAATAGAGAAGTTTCAGATTTTTCCCTAATTGATCAAAAGAAACTTTTGATCTCGACTTCTGGATCTGGGGAGAAGACACCTCTTTATCTTGCTTAAGATTCTCCAGGACTTTATTCAACTTAGTGCCAAATAGTGAGGATGGCCGAGAGGACGGTACACGGAGATGAAGCTTTCTCCCACCGATGAATCCACAAGAACTAGCAATAGCCGAGGACCGGAAACACAGAAAATCTGCTGACCTCTCCGAAGTGTGAATGGTGGGGAACTGCTCCCAAGGGCTCTGGGGTGCTAGGTCAGGGCCCAGCTGACTGTAAGGCCTGAGAGCTCTTCCCCAGTAGTTGCTGACTGCTGCGCGGGGGAGGATTAGGGAGGGAAATGGCCCATTTTAGAATACACGCCAGGAATCATCTTGAAGGGAGTTTCCATGATTCGTGTCTAGCTTACACACAGCTTTAAGGCGTGAACTGTCATCTTATTAGAGCACAGTCACTTATGCTGGGTTTACACGGAACGATTATCGTGCGAATTCGAACGATAATTGTACATGTAAACGCAGCGAACGATCGCACGACGAACAAGAAATCATTCATTTTGATCTTTTAACTTGTTCTTAAATCGTCGTTCGCAAAAAATTCGCCGATCGTTCCGTGTAAACAGTCGTTCACTGATTTTACCTATGTGCGAGATAGGCTTAAGCGATCGCAAAACGATTGGAAAACGAATTTTCTGTACGATATATCGTTCCATCTAAACGCTGATCATAATAAAAGAAAAATCGTTACTTCGAAATCGTTAATCGTACGATCAGGCGAATTATCGCTCTGTGTAAACTTAGCATTAGTTTTGCACATAATCTGGGGAAGAACTCCGTCCCATCTCTATGGTAATAGAATAAATTCCTAATAATGACTTCATAGGTAAACCCATCTGTCTTCATGATCCTCTCAGCTGCTTTGACTTGCTACATGGTCCTCATTGAACAGACTGTATTTTTCCATGACTTAAGCCTCCTAATCATCCTTCTGGTACTTCTATTAGGAGCCCAGATGACAAAGATGGCTCCTGACTCATAGGGCAGTTCCTTATTGAATCAGTCTAAACTTCTTCAGCTTTAATCCTAGAATTGTCAGGTGTCTTAACCAGAGATGAGGGAACTTACAGTAAGTTTGGAATCGTAGGCTGTATCCATGTTTTCCAGGCAGTCCTTGGGCTACATCCATCTCCTCCAGGCTGAGCAGGTTCACAAGCCAATAGTTTTAGTTTGCACAAACCTGAATTTACCAGAAGTTTGCACATCTCTAATCCAAATGATCACTGGATGGATCCATTCCTGGGGTACAGTATATAGGTGCACTGATCAGGGAGAAGATGGTGACAACCAGAGCAAGACCTTGACTTTCTCTTGCATTTCTCTTTGCAGCTCGGGAGCAGCTAGACATCATAGAAGAGAGTAATAGCTAGATATGAGAAACAACGCAACAGAAAACAATGTCACAGAAGACAAGCGGAGCACCTAATGCCGACCAGCGCACTTCTGTGGCCTTCTAACCAGAAACCAACAAAACAAGGGGAGACCCCTAAATAAGCCAATAACATGAGTGTTCTCTTGTGGGTTTGTTCTTTACTGAAGGTGATTGAGGTGTCTGATGTGTTACTTATGAATAGTGTGTCCAATTTTCTCCATGCTTCAGGAGTTAATCCTACTGACTATAGGACTTATAGAAATCTATTATTACTGATGTTATATTGGCAGGGTATCACCATTACACGGTCAGATTGTGAAAACGTCACATTCAGTCTGAGTTTGAATGTCTATGTCTATAAGGTTGGTTTTACATAATGTGAGAGTAAAAACTGAGATGTGCTGAACTTTAACATATCTAATCACTTCATTCTGAGGCAGTCGATGGGGAAGAGACCAGAGACGAGTCGTGACAGTTGTCTGGCAGCGACTTTCTCCCCTGAGCGTTATGTGGGGCCTCATGAAAAACTACTGCTATAATAACCCAGAACTGGATAACCTGAGGTTAGACATACACGGTAACAGGTGGTGGGTGACGGCAGATCACACCTAATGGTGCGTTTACACAGGCAGATTTATCTGACAGATTTTTTAAGCCAAAGCCAGGAACAGACTATAAACATGGAACGGATCATAAAGGAAAGACTAAGATTTCTCCTCTTTTCAAATCCGTTCCTGGCTTTGGCTTCCAAAATATGTCAGATAAATCTGCCTGTGTAAACGCGCCATAACACGTGCAACCAAAATATCTGTGCACAGCTTGTTATCATATATATATATATATATATATATATATATATATATATATATATATATATATATATATATATATATATACACACTGTTCCATGGAAAAGTCATCACAAACCAATCAGTTTCCAACTTGTGACCTGGAATCCATCACACGACTGTCATAGTCACATTATGCCATAAGTCGTAACAACTGACAATCCGTGGATGCAATGTCACAATCTTCATGTCACACAACCAAAGTCACCATGTAGCCTGCGCCCCAAGCACATCCACTGCTGACTGCTGTCTTCACAATTTTGTTATGGGTTTCACAATCCTGCAGAGCATAAAATGCAGCAGATAGTTTAGCATTTTTTCCCTGCACAGTGAACAGACCTGGGTTATGGCTCCCGACACACTGTGAAAAAAAGCAGTGAACCAGCATGATGGCGAGCCCTCTTACCCTCTGGTCCTGGCAATCTGGCAATCATAAAGTAGCGCTATATCCTTAGCAATCAGGCAGCATTTTGACTATTATTTAAAGAGGTTATCCAGTGCTACAAAAGCATGGCCACTTTTGCACCACTCTTGTCTCCAGTTTGGGTGCGGGTTTTGAAACTCAGTTCCACTGAAGTAAATGAAGTTAATAGCAAACCATATTTATCTTTAGCTATGCTATGACTACACTTTGTGAACATGACCTGTAGGAGGCGCTATTATACTGACACAGACTCTCTGTGATTGCAGCCACTGGTATCACTAAGAAACAGCTAAGCGGAGTATGTAAAAACTTGGCGGAATAGGGCAACATCTCCAGGAATAAGTGCGGACACCGAGGGATCAGGCCGGATGGCCAGGAGTGTTTATTGAGCGTTCTCTTTATTCCTTTCCACAGTTTATGGTCACTACAAACCTCCACTGTACACACAGCGGTACAGGAGATACAGGAAACCTCCGCTGCACAGAGATACAGGAGACCTCCGCTGTACACACAGCAATACAGGAGATACAGGAAACCTCCGCTGTACATACAGATACCGGAGACCTCCGCTGCACAGAGATACAGGAGACCTCCGCTGTACATACAGATACCGGAGACCTCCGCTGTACACACAGGAGATACAGAAGACCTCCGCTGTACATACAGATACCGGAGACCTCCGCTGCACACACAGGAGTATAGGAGACCTCTGCAGTCAGTCCCAACCCATGAGAAAAAAAAAAAAAAAAACACGTTAAAATTTGATATCAGGGTCGATAAAATCTGAATGCGTCTGTCGTGGCCATCCTCTGTGTAACGTATAAATAACTCCTCCCCCTCCCGTTGGTGGCAGATGACCCTGACAATATAAACACAAAACCCCGTCCTTTGGATTCTCATTGGACACATGAAAAACGGGAACAGAAAAAAAAAAGTCTCCGCACACGACTCCTAGATTGTGTGATGTGTGGCGGACACGGTCGGCGGGTGTATAACCACCCCCCCGCTACAACCTATGGGGAATGGAGGCAAAAGACGTTTCAGTGGTTAAGAACTAAAGACAGAATCATGTAGTGCCAAATAAAAGTACAGACGATGCGCTGTTATAAATAAATAATCCACCCGGGGGCGCTCCAGAGCGGCGGTGGCGGCTAACACTGCGGAGAAGAGCGTCCAGGCAGCTCCCATGGCTAAAAAACTGGGGGGAAAATCCAGAGAAGGTGCCGCCGGCCTCGCTGCCTTTCCCCTCCGGATGGTGCGAGAGCTCGGACATGGCTCATTCCAGTCCCAGGCAGTAGTTGATGCCCTGTACCAGTCCGATAATGACCGGCTGCCATGCCACCAGGTACCGCAGCCAATCCAGCAGCTGCCCGTACATGACGTGAGGTCTCTCCCAGCTGGACGCCAGAGTCAAGGAGGCAAAGAGCAGGAAAGAGACAAGAACGTAACTGAACCAAAGTATTCACACCCCACAGTCACCGCACCACCGACACCGGTTCTATATAAGGTGCTCACACCCCACAGTCACCGGTTCTATATAAGGTGCTCACACCCCACAGTCACCGCACCACCGACACCGGTTCTATATAAGGTGCTCACACCCCAGTCACCGGCTCCATAGAAAGTGTTCACACCCCGCAGTCACAGATACCGGTTCTATATAAGGTGCTCACACCCCGCAGTCACCGGTTCTATATAAGGTGCTCACACCCCACAGTCACCGCTCCACCGACACGGTTCTATATAAGGTGCTCACACCCCACAGTCACCGCACCACCGACACCGGTTCTATACAAGGTGCTCACACCCCACAGTCACCGCACCACCGACACCGGTTCTATATAAGGTGCTCACACCCCACAGTCACCGCCCCACCGACACCGGTTCTATATAAGGTGCTCACACCCCACAGTCACCGCACCACCGACACCGGTTCTATATAAGGTGCTCACACCCCAGTCACCGGCTCCATAGAAAGTGTTCACACCCCGCAGTCACAGATACCGGTTCTATATAAGGTGCTCACACCCCACAGTCACTGCATCACAGATACAAGCTCCATAGAAAGTGCTCACTGCATCTCTGAGGACTTACAGAAAAACAAGTTGCTACTAGAGATGAGTGAATTTACAGTAATAGAGAATCGCTTATCTCTGCAATCCGCTCTTCAGCGACTGCCGCTCCATGCTCGCTCATCTCTAGTTGCCCGCTATTCACACCCGACATTCTTCCCCTTCTGTTAGATTGGACTATTCTCCAAAGAAAACTGTTTACGCGCCTAACCCCCACCCGCCTCGCCCTCCCGCGCCTAATCCCCACCCGCCTCGCCCTCCCGCGCCTAATCCCCACCACCTCGCCCTCCCGCACCTAATCCCCACCCGCCTCGCCCTCCCGCACCTGGCCCTGTCACACAGGGGAGTGAATACTTTACATAAATCACTCCTGATACAGCCATCTGACCTGTGTGGTCAGTACCCACCACTGCCCCTCCACCCATCACCAAAGGCCCCGCTGACCCCCGCCCCCACCCAGCGACAGAAAAGGATACGGGTTGCTGAACATCCTCTTCAGGTCCACCTTCTCCTTACAGTACGGACACGTCTGCTTCTTACCCACGATGCACCAGCCCCGGATACAGAACTCATGGAAACTGCAACACAGCGAGGTTAAGGAAAACACCGAACCATAAGGACACATATACATTGATATAGAAGAGACTCCAACCTCTCCACCACGGCCGAGAGCAAAGAGCTTTTCTGCAAAGGGGACAGGACGACTGCAGTGTATAGAAGGAAGGATCATGGACCATATATTAATGACATCACCACTATACAGGATATATGAGGTAGGTTATATAAGGACACACACGGTATATATTATGTATAAACTATATAAGGACCCACATGGTATATATTATGTATACACTATATAAGGACCCACACTGTATACATTATGTATACACTATATAAGGACCCACATGGTATATATGAAGAATACACTATATAAGGACACACACTGTATATATTATGTATACACTATATAAGGACCCACACTGTATACATTATGTATACACTATATAAGGACCCACGGTATATATTATGTATACACTATATAAGGACCCACATGGTATATATGATGAATACACTATATAAGGACCCACACGGTATATATTATGTATACACTATATAAGCACACACACGGTATATAGTGTATACATAATATATACCATGTGTGTATCCTTATATAGTGTATACATAATATATAAGGACCCACATGGTATATATGATGTATACACTATATAAGGACACACACGGTATATATTATGTATACACTATATAAGGATACACATCCCCCCACTAGACACCAGGGCTGTGGAAAAGCTGCTTTTCAAATGCAGCTGTCAACTTTGACAGCTGCATTTGAAAAGCTAATTAGCGAGAACGGCGATTGGAAATAACCTGCCTACAGAGGACTGATTTGCAATCAGAGACACTGGCTGACAGCTGAGCGAGCAGGAGGCCGGGCAGCACAGACACTGACAGCTGAGCGAGCAGGAGGCCGGGCAGCAGAGACACTGACAGCTGAGCGAGCAGGAGGCCGGGCAGCAGACACACTGACAGCTGAGCGAGCAGGAGGCCGGGCAGCAGACACACTGACAGCTGAGCGAGCAGGAGGCCGGGCAGCAGACACACTGACAGCTGAGCGAGCAGGAGGCCGGGCAGCAGACACACTGACAGCTGAGCGAGCAGGAGGCCGGGCAGCAGACACACTGACAGCTGAGCGAGCAGGAGGCCGGGCAGCAGACACACTGACAGCTGAGCGAGCAGGAGGCCGGGCAGCAGACACACTGACAGCTGAGCGAGCAGGAGACTGGGCAGTATTGATTATTCATGAAGAGGAGGAAGGAGTGGTGAGGTGGCCAGAACATGGCACAAACAACTCCTCTTTGCCCCTTCATTACAGGAGGAGACGTAAGATTGTACATAATCAACTGCTCAGAAAATTACCAAAAAGCATCATGCTCACTAGGGGGCTGCCAGCTACAGCACAATGTAAGCACCTCAGGTAGGGCCCCGGGAGCCGACAGATTCCCTTTAACATACTCCAGTATAGCATCTATTACAAACCCCTCAAACACTTTACCCACTATAGATGTTAGACTAACAGGCCTGTAGTTTCCAGGATGACTCTTTGACCCCTTCTTGAATATTGGTACCACATTGGCTATGCGCCAGTCCTGTAGAACAATCCCTGTTATTATAGAAACTTTAAATATCAGGAATAAGGGTCTGTCTAACACTGTACATAATTCCTGCAGTACTCTAGGATCGATGCCTTCTGGGCCCGGTGACTTATGGATTTTAATGTTTTTAAAGGGAACCTGTTACTCAGGACGTGGGCGCAGAGGCCGCCCGACCCCCCGGATACTTACCCTTTCCTGTAGGTCCCACTCCTGGACCCGGTCCCGGGACGAAAATATCCCCGTCGGAAGCTGTGCACGCGCGCTGCAGGGATGGGTCTGATGCCCATAGAGAATGACAGCTCCAATCATTCTCTACGGGCATAAAACTCATCTCTGATTAGCATACAGCGCGCGCTCAGCTTCGGGCGCCGAGATCTCCGTTTCGGGTCCGGGACTTACAGGAAAAGGTGAGTATCCGGGGATGCCCGCGTCTCGGGTGACAGGTTCCCTTTAAGGCATTGCCCCACTTCTTATTGTGTTACGCAGGTAAGGTTTATAGGAGGATTTACATTATCCCTAGTCATGTCCTCTGTTATGGGATTCTCCTCTGTGAATACAGAGGTATATATGATGTATACACTATATAAGGCACACATGGTATATATGATGTATACACTATATAAGGATACACATGGTTACAGGATATATGGTATATAGTACATAAGGATATATTATGTATACACTATATAAGGATACACATGGTTACAGGACAGTCTGTAGGTGTTCTCTATGATTCCCTCCTCGTTCACATCCACGAATATCCTCTGGCCGCACACGGCGCACACGCTGTCTGACAGGTGCTTGGTCGGCATCCCGGAGGCGCTGTAAAACTAAGAGGACAACGTGAGGTCACACTACATCTCCCACAATGCATCACAACCAAGGAGTGTCCCCCCCATACACACAGTCATTACTTACCCCTATGGTGGATGCCATGTAATCCGCGCACATCTCTGCAAAGTCCCGGCCCAGCACCCCGTAATACAGTCCATAGAAGAGGAGCGAGATCCCAAAGTCCATGGCGTCCTCGGGCTTTATACTGCAGAATGGGAGCGAGAAGAACATGAGGGGCAGCGAGAACACAGTATACAGGGGGATACAGAGGTATACAGGAGTACGCAGTGCCTGCGGGGAGAACACAGTATACAGAGGTATACAGGAGTACGCAGTGCCTGCGGGGAGAACACAGTATACAGGGGGATACAGAGGTATACAGGAGTACACAGTGCCTGCGGGGAGAACACAGTATACAGGGGGATACAGAGGTATACAGGAGTACGCAGTGCCTGCGGGGAGAACACAGTATACAGGGGTACACAGTGCCTGCGGGGAGAACACAGTATACAGAGGTATACAGGAGTATGCAGTGCCTACGAAGAGAACAGTATACAGGGGGATTCAGGGGTATACAGTGCCTACAGGGAAAACACAGTATACAGGGGGATTCAGGGGTATACAGTGGCTACAGAGAAAACACAGTATACAGGGGGATACAGGGGTATACAGTGCCTACAGGGAAAACACAGTATTACAGGGGGATACAGGGGTATACAGTGCCTACAGGGAAAACACAGTATTACAGGGGGATACAGGGGTATACAGTGCCTACGGGGAGAACACAGTATACAGGGGTATACAGTGCCTACAGGGAGAACACAGTATACAGGGGTATACAGTGCCTACAGGGAGAACACAGTATACAGGGAGAGCACAGTATACAGGGGTATACAGTGCCTACAGGGAGAACACAGTATACAGGGGTATACAGTGCCTACAGGGAGAACACAGTATACAGGGGGATCCAGTTCCTACGGGGAGAACACAGTATACAGAGGGATACTGGGGTATACAGTGCCTGTGGGGAGAACACAGTATACAGGAATATACAGCGGCTGCGGGTAGAACACAGTATACAGAAATATACAGGGGTATACAGTGGTTGCAAGAAGAGAACAGTATACAGGAGAACACAGGGGCATACAGCAGTTGCAGGGAGAGCACAGAATACAGGAGAACACAGGGGTATACAGCAGTTGCAGGGAGAGCACAGTATACAGGAGTATTCAGCGGCTGTGGGGGGGGTGAAGGCAACATCAGTACTATAGATTGTATAAGTCACTGCTGCCCCCTCAGCAGTATAGGCCTCCTCTACAATTACATGGATGACATCTAGTGGACAAAAGGTGGTAATGCACCTGGAGCTCAAACCTAATCTTACTACTTCTTACTTTTGCTATCTTGTCACAGATCAATAAAGTTAATTGTATAAATCAGACACGTCTTCTACCAGCATATCACAGAACCGTCTGTGTGATGAAACCGACCTCAGGCAAGGATACGTTACTTAAACAAAAAGTATCACAACTAAAACGATCCTGAAGCGGAGTGTGCTCGGGTCACCTGACCACCAATACTTGGTGAATATTCTGACCTGGATTGTATACTTATAATACAATTGTCTATTTATGTACAAGCACAACAAGACATCCGTACAGTTCGGGAAATAACCCAACGTGTTTCCCTTTTCAGATAGTTTGATATACAATATGCTTCATCAGGGGTTAATTGTTCCCAAACATCAACAACACTAGTACCATGTAGCACAGATAACAAAGATAGTAACTACTACTGCACAACCCATCACATAGAGTGAGGTGCTGTCAGGGAAGAAACAGTGCAGATAGTCAGGGCTGGGGCGGTGTATTATACTCATCAGGGTCCATACAAACCATTAATTAATAGTCATGCAGCCTGTTTGGCTGCTACAATGGCGTCAAGTCATCTAGTGACGGAGCGTAGTAAGAGGGTGTAATAAGGCGTCCCATGTAACCTCTGCTATTGTGTTATGGTGCATAGCCTATTGCCGCATTATTTCTAACTTTAGGGTATGTTCACACTGAGCAAATACGGCTCAGTGTCCTGCTGCGAGTGAATGAGAGGGCGCGCACTCTCCCATTGAGATGCTATGACACACTACTGAGGCAGACGTAATTCCGCAGAGAGTTCCGCCGTGGAATTACGCTTATTACATACCCTTAGTGTAGTACTGACAGTATCGGACTGGGGCCTGAACAGAGGGAACATGACTGGCAGAGTATAATACACCGCCCCAGCCCTGACTATCTGCACTGTTCCTTCCCTGACAGCACCTCGCTCTATTCAGTGGGTTGTGCAGTAGTAGTTACTATCTTTGATACATGATACTAGTGTTGCTGATGTTTGGGAACATTTAACCCCTGATGAAGCGTATTGTATATCCAACTATCCGAAAAGGGAAACACGTTGGGTTCTTTCCCTAACTGTACGGATGTCTTGTTGTGCTTGTACATAAATAGACAATTGTATTATCAGTATACAATCCAGGTCAGAATATTCACCAAGTATTGGTGGTCAGGTGACCCGAGCACACTCCGCTTCAGGATTGGACTGGGGGGATAGATGTTTAGTGGCCTCTTACCAGAACGTCAGCATCTACAGGAGAACATGTCCCCGAGATATCAGCGCCTGCACCGCACACACTTACCGGAACAGCAGATTCAGCCCGAAGAGCGTGAACATGACAGCGGTGTATCCAACAATGCCCGTAGTGTAGCTCATCTTATACAGCAGCAGGAACCACTTATATACCAGCCTGCAGGAGGAGTGTATACAGCAGAATAGTGAGTGCAGCTCTGGAGTATAATACAGGATCAGTAAGGTAATGTAATGTATGTACATAGTGAGCCCACCAGCAGAATAGTGAGCGCAGCTGTGGAGTATAATACAGGATCAGTAATGTATGTACATAGTCAGCCAAAGGAAGAATTGTGAGTGCAGCTCTGGAGTATAATACAGGATCTAAATCAGGATTAGTAATGTATGTACACATTGACCCCACCAGCAGAATAGTGAGTGCAGCTCTGGAGTATAATACAGAATCAGTAATGTATGTACACATTGACCCCTACAGCAGAATAGTGAGTGCAGCTCTGGGGTATAATGTTGAGCATTGTGTGCAGTAGGGGGCGCTCACCTGGGGGTGGTCTGTTCCAGCGGTTTCCTTGTGGCTTTGTAGGTGATGAACGCAGTGATGAGAGAGAACAGGATCCAGATCCCAAGGAATCGCCACCAGTGCAGCTTCACTGTGAAGTAGACGGGAACGATCCACATCTGGAACAGAGTCACCATCTGCAGGAGGAAGAGGAGGAGGTGGCAGGAATAATGGAGGCAAAGGGGACTACCCCAGAAAGACACCACCCAGTAGCAGAAGAGCGATTACAGCTCTGGAGGTGATAACACTAATAATGGCCATAGGACTACTGATGTTCTCCCAGCAGGTCCTGAGCACATGCTGAACATTACAGCAGGAGATCCCCCTCCCCTCTCACATTGTAGGAGCGCGGGTGCCTCTGCTTCCACTGCACCAGCAGCAGCTGAGCCACCACCAGCGTGGCGATCAGGATGAGGACCATCTCCGCGTGCATGGCCTCGTGACCCCGGTGCTTGGCGTGCATCCTGGCATGTTCCACCCTGCAACCAGAGAGAGATGTGATATAACACTGCTACTGCTTATACTACAGGAGAGGGAGTCACAGCCCCGCCCCCTGAGTGACATCACTGATATAATGACATGTGATCACAGCCCCGCCCCCCTGAGTGACATCACTGATGACATGTGATCACAGCCGCGCCCCCTGAGTGACATCACTGATAGGGAGTCACAGCCCCGCCCCCTGTGTGACTTCACTGATATAATGACATGGGATCACAGCCCTGCCCCCTGGATGACATCACTGAGAGGGAGTCACAGCTCCGCCTGCTGAGTGGCATCACTGATATAATGACATGTGATAACAGCCCCGCCCCCCTGAGTGACATCACTGATATAATGACGTGGTCACATCCCCGTCCCCTGGATGACATCACTGAGAGGGAGTCACATCCCCGGCTTCTGAGTGACATCACTGATATAATGACATGTGATCTGAGCCCCACCCCCTTGATGACATTACTAATATAATGACATGAAATTTGGGCTCCGCCCCCTGGATGACATCACTGATATGACATGTGATCTGAGCCCCACACCCTTGATGACATCACTGATATAATGACGTGATCTGGGCCACACCCCCTGGAAGACATCACTGAGAGGTCATCACAGCCCAGCCCCTTGGATGGCATCACTGATATAATCCCATGTGATAAGGGCCCCACCCCCCTGGATGACATCACTGATATGACATGTGATCAGGACCCCACCCCCCCTGGATGACATCACTGATATGACATGTGATCAGGGCCCCACCCCCTGGATGACATCACTGATATGACATGTGATCAGGGCCCCACCCCCTGGATGACATCACGGATATAATCCCATGTGATAAGGGCCCAGCCCCCTGGATGACATCACTGATATAATGACATGTGATCAGGGCACCCCTCACCTCCATCGCTCCTCTGGGGCCAGGTCAGACAGATCCACCTGCTGGAGAGAAAGAGACAGTGAAATCCTCCGGATTGAGACAATATCCAGCAACAAGAGACACCTGCAAACCAGAGAGATGCAACACGTGACTGACGTCCTCTTATAACGCTCCAGCACTATTATAAGCTCTGGACGGCAGGTTACTGGCCCTTTAATGCCACATGACCTGATGAAGGTCACAGCTGCAGTAACAATGGAGCAGTACACCGCGCGCCTCAGGCGTCTCCTCCGCACCTGTGAGCAAATAAGAGGAGACGGGGCGCCAAGACTAATGCAAATAGTGCAGAGAGCGGAGCGCTAACCGGGGGCGTCACCGAGCTACAGTGTGTACATGAGGGGGCGACCAGAGGGGGAGAGGGGGGCAACCAGAGGGCAGGGAGGCCAGATCCACACAGTGACAGGAGGAGGGTGAGAAGACCCCGCACACACAGAGCGACAAGAGGAGAAGGAGGAGAGAGAGGGGACCCCGCACACACAGAGCGACAAGAGGAGAAGGAGGAGAGAGAGGGGACCCCGCACACACAGAGCGACAAGAGGAGAAGGAGGAGAGAGAGGGGACCCCGCACACACAGAGCGACAAGAGGAGAAGGAGGAGAGAGAGGGGACCCCGCACACACAGAGCGACAAGAGGAGAATGAGGAGAGAGAGGGGACCCCGCACACACAGAGCGACAAGAGGAGAAGGAGGAGAGAGAGGGGACCCCGCACACACAGAGCGACAGGAGGAGAAGGAGGAGAGAGAGGGGACCCCGCACACACAGAGCGACAGGAGGAGAAGGAGGAGAGAGAGGGGACCCCGCACACACAAAGCGACAGGAGGAGAGAGAGAGAGAGGGGACCCCGCACACACAGAGCGACAGGAGGAGAGAGGGAGAGGGGACCCCGCACACACAGAGCGACAGGAGGAGAGAGGGGACCCCGCACACACAGAGCGACAGGAGGAGAGAGGGGACCCCGCACACACAGAGCGACAGGAGGAGAGAGAGAGAGAGAGGGGACCCCGCACACACACAGCGACAGGAGGAGAGAGAGAGAGAGAGAGAGAGAGAGAGGGGACCCCGCACACACACACAGCGACAGGAGGAGAGAGAGAGAGAGAGAGAGGGGACCCCGCACACACACAGCGACAGGAGGAGAGAGAGAGAGGGGACCCCGCACACACACAGCGACAGGAGGAGGAGAGAGGGGGGACCCCGCACACACAGCGACAGGAGGAGGAGGAGGAGGAGAGAGAGGGGACCCCGCACACACAGAGCGACAGGAGGAGGAGGAGGAGGAGAGAGGGGGGACCCCACACACACAGCAACAGGAGTAGAGAGGGGGGACCCCGCACACACAGCGACAGGAGGAGGAGGAGAGAGATGGGACCCCGCACACAGAGCGACAGGAGGAGAGAGAGGGGACCCCGCACACACAGCGACAGGAGGAGAGAGAGAGAGAGGGGACCCCGCACACACAGAGCGACAGGAGGAGAGAGAGAGAGAGAGAGAGGGGACCCCGCACACACAGAGCGACAGGAGGAGGAGAAGAGGAGAGAGAGAGAGACCACACACACACACACACAGCGACAGGAGGAAGGGGAGAGGTGTGGGGGCAGGGTGACAGGGCGGGGGACGTGCAGTGACGGGTGGGGGAGGGGTGCAAGCTGTTGGGGGTGCACGGTCGGCCGGTGTTTCCGGAGGGGGCGGCGCTATATACCCGGCCTCTCTCCGGCTTTCCCCGTTATTAGGATCCCCGTCCGGCTTTACCTCCTCCACCGCCTCCCGCACCCCGGCATCCCCGACTTCCACCTCCAGCACAGCCGCAGCCATCTTTCGCCACGACTGCGAGTTCCGGGAGACGGGAACTAATCAGAGATCGCTTTCCGGCGCAGCCGATCGCCCAATCAGAGAAGGCATCAATGATCAGCTGACGCGTCTATAAAAACCACGTGACATGGAATAGTGACAGATGACGGAGTATGACGACCATGTTTGTACTCCCATCGCGAAGCACGGCTGCGGCTCACATACAGTACAATATAACCGTGTACATGAGCGACCATGTAGTTACAAATACTGTGCTGCCATAAGGGACAGCAAGAGTAAGTGTCTCCAGTCACCTCGATAGAGATCCCTGGACGCCATTTTGCCGAAGACCGTGATAATCAGAAGGTTTTTCCCAAGAAAGATGGCGCCGCCTTAAGTGGAAATTAGTGACTACATGTGCGGCCTCTGGTGTTTGTGGTTCCTGGTTAGAGGCGGGAGGTTCAGGGAGAGGTCAGGGGTCAGGTGACTCCCAGGATATCGTCACCTTATAAAAATGTAGATTTATTATTATTATTATTATTATTATTCTATTACGTTTGATGAAGAAAATGTGTATAACCTCACCAGCAAAGTGGACTGTATACCTCTATGTAATGTATACCGCTATATAACACATTGATGCCTTGGATTAGGAGTATAATCCATTCCGGGACGGCGCTTGTAATCCAAATCACTCTTCCACCAAAGCAAATTTTCCCATAAGAAATCATTGAAATGCAGATGATTGTTATTCTGAATAACATGTAAAACAGATGAAACTGTGATATATAAGTTACTGTACAGTATAGCAGCATGTGGTGTATAATGTATAGTAACTGTATAACCCTGATAACACAGCAGCTGGATATGTGATATATAAGTTACTGTACAGTATAGCAATCAGCATGTGGTGTATAATGTATAGTAACTGTATAACCCTGATAACACAGCAGCTGGATATGTGATATATAAGTTACTGTACAGTATAGCAGCATGTGGTGTATAATGTATAGTAACTGTATAACCTTGATAACACAGCAGCTGGATATGTGATATATAAGTTACTGTACAGTATAGCAGCATGTGGTATATAATGTATAGTAACTGTATAACCCTGATAACACAGCAGCTGGATATGTGATATATAAGTTACTGTACAGTATAGCAGCATGTGGTGTATAATGTATAGTAACTGTATAACCCTGATAACACAGCAGCTGGATATGTGATATATAAGTTACTGTACAGTATAGCAGCATGTGGTGTATAATGTATAGTAACTGTATAACCCTGATAACACAGCACCTGGATATGTGATATATAAGTTACTGTACAGTATAGCAGCATGTGGTGTATAATGTATAGTAACTGTATAACCCTGATAACACAGCAGCTGGATATGTGATATATGTTACTGTACAGTATAGCAATCAGCATGTGGTGTATAATGTATAGTAACTGTATAACCCTGATAACACAGCAGCTGGATATGTGATATATAAGTTACTGTACAGTATAGCAGCATGTGGTATATAATGTATAGTAACTGTATAACCCTGATAACAGCAGCTGGATATGTGATGTATAAGTTACTGTACAGTATAGCAATCAGCATGTGGTGTATAATGTATAGTAACTGTATAACCCTGATAACACAGCAGCTGGATATGTGATATATATAAGTTACTGTACAGTATAGCAATCAGCATGTGGTGTATAATGTATAGTAACTGTATAACCCTGATAACACAGCAGCTGGATATGTGATATATAAGTTACTGTACAGTATAGCAGCATGTGGTATATAATGTATAGTAACTGTATAACCCTGATAACACAGCAGCTGGATATGTGATATATAAGTTACTGTACAGTATAGCAGCATGTGGTGTATAATGTATAGTAACTGTATAACCCTGATAACACAGCAGCTGGATATGTGATATATAAGTTACTGTACAGTATAGCAGCATGTGGTGTATAATGTATAGTAACTGTATAACCCTGATAACAGCAGCTGGATATGTGATATATGTTACTGTACAGTATAGCAATCAGCATGTGGTGTATAATGTATAGTAACTGTATAACCCTGATAACACAGCAGCTGGATATGTGATATATAAGTTACTGTACAGTATAGCAATCAGCATGTGGTATATAATATATAGTAACTGTATAACCCTGATAACACAGCAGCTGGATATGTGATATATAAGTTACTGTACAGTATAGCAGCATGTGGTATATAATGTATAGTAACTGTATAACCCTGATAACACAGCAGCTGGATATGTGATATATAAGTTACTGTACAGTATAGCAGCATGTGGTATATAATGTATAGTAACTGTATAACCCTGATAACACAGCAGCAGCTGGATATGTGATATATAAGATACTGTACAGTATAGCAGCATGTGGTATATAATGTATAGTAACTGTATAACCCTGATAACACAGCAGCTGGATATGTGATATATAAATTACTGTACAGTATAGCAGCATGTGGTATATAATGTATAGTAACTGTATAACCCTGATAACACTGCAGCAGCTGGATATGTGATATATAAGTTACTGTACAGTATAGCAGCATGTGGTATATAATGTATAGTAACTGTATAACCCTGATAACACAGCAGCTGGATATGTGATATATAAATTACTGTACAGTATAGCAGCATGTGGTATATAATGTATAGTAACTGTATAACCCTGATAACACTGCAGCAGCTGGATATGTGATATATAAGTTACTGTACAGTATAGCAGCATGTGGTATATAATGTATAGTATAACTGTATAACCCTGATAACACAGCAGCTGGATATGTGATATATAAGTTACTGTACAGTATAGCAGCATGTGGTATATAATGTATAGTATAACTGTATAACCCTGATAACACAGCAGCTGGATATGTGATATATAAGTTACTGTACAGTATAGCAGCATGTGGTGTATAATGTATAGTAACTGTATAACCCTGATAACACAGCAGCTGGATATGTGATATATAAGTTACTGTACAGTATAGCAGCATGTGGTGTATAATGTATAGTAACTGTATAACCTGATAACACAGCAGCTGGATATGTGATATATAAGTTACTGTACAGTGTAGCAATCAGCATGTGGTATATAATGTATAGTAACTGTATAACCCTGATAACACTGCAGCTGGATATGTAATATAAGTTACTGTACAGTATAGCAGCATGTGGTGTATAATGTATAGTAACTTTATAACCTGATAACACAGCAGCTGGATATGTGATATATAAGTTACTGTACAGTATAGCAGCATGTGGTATATAATGTATAGTAACTGTATAACCCTGATAACACAGCAGCAGCTGGATATGTGATATATAAGTTATTGTACAGTATAGCAGCATGTGGTGTATAATGTATAGTAACTGTATAACCCTGATAACACAGCAGCTGGATATGTGATATATAAGTTACTGTACAGTATAGCAGCATGTGGTGTATAATGTATAGTAACTGTATAACCCTGATAACACAGCAGCAGCTGGATATGTGATATATAAGTTACTGTACAGTATAGCAGCATGTGGTGTATAATGTATAGTAACTGTATAACCCTGATAACACAGCAGCTGGATATGTGATATATAAGTTACTGTACAGTATAGCAGCATGTGGTGTATAATGTATAGTAACTGTATAACCCTGATAACACAGCAGCAGCTGGATATGTGATATATAAGTTACTGTACAGTATAGCAATCAGCATGTGGTGTATAATGTATAGTAACTGTATAACCCTGATAACACAGCAGCTGGATATGTGATATATAAGTTACTGTACAGTATAGCAGCATGTGGTATATAATGTATAGTAACTGTATAACCCTGATAACACAGCAGCAGCTGGATATGTGATATATAAGTTACTGTACAGTATAGCAGCATGTGGTATATAATGTATAGTAACTGTATAACCCTGATAACACAGCAGCTGGATATGTGATATATAAATTACTGTACAGTATAGCAGCATGAGGTATATAATGTATAGTAACTGTATAACCCTGATAACACTGCAGCAGCTGGATATGTGATATATAAGTTACTGTACAGTATAGCAGCATGTGGTATATAATGTATAGTAACTGTATAACCCTGATAACACAGCAGCTGGATATGTGATATATAAATTACTGTACAGTATAGCAGCATGTGGTATATAATGTATAGTAACTGTATAACCCTGATAACACTGCAGCAGCTGGATATGTGATATATAAGTTACTGTACAGTATAGCAGCATGTGGTATATAATGTATAGTAACTGTATAACCCTGATAACACAGCAGCTGGATATGTGATATATAAGTTACTGTACAGTATAGCAGCATGTGGTGTATGATGTATAGTAACTGTATAACCCTGATAACACAGCAGCTGGATATGTGATATATAAGTTACTGTACAGTATAGCAGCATGTGGTGTATAATGTATAGTATAACTGTATAACCCTGATAACACAGCAGCTGGATATGTGATATATAAGTTACTGTACAGTATAGCAGCATGTGGTGTATAATGTATAGTAACTGTATAACCCTGATAACACAGCAGCTGGATATGTGATATATAAGTTACTGTACAGTATAGCAGCATGTGGTATATAATGTATAGTAACTGTATAACCCTGATAACACAGCAGCTGGATATGTGATGTATAAGTTACTGTACAGTATAGCAATCAGCATGTGGTGTATAATGTATAGTAACTGTATAACCCTGATAACACAGCAGCAGCTGGATATGTGATATATAAGTTACTGTACAGTATAGCAGCATGTGGTGTATAATGTATAGTAACTGTATAACCCTGATAACACAGCAGCTGGATATGTGATATATAAGTTACTGTACAGTATAGCAGCATGTGGTGTATAATGCATAGTAACTGTATAACCCTGATAACACAGCAGCAGCTTGTAGATACAGGATGGAGCTGTAAATCCCCATAATGCAGTAGCATAGTACAACAGGCTAAAATAGAGAAGCAGGGCTGCTGCCAGAGGTCTGTGTGGTAACATGACAGCAATGGGGAAGGGGGTGTGTTCATCATGGACCAATCAGGAAGTGAGAATCACAGAGCTGTGCAGGAGAACAGTGACAGAAACATTTCTATACAACAGTGTGAGTGTAAGTGCAGGCACATCAAGCAGCAGTGTGTATAGCTGAGTGTAAGTGTAGGCACATTATAGCAGCAGTGTGTATAGCTGAGTGTAAGTGCAGGCACATTATAGCAGCAGTGTGTATAGCTGAGTGTAAGTGCAGGCACATTATAGCAGCAGTGTGTATAGCTGAGTGTGAGTGCAGGCACATTATAGCAGCAGTGTGTATAGCTAAATGTGTGAGTGCAGGCACATTATAGCAGCAGTGTGTTTAGCTGAATGTAGGGGCAGGCACATTATAGCAGCAGTGTGTATAGCTGAGTGTGAGTGCAGGCACATTATAGCAGCAGTGTGTATAGCTGAGTGTAAGTGCAGGCACATTATAGCAGCAGTGTGTATAGCTGAGTGTAAGTGCAGGCACATTATAGCAGCAGTGTGTATAGCTGAGTGTGAGTGCAGGCACATTATAGCAGCAGTGTGTATAGCTGAGTGTGAGTGCAGGCACATTATAGCAGCAGTGTGTATAGCTGAGTGTAAGTGCAGGCACATTATAGCAGCAGTGTGTATAGCTGAGTGTAAGTGCAGGCACATTATAGCAGCAGTGTGTATAGCTGAGTGTAAGTGCAGGCACATTATAGCAGCAGTGTGTATAGCTGAGTGTAAGTGCAGGCACATTATAGCAGCAGTGTGTATAGCTGAGTGTAAGTGCAGGCACATTATAGCAGCAGTGTGTATAGCTGAGTGTAAGTGCAGGCACATTATAGCAGCAGTGTGTATAGCTGAGTGTAAGTGCAGGCACATTATAGCAGCAGTGTGTATAGCTGAGTGTAAGTGCAGGCACATTATAGCAGCAGTGTGTATAGCTGAGTGTAAGTGCAGGCACATTATAGCAGCAGTGTGTATAGCTGAGTGTAAGTGCAGGCACATTATAGCAGCAGTGTGTATAGCTGAGTGTAAGTGCAGGCACATTATAGCAGCAGTGTGTATAGCTGAGTGTAAGTGCAGGCACATTATAGCAGCAGTGTGTATAGCTGAGTGTAAGTGCAGGCACATTATAGCAGCAGTGTGTATAGCTGAGTGTAAGTGCAGGCACATTATAGCAGCAGTGTGTATAGCTGAGTGTAAGTGCAGGCACATTATAGCAGCAGTGTGTATAGCTGAGTGTAAGTGCAGGCACATTATAGCAGCAGTGTGTATAGCTGAGTGTAAGTGCAGGCACATTATAGCAGCAGTGTGTATAGCTGAGTGTAAGTGCAGGCACATTATAGCAGCAGTGTGTATAGCTGAGTGTAAGTGCAGGCACATTATAGCAGCAGTGTGTATAGCTGAGTGTAAGTGCAGGCACATTATAGCAGCAGTGTGTATAGCTGAGTGTAAGTGCAGGCACATTATAGCAGCAGTGTGTATAGCTGAGTGTAAGTGCAGGCACATTATAGCAGCAGTGTGTATAGCTGAGTGTAAGTGCAGGCACATTATAGCAGCAGTGTGTATAGCTGAGTGTAAGTGCAGGCACATTATAGCAGCAGTGTGTATAGCTGAGTGTAAGTGCACCAATATCAAAAGGAAAAATCACAACAGCACAGTTCAGAAAAAATATAAGTGGGTGCTCGTCTCACCAATGGGCCCAAAGTTGGTAATTCAATCCAAGAAAAAGATACAGGTGACAGCACATCCAAGGTGAAAAAATGTTCAGTGCGCACTGGTGTGATTAAAACTGAACATTTTTTCACCTTGGATGTGCTGTCACCTGTATCTTTTTCTGAGTGTAAGTGCAACTTATAGCAGGAATGGAGAGGATGGTAAACACAAGGTCTGACAGATCTGCTATGATGTGGAAGGTGAGGGAGACTTCCTGGGTCAGAGTACAGGGTTGTAGACCCCGCTATGCAGACCATGCCCCTCCCCCACTCCCCCTCCCACCCAGTACAGGGAGCTCTTACACCAAAGCAATGCTCTTATACCAAGTCACAAATTTCAAAAACTGTCATCTCTGCCCGCAAAACGCTCTTAATGGGGTTATCCAGCGCTACAAAAACATGGCCACTTTCTTTCAGAGACAGCACCGCTCTTGTCTCCAGTTCTGATGCGGTTTGCAATTAAGCTTCATTCACTTCAATGAAACTGAGCAGCAAAGACAAGAGTCGTGTTGTCTCTGGAAGAAAGTGGCCGTGTTTCTGTAGTGCTGGATAACCCCTGCTCTCCTCCATCATACAGTCCCATGTAAATAACACCCTCCCCTCCTCCATCATACAGTCCCATGTAAATAACACCCTCCCCTCTTCCATCATACAGTCCCATGTAAATAACATCCCTGCCCTAATTATACAGTCCCATGTAAATAACATCCCTCCCCTCCTCCATCATACAGTCCCATGTAAATAACACCCTCCCCTCCTCCATCATACAGTCCCATGTAAATAACACCCTCCCCGCCTCCATCATACAGTCCCATGTAAATAACACCCTCCCCTCCATCATACAGTCCCATGTAAATAACACCCTCCCCTCCTCCATCATACAGTCCCATGTAAATAACAGCCCTCCCCTCCTCCATCATACAGTCCCATGTAAATAACACCCTCCCCTCCTCCATCATACAGTCCCATGTAAATAACACCCTCCCCTCCTCCATCATACAGTCCCATGTAAATAACACCCTCCCCTCCTCCATCATACAGTCCCATGTAAATAACATCCCTGCCCTAATTATACAGTCCCATGTAAATAACATCCCTGCCCTAATTATACAATCCCATGTAAATAACATCCCTCACCTCCATTATACAGTCCCATGTAAATAACAGCCCTCACCTCCATTATACAGTCCCATGTAAATAACAGCCCTCACCTCCATTATACAGTCCCATGTAAATAACATTCCTCACCTCCATTATACAGTCCCATGTAAATAACATTCCTCACCTCCATTATACAGTCCCATGTAAATAACAGCCCTCACCTCCATTATACAGTCCCATGTAAATAACAGCCCTCACCTCCATTATACAGTCCCATGTAAATAACATTCCTCACCTCCATTATACAGTCCCATGTAAATAACATTCCTCACCTCCATTATACAGTCCCATGTAATTAACATCCCTCACCTCCATTAAACAGTCCCATGTAAATAACATTCCTCACCTCCATTATACAGTCCCATGTAAATACCCCCCCCCCTAACACACACACACACACACACACACACACACAAGCTCAGTCCTGTAATCCTGGGAGGTCCTGCCCCTTCCTGTGACATCACAGCCACCAGGAAGCAGCAGCAGAGAGGAACACAGTGAGGAGGAGTGAGCACTGACTGAGGGTAAGAGGGAGGGCGAGCGACAGGAGACTGAGGGGGAGGGACAGGGACAGGAGACTGAGGGGGAGGGACAGGAGACTGAGGGCGAGCGACAGGAGACTGAGGGGGAGGGACAGGGACAGGAGACTGAGGGGGAGGGACAGGAGACTGAGGGGGAGGGACAGGAGACTGAGGGGGAGGGACAGGAGACTGAGGGCGAGCGACAGGGACAGGAGACTAAGGGCAAGTGACGGAGACAGGAGACTGGGAGGGAGTGACAGGGACAGGAGACTGAGGGCGAGTGACGGAGACAGGAGACTTAGGGGGAGTGACAGGGACAGGAGACTGAGGGGGAGTGACGGAGACAGGAGACTGAGGGGGAGTGACAGGGACAGGAGACTGAAGGGGACAGGAGACTAAGGACGAGCGACGGGGACAGGAGACTAAGGGTGAGCGGCGGGGACAGGAGACTGAGGGCGAGCAACAGGGAGAGGAGACTGAGGGCGAGGGACAGGAGACTGAGGGCGAGCGACGGGGACAGGAGACTGAGAGGGGGACAGGAGACTGAGGGGGGCAGGAGACTGAGGGGGAGCGACGGGGACAGGAGACTGAGGGCGAGGGACAGGAGACTAAGGGCGAGCGGCGGGGACAGGAGACTGATGGCGAGCGACAGGGACAGGAGACTGAGGGGGAGAGAGGGAGTGACGGGGACAGGAGACTGAGGGCGAGCGACAGGGACAGGAGACTGAGGGCGAGGGACAGGAGAATGAGGGCGAGCGACGGGGACAGGAGACTGAGAGGGAGAGAGGGGGACAGGAGACTGAGGGGGGCAGGAGACTGAGGGGGAGCGACGGGGACAGGAGACTGAGGGCGAGGGACAGGAGACTAAGGGCGAACGGCGGGGACAGGAGACTGATGGCGAGTGACGGGGAAAGGAGACTGATGGCGAGCGACGGGGACAGGAGACTGAGTGGGAGAGAGGGGGACAGGAGACTGAGGGGGCAGAAGACTGAGGAGGAGCGACGGGGACAGGAGACTGAGGGGGAGCGACGGGGACAGGAGACTGAGGGGGAGCGACGGGGACAGGAGACTGAGGGGGAGCGACGGGGACAGGAGACTGAGGGCGAGCGACGGGGACAGGAGACTGAGGGGGAGCGACGGGGACAGGAGACTAAGGGGGAGCGACTGGGACAGGAGACTAAGGGGGACAGGAGACTAAGGGGGACAGGAGACTGAGGGGGAGCGACTGGGACAGGAGACTGAGGGGGAGCGACGGGGACAGGAGACTGAGGGGGAGCAACGGGGACAGAAGACTGAGGGGGACAGGAGACTGAGGGGGAGCGACTGGGACAGGAGACTGAAGGGGGCAAGAAGACTGAGGGGGACAGGAGACTGAGGGGGAGCGACGAGGACAGGAGACTGAGGGGGAGCAACGGGGACAGAAGACTGAGGGGGACAGGAGACTGAGGGGGAGCGACGAGGACAGGAGACTGAGGGGGAGCGACAGGGACAGGAGACTGAGGGGGACAGGAGACTGAGGGGGACAGGAGACTGAGGGGGACAGGAGACTGAGGGGGACAGGAGACTGAGGGGGACAGGAGACTGAGAGGGACAGGAGACTGAGAGGGACAGGAGACTGAGGGGGAGCGACGGGGACAGAAGACTGAGGGGGGCAGGAGACTGAGGGGGAGCGACGGGGACAGGAGACTGAGGGGGACAGGAGACTGAGGGGGACAGGAGACTGAGGGGGACAGGAGACTGAGGGCGAGCGACAGGGACAGGAGACTGAGGGCGAGCGACAGGGACAGAAGACTGAGGGGGAGAGACGGGGACAGGAAACTGAGGGGGAATGACGGGGACAGGAGACTGAGGGGGATAGGAGACTGAGAGGGAGCACCAGGGGACAACCTCCTCGTATATACAGGACCAGATAATAACCCACCATATATATCATGTGATCAGTCTCCTGGATACTGTCAGTAATGTCATTCTGTGACCCTTGTTTCCTCAGGTCCAGGACTGTGTCAGGTAAAGGCGATGGTCCCCCACATCAATGACCCCCCAAGGCTGGAGAAGGCGGGAGACATGATGGCGGCCAGGATATTAGAGCTCACCCTAGAGATAATCCACCTGATCACCGGAGAGGTGAGCCATGCATCACATCCCCTCCCTCTTATCCCTATAGATAATACAGGGAGATGACTGGAGAGGGGAAGGATTGTTAGACTCTCTGTAGTGATCAGTGTCTCACCATACACAGGATTACACAGTAGTGAAGAAGTGGTGTGGTGAGTGTGTGGCGCCCCCTGTGTCAGGAGGCTGGAGCAGCAGCCCCATCACAGATCCTCCACCTCCATCACTGATCCATGAGCAGAAGATCCTAGAACTGACCACCAGGATGACTGAGCTCCTGACTGGAGAGGTGAGCAATGCTGCTGGGAATGCTGGGACATAGAACACCAAGGTGGGAGGTGTCTGGAGGATGACGCCATCATTGTGTGTGTCAGGTTCCTATAAGGTGTCAGGACGTCACCGTCTATTTCTCCATGGAGGAGTGGGAGTATGTAGAAGGACACAAGGATCTGTACAAGGAGGCCATGATGGAGGATCAGCCGCCCCTCACATCACCGGGTAAGAGGAGACCTACTGATTATAGAGGAGACCAGGGGGGAGGGGCACCGAGACCCCCATCATCCCTCATCACATATACACAATGTACTCAGTCCCTGTGTCTTCCCTACAGATGGATCCAGGAGGAGAAATCCAGCAGAGAGATCTCCCCGTCCTCTATATTCCCAGGATTGTGCAGAGGATCAGCACAACGGCCCCCCGGATCAGCACAACGACCCTCCGGATCAGCAGGTAGATGAGGCGGATGCACTGGTTGTCTCTTCCTGCAGCGGGAACCCAGGAGCCGCCATTTCTGAGCTGCTCTGCTCCACCTTCCCCCGTTATCTGTCACGGTTTGGTCTTGGTCAGTGTTGTCCAGAACGTAACAATTCCACATTTTTCCTGCTTACAAAAAACTGGGGTGGGGGTGGGGGTTCGTTCACATGATATGGGGGTCATTCATACGATATGGGGGTCAATCACACGATATGCTATAGGCAGGAACAGTGTACATCTTTGCTCTCCTGTAGTGACGGCTGCGCTGTGTTTTGGAGCTCCCGGTAGCACATCGGCCGTAATTGTGGAAGAATTGAAATAGTCTCCTGGTCTCTCGGGATTCCCCTGGATATAAGATTATGTCAGGTTCATGGTTTCTCATGTATTTCCTCTTTGCAGGAAGATGATGGTGGAGCGCTGAGCAGACACAGAATCCCCATATCGGTATCGGAGTCCGAGAATGGTAAGTTTGGTCGTTTTATCATTGCGGGGCATATCAGCCATTGTGTCCCTCTGTCCCTCCTCAGCAGGATATCACCCCCCCCTGATGACGCTCAGCCCATCGGCACCGTGGCCTCTGCCAGTGGTGAAATGGGTGCAGGGCACTTTGTAATGCTGGGAGGGTTATTCTGAGGTCAAGTTGCTGATGAATTCACTGTGATCAATTCTCCCAGCATTACAAACAAGCTACAATGTTGCAGATACAGCCTGTCAGGGACTTGTTTACATCAGCCATCTCACAAGGGAGGAGGGGGAGACAGAGAGAAAAGCTCACACACAGATGTTTGTGTCTTCAGCAGAAAGCAGCAGCTGAGAACTGGGGGAAGGAGACTGAATAGATACTAACAAGTATGGAAGGAATTGTTAGTCTCACTATGGGAGGTGTTATACGTATATAATGCTGCACTAGAGGGTTTTTTGTGGACTGCACCAATGTGGCAACACATGTCTCCTGCCGAATAGTCAGTGAGTAGCATAAGAATAATTACACCGGCCTCTGTGCCAAAGCAGGACTGGTGTTATAGGAGGACCAGGGAAACCACAACTTTACAGGCCCAGACAGGATTTTCCATCAAAAAGTCACACAATCTGCCTTTTCTATTGGAGGTGATGGGAGCGGGGATCAGAGAGAGCGATGCCAGGCCTGGTGTGGGGGTAACCTCCTCACCCCTGACCTGAGTGTAGATGTCACATATCTCTTTCCAAAATGGCTGCAGAACTGCCCAGTCCCACCAGACAAGAATCATTGTACCGACCTCCGTGTCACAACGCCCACAGACCTCAGGAACATCTGGGTAAGTTCTGTCCAGGAGCCGGGGACATCTGTGCCACCTCCATAAAATGTCAGGGGAGCTTCACACGCACCTCAGCGCAGCGGATTTTATGCTCTGGGTCCGCGGCAGATTCTGGACGGAGCATCAAATCTGCTGCGGATCCTGTACGTGTGAATGCACATAGGTGTATAGGGGGAGATTTATCAAACATGGGGTAAAGTGAAACTGGCTCAGTCGCCCCCGGCAGCCAATCAGATTCCACCTTTCATTTTCCAAAGAGTCTGTGAGGAATGAAAGGTGGAATCTGATTGGTTGCTAGGGGCAACTGAGCCAGTCTCTCTTTACACCATGTTTGATAAATCTCCCCCATAGTGTGTCAAGGTGAAGATCATAAGCTTATCCGTTCCGGTCCCTCTCCTATGCGGGGATAACGGGAGGTCCCGATCAGCGTCTCTACGAGTATACGATATAGCTGAGAAGTAACTTTGGTGGGGGGTGCAGGACTTCCAGGTCAGCGGAGGTGGTCACCAAAATCCCAATGGGGAAACATAATTGAAGGAACGTGTTCAGCAGCTTGTATTGGAACCAAGAGAGTCCTCTCCGGGCTGATCTGCTGTAACACTGAGAGAGTCCGTAGTCCGAGTGTACATCTGCTGTAACACTGAGAGAAGCCGAGTGTACATCTGCTGTAACACTGAGAGAAGCCGAGTGTACATCTGCTGTAACACTGAGAGAGTCCGTAGTCCGACTGTACATCTGCTGTAACACTGAGAGAGTCCGTAGTCCGAGTGTACATCTGCTGTAACACTGAGAGAAGCCGAGTGTACATCTGCTGTAACACTGAGAGAGTCCGTAGTCCGAGTGTACATCTGCTGTAACACTGAGAGAAGCCGAGTGTACATCCGCTGTAACACTGAGAGAGTCCGTAGTCCGAGTGTATATCTGCTGTAACACTGAGAGAGTCCGTAGTCCGAGTGTACATCTGCTGTAACACTGAGAGAAGCCGAGTGTACATCTGCTGTAACACTGAGAGAGTCCGTAGTCCGAGTGTACATCTGCTGTAACACTGAGAGAGTCCGTAGTCCGACTGTACATCTGCTGTAACACTGAGAGAGTCCGTAGTCCGAGTGTACATCTGCTGTAACACTGAGAGAAGCCGAGTGTACATCTGCTGTAACACTGAGAGAGTCCGTAGTCCGAGTGTACATCTGCTGTAACACTGAGAGAAGCCGAGTGTACATCTGCTGTAACACTGAGAGAGTCCGTAGTCCGAGTGTACATCTGCTGTAACACTGAGAGAAGCCGAGTGTACATCCGCTGTAACACTGAGAGAGTCCGTAGTCCGAGTGTATATCTGCTGTAACACTGAGAGAGTCCGTAGTCCGAGTGTACATCTGCTGTAACACTGAGAGAAGCCGAGTGTACATCTGCTGTAACACTGAGAGAGTCCGTAGTCCGAGTGTTCATCTGCTGTAACACTGAGAGAGTCCGTAGTCCGAGTGTTCATCTGCTGTAACACTGAGAGAGTCCGTAGTCCGAGTGTCGATCTGCTGTAACACTGAGAGAGTCCGTAGTCGGGGTGTACATCTCCTGTAACACTAAGAGAGTCTGTAGTCCGAGTGTACATCTGTTGTAATACTGAAGAGAGTCCGTAGTCCTAATGTACATCTGCTGTAACACTGAGAGAGTCCATAGGGAGGCACCGCCACCAAGCACCTGACGGGCAAAGCTGGGTTACTAAACAGTAACAGCATTGACCGAAACTAAGCATGCTGGGATCTTTGCTTTTTGAGCGTGCGATAGTAGTAAGAGGGTTTTATTTGGGTTGTGCTGCACTAGTGGTGACTGACGCTTCCCTCTATGTGACGGCTCTGTCTGTGCAACTAGAAGGAGAGATCATAATAAATGTCTTTCTTCCTCCAGGTGGAGACTGGAGAACCGTACCCCATGAGCCTCTCCTCCTTTTCCCTCCATGTTATAAAGTAGAGGATAATCAATCGCAGATTGTGAGGAAGAGATCTGGACATAAAGTGACTAAAGTGTTTGCCTGTTCTGAGTGTGGGAAATGTTTTAATCGGAAATCAAATCTTATGGGACATCTAAGAATTCACACAGGGGAGAAGCGGTTTTCATGTTCAGAATGCGGGAAATGCTTTATGCTTAAAAGTCACCTCGAGAGACATCAGAGAATCCACACGGGAGAAAAGCCATTTTCCTGTCAGGAATGCGAGAAACGTTTTACGCGTAAAGATTATCTTGAACAACATCAGCAAATGCACAGTGGAGGGAAGTCATTTACATGTGTGGAATGTGGGAAGTGTTTCATGCATAAACATTCTCTCGACAAACATCAGATGATTCACTCAGGGGAGAAGCCATTTTTATGTCCTGAATGTGGGAAGTGTTTTAGTCGTAAAGCCTACCTTATGGAACATCTGAGAACTCACATAGGGGATAAACCGTTTTCATGTGATGAATGTGGGAAATGTTTTATGCTGAAAGGTCACCTTGAGAGACATCAGAGAATACACTCAGGGCAGAAGCCATTTGCATGTGTGGAATGTGGGAAGTGTTTTTCACGTAAGGATTACCTTGAGCAACATCAGCGGATTCACGCAGGGGTGAAGCCATTTTCTTGTTTCAAATGTGGGAAAAGTTTTTTGCATAAACGTTCTCTTGAGAAACATCAGATTATTCACTCCGGGGAGAAGCCATTTTTATGTCCTGAATGTGGTAAATGTTTCAGTCAGAAATCCTATCTTATGGAACATCTAAGAACTCATATAGGGGAGAAGCCATTTTTATGTTCAGAATGTGGAAAATGCTTTATGAGTAAAGGTCATCTCGAGAGACATCAGCTGACTCACTCAGGAGAGAAGACGTTTACTTGTGTGGAATGCGGAAAATGCTTTATGCGTAAAGATTATCTGGAGAAACATCAGATGATTCACACGGGGGAGAGGCCATTCTCATGTCCTGAATGTGGGAAAGGTTTTACCTATAAATCAGTTCTTATAAAACATCAGAGAATTCACACAGGGGAGAAGCCATTTTCTTGTCCTCAATGTGGGAAATGTTTTAACCAAAAATCAGGTCTTATGTATCATCTAAGAAGCCACACGGGGGAGAAGCCATTTTCTTGTTCAGAGTGTGGGAAATGCTTTTTGCTCAAACGTCTTCTTGAGAGACATCAGAGAATTCACACAGTGGAAGAAGTTGTCGTGACCTGAATGTGGGAAACGTTTTCGAGAGAAATCAAGTGTTAAGGAAGGTCAGAGAATTCTCACAGAGGAAAAGGCTCTTTTGTGCCCGAAACAAAGGAAAAACTCCTCTTGAGAAACATCCGGAAATATCCTGCAGAGAAGAAGCCGGATCTGAGACCTGAATGGGAATCTGCACCAAATCATACAGGGATGTTGTGGATTCTGCAGCATGTCTGCAGGGTGCGGCCATGTTTAGCCTCCATCTTTGGTTTGTGTTAGGAGTGAAGCTCCATTGTAGCATCTTCTTCCTCAGGACATGTGTGGCTTAAAGGGATTGTGTCTTCAGAAACCGACCTATTGTCAAAGTCACATTTATATGTTAAATATATATTTTCAGAATCTTTGGTGATTACTATCTATATCTATATTATACACTCCTGCAGTTTTCATTCTCACCACTAGGCCTAATATTAATCTGAGACTGTCTGTCCTGTCTGTGATGATGAGGAGGAGGCTGCTGGATAAGAGATTTCAATAGATGAAAATCGCAGCTTAGACTCCCCTCCCTTTGGATTTTGCTCTGCAAAGGTCACGGAGCATGCCCTGAAGAATTTCCCATTCATGTCAGTGAGAAAGCTTCTGCCTATTGTTGCCTATGTCTATAGCCATTATTGCCTAACTGAATCCTCTGTGATAAGGAGCGGTATGGAGAGGATCCTGAGCTGTGTCACCTCTGCTAAAAAAGGTATATAGATTTGTAATTTATTTCTGTTTAAAAATCTCCAGTCTTCCGGTACTTATCAGCTGCTGTATGTCCTGCAGGAAGTGGTGTATTCTCTCCAGTCTGGCGCAGTGCTCTCTGCTGCCACCTCTGTCCATGTCAGGAACTGTCCAGAGCAGCAGCAGATCCCCATAGAAAACCTCTCCTGCTCTGGACAGAGGTGGCAGCAGAGAGCACTGTGTAAGACTGGAGAGAATACATCAATTCCTGCAGGACAAACAGCAGCTGATAAGTACAAAAAACTGGAGATTTTTAAATAGAAATAAAATAAGTCTATATAACTTTCTGAAACCAGTTGATTTGAAAGAGAGAGATTTTCGCTGGAGAAAACCGAGTCCCCCAGCTTTCCGCCATCTTCCTCAGCCCTGCCCGATCTGTCAGATTCAGGAACTGTTTATTCTTCCCTATTCTACAAATCATGGATCCAGGTCCTGACCGCCCCTTCACCATAGGATTATGTGACAGATCTGTTCTCTACTACTACTACTGCTGCGTCCCCCTCCTCTTCTGTGGCTTTCCGTGTAACACTCCTGCCTCCTTACAGTCGACCCTTTAGCTGGCAGACCCCCCCATACACAGGAGTGCTGGCTGCGGCTTATAACTCCTGAAACAAAGGGCTCGGGAGAAGATTTTCCATCACAGCCGCCCCCCTATTTGCACCAGTATCATCTGCCAGTGGGAGAACCCTCATACACCATAGACTGACGGCCGAATGACGTCTAAGCTGTATGGGACCTTTAGCTCAGTCTCCTCACACTTCTCCTCCTCCAGCTCCTTCCGGCGTCCAACAAATATAATTTATACATTGCTGCCTTGGGTTAGGAGTATAATCCGTTCCAGGGCCGTGCTTGTAATCCAAATCCACTCTTAAACCAAAGCAAATTCCCATAAGAAATCACTGATATGCAGACAATTGGTTCCACAGCACAAAATAATGATTTATTACTCTGAATAACATGTAAAACAGATGAAACAATGAGAAGCAGCAGAATCTGTGATATTATAAGTTACTTTACAGTAATGGAGAGGATGGGAAACACAAGGGCGGACAGAGACTGCAGGGAGCATGGAGGAATGAGCAGGGCAGATGTGGGCACATACATGCAGCACTCTCTGTCCGGGGAGAGAGGGGTTACAGCTATGGAGAGATTACCTCCACAGTCCTGTCCCCTGATGTAAGCCCCAGCCTGAAGTGGATCTGCTATGATTTGGAAGGTGAGGGAGACTTCCTGGGTCAGAGTACAGTTCTGTAGACCCCGCTATACAGACCATACCCCTCCCCCTCCCACCCAGTACAGGGAGCTCTTACACCAAGTCACAATTTTGAAAAACTGTGAGCTCATAAACCAAAACGCTCTTAAACCAAGTTACTCTTAAACCAAGGTACCACTGTATTAGTAACAATGACATACAAGGCCGTCCATACATCTCTGACCTCCCCATACCCCCCTCATATATCCTCCATCCACACCCTGTCCCCCCCATATATCTCTGACCTCCCCATACCCCATATATCCTCTATCCACACCCACCCTGTCCCCCCCATACATCTCTGACCTCCCCATACCCTCCTCATGTATCCTCCATCCACACCCACCCTGTCCCCCCCATACATCTCTGACCTCCCCATACCCCATATATCCTCTATCCACACCCTGTCCCCCCCATATATCTCTGACCTCCCCATACCCTCCTCATGTATCCTCCATCCACACCCTGTCCCCCCCATATATCTCTGACCTCCCCATACCCCATATATCCTCTATCCACACCCACCCTGTCCCCCCCATACATCTCTGACCTCCCCATACCCTCCTCATGTATCCTCCATCCACACCCACCCTGTCCCCCCCATACATCTCTGACCTCCCCATACCCCATATATCCTCTATCCACACCCTGTCCCCCCCATACATCTCTGACCTCCCCATACCCTCCTCATGTATCCTCCATCCACACCCTGTCCCCCCCATACATCTCTGACCTCCCCATACCGCCCTCATGTATCCTCCATCCACAACCTGTCCCCCCCCCATACATCTCTGACCTGACCTCCCCATACCCCCCCATGTATCCTCCATCCACAACCTGTCCCCCCCCCCGGCCCCATACATCTCTGACCTGACCTCCCCATACCCTCCTCATGTATCCTCCATCCACACCCTGTCCCCTGCATACATATCTGACCTGACCTCCCCATACCCCCCCATGTATCCTCCATCCACACCCTGTCCCCTGCATACATATCTGACCTCCCCATACCCTCCTTATGTATCCTCCATCCACACCCTGTCCCCCCCATACATCTCTGACCTGACCTCCCCATACCCCCCTCATGTATCCTCCATCCACACCCTGTCCCCTGCATACATATCTGACCTCCCCATACCCTCCTTATGTATCCTCCATCCACACCCTGTCCCCCCCCATACATCTCTGACCTGACCTCCCCATACCCCCTCATGTATCCTCCATCCACACCCTGTCCCCCCCATACATCCCTGACCTCCCTATACCCCCCCATGTATCCTCCATCCACACCCTGTCCCCTGCATACATATCTGACCTCCCCATACCCTCCTCATGTATCCTCCATCCACACCCTGTCCCCCCCATACATCTCTGACCTGACCTCCCCATACCCCCTCATGTATCCTCCATCCACACCCTGTCCCCCCCATACATCCCTGACCTCCCCATACCCCCTCATGTATCCTCCATCCACACCCTGTCCCCCCCATACATCTCTGACCTGACCTCCCCATACCCCCCCATGTATCCTCCATCCACAACCTGTCCCCCCCATACATCTCTGACCTGACCTCCCCATACCCCCCCATGTATCCTCCATCCACAACCTGTCCCCCCCATACATCTCTGACCTGACCTCCCCATACCCCCCCATGTATCCTCCATCCACAACCTGTCCCCCCCATACATCTCTGACCTGACCTCCCCACCCCCCCCCATGTATCCTCCATCCACAACCTGTCCCCCCCATACATCTCTGACCTGACCTCCCCATACCCCCCCATGTATCCTCCATCCACAACCTGTCCCCCCCATACATCTCTGACCTGACCTCCCCATACCCCCCCATGTATCCTCCATCCACAACCTGTCCCCCCCATACATCTCTGACCTGACCTCCCCATACTCCCCTCATGTATCCTCCATCCACACCCTGTCCCCTGCATACACAATGTGAACATAGCCTTAGGCTGCATTCACACATCCTGTAAAATTGTCTGTGGTCACGGGTCTGCGACCACGGACAATTTTAGGTACCATTTAAGTGAATGCAGTGATCCGTACCACAACCCGCACTGTGATAAATTAGGCCATGTCCTGGTGCAGATCATACGTACAGATTCCAGATCGTCTGAAGTTACGGCCGCTCCCAGTGACTTCTGAGGGACAAATGACGCAATTGCGGTCCGGACTAGAACTTGTGAGGTATTTTTCCGAATGCAATTTCTACAGATCCATAAATATACGGACAGTGTGAACAGCCCAATGGAAATCAATGGGCCCTAAGTCATCCACCATCACTACCTTCACATCACTGCTGTTTCTGGAAGAAAGTAGCTCCATTTTCCTAGTTCTGGATAATGACATCTATTGGCCAACTAGGCCTGCTGGCGGCCATAGCTTTCTCCCAGCGGCTGAGAGATGGCAGATTCCTGACAGGTAAGCTGTACATGACGGTACATAAGTGGAGCTGAATTGTAATACTGCACACCACCTAAGGATAGAGGTGGCGCTCTTTTTCCAAGATTGTTTTGTGAACGTTACAGTTCCACAATAATGGCGGGCGTTCCCATTGATTTCTATGGCAGAGTCTGTGCTGCAGTTATGGTCTGTACTAGAAGCTGTCAGTCAGCTTTGCGCATTACAAATCTGTAAAGTTACGGACGGTGTGAACGGCCCAAGTGAAATAAATGGATCCTAAATTTGTTTGAAATTGTGAATCAAGTGAACATCGCCTAAGGACCCATTTACACAGAAAGATTATCTGACAGACTATCTGCCAAAGATTTGAAGCCAAAGCCAGAAATGGATTTGAAAAGAGGAGAAATCTCAGGCTTTTCTTTATGACCTGATCTCTGTTTAAAGGCTGTTCCTGGCTTTGGCTTCACACCATGTATATTACACACAGTATACATATATCACACATACACCATGTATATTACACACAGTATACATATATCACACATACACCATGTATATTACACACAGTATATACATATATCACACATACACCATGTATATTACACACAGTATACATATATCACACATACACCATGTATATTACACACAGTATACATATATCACACATACACCATGTATATTACACACAGTATACATATATCACACATACACCATGTATATTACACACAGTATACATATATCACACATACACCATGTATATTACACACAGTATACATATATCACACATACACCATGTATATTACACACATTATACATATATCACACATACACCATGTATATTACATACAGTATATACATATATCACACATACACCATGTATATTACACACAGTATACATATATCACACACCATGTATATTACACACAGTATACATATATCACACATACATCATGTATATTACACACAGTATACATATATCACACATACATCATGTATATTACACACAGTATACATATATCACACATACACCATGTATATTACACACAGTATACATATATCACACATACACCATGTATATTACACACAGTATACATATATCACACATACACCATGTATATTACACACAGTATACATATATCACACATACACCATGTATATTACACACAGTATACATATATCACACATACACCATGTATATTACACACATACACCATGTATATTACACACAGTATACATATATCACACATACACCATGTATATTACACACAGTACACATATATCACACATACACCATGTATATTACACACAGTATATACATATCACACATACACCATGTATATTACACACAGTATATACATATATCACACATACACCATGTATATTACACACAGTATATACATATATCACACATACACCATGTATATTACACACAGTATACATATATCACACACCATGTATATTACACACAGTATATACATATATCACACATACACCATGTATATTACACACAGTATATACATATATCACACATACACCATGTATATTACACACAGTATACATATATCACACATACACCATGTATATTACACACAGTATACATATATCACACACCATGTATATTACACACAGTATACATATATCACACATACACCATGTATATTACACACAGTATACATATATCACACACCATGTATATTACACACAGTATATACATATATCACACATACACCATATTACACACAGTATACATATATCACACATACATCATGTATATTACACACAGTATACATATATCACACATACACCATGTATATTACACACAGTATACATATATCACACATACACCATGTATATTACACACAGTATACATATATCACACATACACCATGTATATTACACACAGTATACATATATCACACATACACCATTTATAATACACACAGTATACATATATCACACATACACCATATTACACACAGTATACATATATCACACATACACCATGTATATTACACACAGTATACATATATCACACATACACCATGTATATTACACACAGTATACATATATCACACATACACCATGCATATTACACACAGTATACATATATCACACATACACCATGTATATTACACACAGTATACATATATCACACATACACAATGTATATTACACACAGTATACATATATCACACATACACCATGTATATTACACACAGTATATACATATATCACACATACACCATGTATATTACACACAGTATACATATATCACACATACACCATGTATATTACACACAGTATACATATATCACACATACACCATGTATATTACACACAGTATACATATATCACACATACACCATGTATATTACACACAGTATACATATATCACACACCATGTATATTACACACAGTATACATATATCACACATACACCATGTATATTACACACAGTATACATATATCACACATACACCATGTATATTACACACAGTATACATATATCACACATACACCATGTATATTACACACAGTATACATATATCACACATACACCATGTATATTACACACAGTATACATATATCACACATACACCATGTATATTACACACAGTATATACATATATCACACATACACCATGTATATTACACACAGTATACATATATCACACATACACCATGTATATTACACACAGTATACATATATCACACATACACAATGTATATTACACACAGTATACATATATCACACATACACCATGTATATTACACACAGTATATACATATATCACACATACACCATGTATATTACACACAGTATACATATATCACACATACACCATGTATATTACACACAGTATACATATATCACACATACACCATGTATATTACACACAGTATACATATATCACACATACACCATGTATATTACACACAGTATACATATATCACACACCATGTATATTACACACAGTATACATATATCACACATACACCATGTATATTACACACAGTATACATATATCACACATACACCATGTATATTACACACAGTATACATATATCACACATACACCATGTATATTACACACAGTATACATATATCACACATACACCATGTATATTACACACAGTATACATATATCACACATACACCATGTATATTACACACAGTATATACATATATCACACATACACCATGTATATTACACACAGTATACATATATCACACATACACCATGTATATTACACACAGTATACATATATCACACATACACCATGTATATTACACACAGTATACATATATCACATAGATGACATGTCTGATATGACAGGAGGAGATGGCTGACAGCTGATTGGTCTCTTCTTCAGCACACACTGGTCCCGCCCACACTGTGGAGTCACATGACTGCAGCTGGTCACATGACCTGTGATGTCACTGAGCACACGGCTGGTCCCCCGGTGAGGAGTCGGTGCTGGAGGTGAGTGAGGAGCCGGATTATACTCTTCTCTCTCTCTCTGTCTCTCTCTGGTCTCTCCCTCCCTCTCTCTCTGTCTCTCTCTCTCTCTCTCTCCCCCTCTCTCTCTGTCTGTCTCTCTCTCCTTCTCTCGGTTTCGGCTACAATCCTGACAGTATACAGTATGTGCTGCGGCTATGGGCAGGGGTGCATGCTGGGTGTAGTAGTCCTTCAGCAGTAACAATGTATGGGGAGTAGTCCTGGTAGTGACAGCAGGGGGCAGCACCCACCCCTGGTATTATACAGAGATGGGAACCTTCTGCCCTCCAGCCTCTGACCAGGCATGATGGGAGTTGTAGTTCTGTAACACATGGAGGGCTGCAGGTTCCCCATCCCTGTATTATGCCAGCGCAGCGCCATCACCAGGTTATTGGCGGCACTACATCTATATGTAACTGATCCCAGCCATGTACACCTGTCCCTCCCCCACAGGGGTATCCCAGCCATGTACACCTGTCCCTCCCCCACAGGGGTATCCCAGCCATGTACACCTGTCCCTTACCCACAGGGGTATCCCGGCCATGTACACCTGTCCCTTACCCACAGGGGTATCCCGGCCATGTACACCTGTCCCTCACCCACAGGGGTATCCCGGCCATGTACACCTGTCCCTCACCACAGGGATATCCTGGCCATGTACACCTGTCCCTCACCCACAGGGGTCTCCCGGCCATGTACACCTGTCCCTTACCACAGGGGTATCCCGGCCATGTACACCTGTCCCTCCCCCACAGGGGTATCCCGGCCATGTACACCTGTCCCTCACCACAGGGATATCCTGGCCATGTACACCTGTCCCTCACCACAGGGGTATCCCGGCCATGTACACCTGTCCCTTACCACAGGGGTATCCCGGCCATGTACACCTGTCCCTCCCCCACAGGGGTATCCCGGCCATGTACACCTGTCCCTCACCCACAGGGGTATCCCGGCCATGTACACCTGTCCCTCCCCCACAGGGGTATCCCGGCCATGTACACCTGTCCCTTACCACAGGGGTATCCCGGCCATGTACACCTGTCCCTCACCCACAGGGGTATCCCGGCCATGTACACCTGTCCCTTACCCACAGGGGTATCCCGGCCATGTACACCTGTCCCTCACACACAGGGGTGTCCCAGCCATGTACACCTGTCCCTCACCCACAGGGGTCTCCCGGCCATGTACACCTGTCCCTCACCCACAGGGGTGTCCCAGCCATGTACACCTGTCCCTCACCCACAGGGGTATCCCGGCCATGTACACCTGTCCCTTACCCACAGGGGTATCCCAGCCATGTACACCTGTCCCTTACCCACAGGGGTATCCCAGCCATGTACACCTGCCCCTCACCCACAGGGGTGTCCCAGCCATGTACACCTGTCCCTTACCCGGCCATGTACACCTGTCCCTTACCCACAGGGGTATCCCAGCCATGTACACCTGTCCCTTACCCACAGGGGTATCCCAGCCATGTACACCTGTCCCTCACCCACAGGGGTATCCCGGCCATGTACACCTGTCCCTCACCCACAGGGGTATCCCGGCCATGTACACCTGTCCCTCACCCACAGGGGTATCCCGGCCATGTACACCTGTCCCTCACCCACAGGGGTATCCCAGCCATGTACACCTGTCCCTCACCCACAGGGGTATCCCAGCCATGTACACCTGTCCCTCACCCACAGGGGTATCCCAGCCATGTACACCTGTCCCTCACCCACAGGGGTATCCCAGCCATGTACACCTGTCCCTCACCCACAGGGGTATCCCAGCCATGTACACCTGTCCCTCACCCACAGGGGTATCCCAGCCATGTACACCTGTCCCTTACCCACAGGGGTATCCCAGCCATGTACACCTGTCCCTCACCCACAGGGGTATCCCGGCCATGTACACCTGTCCCTCACCCACAGGGGTGTCCCAGCCATGTACACCTGTCCCTCACCCACAGGGGTATCCCGGACATGTACACCTGTCCCTCACCCACAGGGGTATCCCGGCCATGTACACCTGTCCCTCACCCACAGGGGTATCCCGGCCATGTACACCTGTCCCTCACCCACAGGGGTGTCCCAGCCATGTACACCTGTCCCTCACCCACAGGGGTCTCCCGGCCATGTACACCTGTCCCTCACCCACAGGGGTGTCCCAGCCATGTACACCTGTCCCTCACCCACAGGGGTATCCCGGCCATGTACACCTGTCCCTCAACCACAGGGATATCCCAGCTATGTACACCTGTCCTTTACCCACAGGGGTATCCCGGCTATGTACACCTATGTATCCCTATGCCGGTTACATAATATGGGAGCGGTCCCTACGCCGGATACATAATATAGGAGCGGTCCCTACGCCGGATACGTAATATAGGAGTAGTCCCTACGTCGGATACATATACAGCAGTGTATACAGGCTGCTCTGTGCGCTCTGCCCGGTGTTGTGGATGACACCAGATGCTGCACCTCATATCAGAGACAGAGCATCAGGTACCACATCTGGTGAAGCTTTTCACATACACAGGAATAGCAGAGCGCGCGGAGCAGATACAGCTACCTCAAAAACAACAACAAGGAAACCAATTAAAGGGCTTCTCCACGCCAGCCCCCCCCCCATAGCAGACTGCCGGCTTTGCTGGTGTTTTCTAGTGAGTCTCGTCCTCAGGAGAAACCAGACTGATCTGTACGGATAATCAGGAACAATCTGGATCCTGTGAGACATCATATAGGATTTCCTCCGGACGGGATTCTGCTCAGTCCTTGTTCTCTTGTTTCCTCAGGTCCAGGACGGTGTCAGGTAAAGGCGATGGTCCCCCACATCAGTGACCCCCCAAGGCTGGAGAAGGCGGGAGACATGATGGCGGCCAGGATATTAGAGCTCACCCTAGAGATAATCCACCTGATCACCGGAGAGGTGAGCCATGCGTCACATCCCCTCCCCCTCTTATCACTATAGAGCAGTGCTTCCCAACCTTTTCCACCTCAGGGCACCCCTTAGAAAAAAAATTCAGCTCGGGGCACCCCCACTAAATAACATTTTACACAATATAAAAACCGACATTTAGTGACTCACAGGTGACGTCTTCTTTTAACCAAGTCGTTACTTTCCCTTTTCCTCTCCATCTGGTCCAGACCACCGTGACGATTTCTTCCAGCTACAATTCATCTCTTCAGAACCTGCGAGACAGACATCTTAGGCTCCGCACATTTCTAGCAACTAGCTACCCTTTCTCCCTCATATAGCCTCCCAAACTGTTGTGTACCCCCACACAATAATAATGCCTCATGCTGTGCCCCCACATAGTAGTAATGCCCCCTAATGTGCCCTCCATATAGTAATAATGCCCCCACTGCTGTGCCCTCCATATAGCAATAATACCCCTGCTGTGCCCCCATATAGTAATAATGCCCATGCTGTGGCCCTCAGTATAAATGCCCCCTGCCTGCCCCTAGTAATAATGTCCCCTATGCTGTGCCTCTCAATATAAATGCTCCCGGCCTGCCCCTAGTAATAATGTCCCCCATGATGTCCCCCTCAGTATAAATGCCCCCCTCCCTGCCTGCCCTTATTAATAATGTCCCCCATGCTGTGCCCCTGAGTATAAATGCCCCCCTGCCTGCCCCTAGTAATAATGTCCCCCATGCTGTGCCCCCACCTTCTGTGCACCAATAAAAAAAAACAAAAACATCCTACTCACCTAATCCGGGCTGTGTGGCTTCAGGGAGCAGCTCTCCTTTCTCTTCTGCTCCATCTTGCAAGCCGCGGGGACGGAACCTCCGGCAGGCGTGATGACATCACAGCATCACGCCTGCCGGAGAGGTCACGTCCCGGAGTCCCATAGGCCGCAGGTATGAAGTGCCGGCGGCCTATGGGATTGCATGTAGGAGCAGGACGCTGACAGGTCCTGCTCCTACATTCTGCTCAATTCAATGTTCTGCATCGCAAACATCAAACTGATCGCTATATCCCTAGAAGCTGTGCGGCCACAACTTCTAGGGATATAAAAGTGACAGTGTCACAATTCCCAACGGGATCCCGCAGCACCCATGGCGGGTTCTTGTGGCACCCCAGTTGGGAAACGCTGCTATAGATAATACAGGGCGATGACTGGAGAGGGGAAGGATTGTTAGACTCTCTGTAGTGATCAGTGTCTCACCATACACAGGATTACACAGTAGTGAAGAAGTGGTGTGGTGAGTGTGTGGCGCCCCCTGTGTCAGGAGGCTGGAGCAGCAGCCCCATCACAGATCCTCCACCTCCATCACTGATCCATGAGCAGAAGATCCTAGAACTGACCACCAGGATGACTGAGCTCCTGACTGGAGAGGTGAGCAATGCTGCTGGGAATGCTGGGACATATAACACCAAGGTGGGAGGTGTCTGGAGGATGACGCCATCATTGTGTGTGTCAGGTTCCTATAAGGTGTCAGGACGTCACCGTCTATTTCTCCATGGAGGAGTGGGAGTATGTAGAAGGACACAAGGATGTGTACAAGGAGGCCATGATGGAGGATCAGCCGCCCCTCACATCACCGGGTAAGAGAAGACCTACTGATTATAGAGGAGACCAGGGGTGAGGGGCACCGAGACCCCCATCATCCCTCATCACATATACACAATGTACTCAGTCCCTGTGTCTTCCCTACAGATGGATCCAGGAGGAGAAATCCAGCAGCAGAGAGATCTCCCCGTCCTCTGTATTCCCAGGATTGTGCAGAGGATCAGCACAACGGCCCCCCGGATCAGCAGGTACATAAGGCGGGTGCACTGGTTGTCTTAGTGTTGCTCAGATCTTAACAATTCCACATTCTTTCTGTTTACAAAACACTGGGGGGGGAATCATTCGCACAATATGGGGGTCATCCACACAATATGCTACGGGCAGGAACAGTGTACATCTTTGCTCTCCTGTAGTGACAGCCGCGCTGTGAAGTGTTTTGGAGCTCCCAGTATCATCATGAATGAGCAGCGAGTTCAGGTCCGTAGCACATCGGCCGTAATTGCGGTGGGTGTAGAGCCCCTATTCCAAGGGCCGACTGGAGGAGCAAACAAGCGCTGTCAATGAGTCTGTGGGGGGGTTCGGAGCGGGGAGCTGCCCGTGTGATCGCCAAATCATCTGGGCAGACCATAGCATATAGCAGCGTCTGCTTCCGCCGCCTTTGTCGCACGGAGCGGCGGCAGCATATCGCTGCTATATGAGTGATTGGTTTTTCAACATGTTGAAAGACAAACGACATGAACGATGTCAGCTTATTGTTGCCTTCTATTACACGGGACGATTATCGGCCAAATACGGCCGATAATCGTTCTGTGGAGTAAGGCTTTATGTCCCCCTACCACTTCAGGCTTCTTTGTTTCTCATGTATTTCCTCTTTGCAGGAAGATGATGGTGGAGCGATGAGCGGACACACAATCCCCGTATCGGTATCTGAGTCAGAGGACGGTAAGAGCCTCTTGGGAACCTTTATGTTGTATTCGGTTCCTTATTTATAATCATTGCTGGACAGGGTCATGGAGGCGGGGCATATCACCCATTGTGCCCTCCGTCCCATCTTGGTCCATTGACGTCACCCGAGGAACCAAGGAAATCCTGCATGTGCATGGTGGCCTCTACCTGTGGTGATGTGGGTGCAGGGCAAGGTGAGGGATAGCGACTTTAAAGGGGTACTCCACTGGTAGAGGCCACCGTGCCAATGCAGGATTTCCTTCTTGGGTCCTCAGGTGATGTCAATGGGCCGAGTGTCATCAGGGGGCGTGATATCCTGCCGATCCAGCCAGGGGCCCGATCCCTGACATTGTCCAGTGCTTATAAGTGTAGTATATAGGTATATAGGTGTATATGTATATAGTGCTGCACTAGCGGTGACTGACGCTTCCCTCTATGTGGCGGCTCTGTCTGTGCGACTAGAAGGAGAGATCATAATAAATGTCTTTCTTCCTCCAGGTGAAGACTGGAGAACCGTCCCCCATGAGCCTCTATTTTTCCCTCCATGTTATAAAGTAGAGGATAATCAATCGCAGATTGGGAGGAAGAGATCTGGACATAAAGGGACTAAAGTGTTTGCCTGTTCTGAGTGTGGGAAATGTTTTAATCGTAAATCAAATCTCATAGGACATCTAAGGATTCACACAGGGGAGAAGCGGTTTTCATGTTCAGAATGCGGGAAATGCTTTATGCTTAAAAGTCACTTTGAGAGACATCAGAGAATCCACACGGGAGAGAAGCCATTTTCCTGTCAGGAATGCAAAAAACGTTTTACACGTAAAGAATATCTTGAACAACATCAGCAAATTCACATAGGGGATAAACCGTTTCCTTGTCTAGAATGTGGGAAATGTTTTATGCTGAAAGGTCGTCTTGAGAGACATCAGAGAATCCACTCGGAGCAGAAGCCATTTGCATGTGTGGAGTGTGGGAAGTGTTTTGCACGTAAGGATTACCTTAAACATCAACATCACCGGATACACACAGGGATGAAGCCATTTACTTGTGACGAATGTGGAAAATGTTTTGTGCATAAAAGTTCTTTTGAGAAACATCAGGTTAGACACTCCGGGGAGAAGCCATTTTTATGTCCAGAATGTGGTAAATGTTTTAGTCAGAAATCGTATCTTATGGAACATCTAAGAACTCATATAGGGGATAAGCCATTTTTATGTTCAGAATGTGGAAAAAGCTTTATGAGTAAAAGCCATCTTGAGAGACATCAGCTGACTCACTCAGGAGAGAAGACGTTTACGTGTGTGGAATGCGGAAAATGTTTTATGCGTAAAGATTATCTGGAGAAACATCAGAGAAGTCACACAGGGGAGAAGCCATTCTCATGTCCTGAATGTGGAAAATGTTTTCCCTATAAATCAGGTCTTGCGTATCATCTTAGAAGTCACACGGGGGAGAAGCCATTTTCTTGTTCCGAGTGTGGAAAATGTTTTTTGCTCAAAGGTACTCTTGTGAGACATCGGAGAATTCACACTAGAGAAGAAGAAGTCGTAACCTGAATGTGGGAAAAGTTTTTGTGAGCAATTAAGACGTTTGAGAAGGAGAGAAGCCTCTTTCATGCACAAAACGAGGGAGATGCTTTATGTAACACTTCTCCTGAGAAACATCCGGAAATCTCCCGCAGAGAAGAAGCCGGATCTGAGACCTGAATGGGAATCTGCGCCAAATCATACAGGGATGTTGTGGATTCTGCAGCATGTCTGCAGGGTGCGGCCATGTTTAGCCTCCATCTTTGGTTTGTGTTAGGAGTGAAGCTCCATTGTAGCATCTTCTTCCTCAGGACATGTGTGGCTTAAAGGGATTGTGTCTTCAGAATCCGACCTATTGTCAAAGTCACATTTATATGTTAAATATGTATTTTCAGAATCTTTGGTGATTACTATCTATATTTCTATATTATACACTTCCATACATACACAGCACAGCAGTCAGGGGCCCTCCCATACATATGCGGGGCAGCAGTCAGGGGCACTCCCATACATATGTGGGTCAGTCAGGGGCACTCCCATACATATGCGGGCAGCAGTCAGGGGCACTCCCATACATATGCGGGGCAGCAGTCAGGGGCACTCCCATACATATGCGGCAGCAGTCAGGGGCACTCCCATACATATGCGGCAGCAGTCAGGAGCACTCCCATACATATGCGGGGCAGCAGTCAGGGGCACTCCCATACATATGCGGCAGCAGTCAGGGGCCCTCCCATACATATGCGGGGCAGTCAGGGGCACTCCCATACATATGCGGGCAGCAGTCAGGGGCACTCCCATACATATGCGGGGCAGCAGTCAGGGGCACTCCCATACATATGCGGGGCAGCAGTCAGGGGCACTCCCATACATGCACAGCAGTCGGGGCACTCCCATACATATGTGGGGCAGCAGTCAGGGGCACTCCCATACATATGCGGGGCAGCAGTCAGGGGCACTCCCATACATGCACAGCAGTCAGGGGCACTCCCATACATGCACAGCAGTCAGGGGCACTCCCATACATATGCGGAGCAGTCAGGGGCACTCCCATACATATGCGGAGTAGTCAGGGGCACTCCCATACATATGCGGAGCAGTCAGGGGCACTCCCATACATATGCGGAGTAGTCAGGGGCACTCCCATACATATGCGGAGCAGTCAGGGGCACTCCCATACATATGCGGAGCAGTCAGGGGCACTCCCATACATATGCGGAGCAGTCAGGGGCACTCCCATACATATGCGGAGCAGTCAGGGGCACTCCCATACATATGCGGAGCAGTCAGGGGCACTCCCATACATATGTGTGCAGCAGTCAGGGGCACTCCCATACATACACAGCACAGCAGTCAGGGGCCCTCCCATACATATGCGGCAGCAGTCAGGGGCACTCCCATACATATGTGGGGCAGCAGTCAGGGGCACTCCCATACATATGCGGGCAGCAGTCAGGGGCACTCCCATACATACACAGCACAGCAGTCGGGGCACTCCCATACATATGTGGGGCAGCAGTCAGGGGCACTCCCATACATACACAGCACAGCAGTCGGGGCACTCCCATACATATGCGGAGCAGTCAGGGGCACTTCCATACATATGTGGGGCAGCAGTCAGGGGCACTCCCATACATACACAGCACAGCAGTCGGGGCACTCCCATACATATGCGGAGCAGTCAGGGGCACTCCCATACATATGTGGGGCAGCAGTCAGGGGCACTCCCATACATACACAGCACAGCAGTCGGGGCACTCCCATACATATGCGGAGCAGTCAGGGGCACTTCCATACATATGTGGGGCAGCAGTCAGGGGCACTCCCATACATACACAGCACAGCAGTCAGGGGCCCTCCCATACATACATACACAGCAGTCAGGGGCACTCCCATACATACACAGCACAGCAGTCAGGGGCACTCCCATACATACACAGCACAGCAGTCAGGGGCACTCCCATACATATGCGGGGCAGCAGTCAGGGGCACTCCCATACATATGTGGGGCAGCAGTCAGGGGCACTCCCATACATACACAGCACAGCAGTCAGGGGCACTCCCATACATATGCGGGCAGCAGTCAGGGGCACTCCCATACATACACAGCACAGCAGTCAGGGGCACTCCCATACATATGCGGGGCAGCAGTCAGGGGCACTCCCATACATACACAGCACAGCAGTCAGGGGCACTCCCATACATATGCAGGGCAGCAGTCAGGGGCACTCCCATACATATGCAGGGCAGCAGTCAGGGGCACTCCCATACATATGCGGGCAGCAGTCAGGGGCCCGCCCATACATAACAGCGCAGCAGTCAGGGGCACTCCCATACATATGCGGGGCAGCAGTCAGGGGCACTCCCATACATACATACACAGCACAGCAGTCAGGGGCACTCCCATACATATGCGGGGCAGCAGTCAGGGGCACTCCCATACATATGCGGGGCAGTCGGGGCACTCCCATACATATGCGGAGCAGTCGGGGGCACTCCCATACATACACAGCACAGCAGTCGGGGGCACTCCCATACATACACAGCACAGCAGTCGGGGCACTCCCATACATATGCGGAGCAGTCAGGGGCACTCCCATACATACACAGCACAGCAGTCGGGGGCACTCCCATACATACACAGCACAGCAGTCGGGGCACTCCCATACATATGCGGAGCAGTCAGGGGCCCTCCCATACATATGCGGAGCAGTCAGGGGCACTCCCATACATACACAGCACAGCAGTCGGGGCACTCCCATACATATGCGGAGCAGTCAGGGGCCCTCCCATACATATGCGGAGCAGTCAGGGGCACTCCCATACATACACAGCACAGCAGTCGGGGCACTCCCATACATATGCGGAGCAGTCAGGGGCACTCCCATACATATGCGGAGCAGTCAGGGGCACTCCCATACATACACAGCACAGCAGTCGGGGCACTCCCATACATATGCGGAGCAGTCAGGGGCCCTCCCATACATATGCGGAGCAGTCAGGGGCACTCCCATACATACACAGCACAGCAATCGGGGCACTCCCATACATATGCGGAGCATATAGAAGCATCTCATCCACTACAGATCATACCCGTGACACCGTTTATAATGGTATCAAGACCTCAGAGGAAGAGAGGAACCTATACAGAACATTAACCAAACCTTCATATGAGCAAAGCAAGAGCGACTGAGACATGGTATAGGACGAGGCCTCGCCACCAACGGCTGCATACCAACTGAGAAGCCAAAAAATAGAAAAACCCATGTGGAGCAGCTAACCCCCCCTGATGCCTAGGCGCCTGGAGCGAGGGGCGGCCGATTCTGGGCTGTTCTCTGGCCAGTAGAAGGTCTCAGTAACCCATCTAACCTTGTGAGAAATTGTTTAGGGGTAAAACTGGAGAAGCCTGGAAAAGGTACAGAAATTTAGGTTAAAAAAAATCCTTTAAAGATATTGGGGGAGATTTATCAAACATTTTGCAAAGAGTCTGTGAGGAATGAAAGGTGGAATCTGATTGGTTGCCGAGAGCGACTGAGCCAGTGTCACTTTACACCATGTTTGATAAATCTCTCCCATTAATTCTGCCCGGTCCTCTCTCCCTATGTAATCCCTGGCGGGCAGGCTCCTCTCTCCCTATGTAATACCTGGCGGGCAGGCTCCTCTCTCCCTATGTAATCCCTGGCGGGCAGGCTCCTCTCTCCCTATGTAATACCTGGCGGGCAGGCTCCTCTCTCCCTATGTAAGGCCTGGCGGGCAGGCTCCTCTCTCCCTATGTAAGGCCTGGCGGGCAGGCTCCTCTCTCCCTATGTAATACCTGGCGGGCAGGCTCCTCTCTCCCTATGTAAAACCTGGCGGGCAGGCTCCTCTCTCCTTATGTAATACCTGGCGGGCAGGCTCCTCTCTCCCTATGTAATCCCTGGCGGGCAGGCTCCTCTCTCCCTATGTAAGCGCTGGCGGGCAGGCTCCTCTCTCCTTATGTAATACCTGGCGGGCAGGCTCCTCTCTCTCCCTATGTAATACCTGGCGGGCAGGCTCCTCTCTCTCCCTATGTAATACCTGGCAGGCAGGGTCCTCTCTCCCTATGTAAGGCCTGGCGGGCAGGGTCCTCTCTCCCTATATAATACCTGGCGGGCAGCCTCTTCTGTCGCTATGTAATACCTGGCGGGCAGGGTCCTCTCTCCCTATGTAATACCTGGCGGGCAGGCTCCTCTCTCCCTATGTAAGACCTGGCGGGCAGGCTCCTCTCTCCCTATGTAATACCTGGCGGGCAGGCTCCTCTCTCCCTATGTAAGGCCTGGTGGGCAGGCTCCTCTCTCCCTATGTAAGGCCTGGTGGGCAGGGTCCTCTCTCCCTATGTAAGGCCTGGTGGGCAGGGTCCTCTCTCCCTATGTAATGCCTGGTGGGCAGGGTCCTCTCTCCCTATGTAATGCCTGGTGGGCAGGGTCCTCTCTCCCTATGTAATGCCTGGTGGGCAGGGTCCTCTCTCCCTATGTAATACCTGGTGGGCAGGGTCCTCTCTCCCTATGTAATACCTGGCGGGCAGGCTCCTCTCTCCCTATGTAATCCCTGGCGGGCAGGCTCCTCTCTCCCTATGTAAGGCCTGGCGGGCAGGCTCCTCTCTCCCTATGTAATACTTGGCGGGCAGGCTCCTCTCTCCCTATGTAATACCTGGCGGGCAGGCTCCTCTCTCCCTATGTAATCCCTGGCGGGCAGGCTCCTCTCTCCCTATGTAAGGCCTGGCGGGCAGGCTCCTCTCTCCCTATGTAATACCTGGCGGGCAGGGACGTCTCTCCCTATGTAATACCTGGCAGGCAGGCTCCTCTCTCCCTATGTAATACTTGGCGGGCAGGCTCCTCTCTCCCTATGTAATACCTGGCGGGCAGGCTCCTCTCTCCCTATGTAAGCCCTGGCGGGCAAGGTCCTCTCCCTATGTAATACCTGGCGGGCAGGGACGTCTCTCCCTATGTAAGGCCTGGCGGGCAGGCTCCTCTCTCCCTATGTAAGGCCTGGCGGGCAGGCTCCTCTCTCCCTATGTAAGCGCTGGCGGGCAGGCTCCTCTCTCCCTATGTAAGCGCTGGCGGGCAGGCTCCTCTCTCCCTATGTAAGCGCTGGCGGCCAGGCTCCTCTCTCCCTATGTAATACCTGGCGGCCAGGCTCCTCTCTCCCTATGTAATACCTGGCGGGCAGGGACGTCTCTCCCTATGTAATACCTGGCGGGCAGGGACGTCTCTCCCTATGTAATACCTGGCGGGCAGGCTCCTCTCTCCCTATGTAATACCTGGCGGGCAGGGACGTCTCTCCCTATGTAATACCTGGCGGGCAGGCTCCTCTCTCCCTATGTAATCCCTGGCGGGCAGGCTCCTCTCTCTCCCTATGTTATCCCTGGCGGGCAGGCTCCTCTCTCTCCCTATGTAATCCCTGGCGGGCAGGGACGTCTCTCCCTATGTAATACCTGGCGGGCAGGCTCCTCTCTCCCTATGTAATCCCTGGCGGGCAGGCTCCTCTCTCTCCCTATGTTATCCCTGGCGGGCAGGCTCCTCTCTCTCCCTATGTAATACCTGGCGGGCAGGGACGTCTCTCCCTATGTAATACCTGGCGGGCAGGGACGTCTCTCCCTATGTAATACCTGGCGGGCAGGCTCCTCTCTCCCTATGTAATACCTGGCGGGCAGGGACGTCTCTCCCTATGTAATACCTGGCGGGCAGGCTCCTCTCTCCCTATGTAATACCTGGCGGGCAGGCTCCTCTCTCCCTATGTAATACCTGGCGGGCAGGCTCCTCTCTCCCTATGTAATACCTGGCGGGCAGGCTCCTCTCTCCCTATGTAATACCTGGCAGGCAGGCTCCTCTCTCCCTATGTAAAACCTGGCGGGCAGGCTCCTCTCTCCTTATGTAATACCTGGCGGGCAGGCTCCTCTCTCCCTATGTAATCCCTGGCGGGCAGGCTCCTCTCTCCCTATGTAAGCGCTGGCGGGCAGGCTCCTCTCTCCTTATGTAATACCTGGCGGGCAGGCTCCTCTCTCTCCCTATGTAATACCTGGCGGGCAGGCTCCTCTCTCTCCCTATGTAATACCTGGCAGGCAGGGTCCTCTCTCCCTATGTAAGGCCTGGCGGGCAGGGTCCTCTCTCCCTATATAATACCTGGCGGGCAGCCTCTTCTGTCGCTATGTAATACCTGGCGGGCAGGGTCCTCTCTCCCTATGTAATACCTGGCGGGCAGGCTCCTCTCTCCCTATGTAATACCTGGCGGGCAGGCTCCTCTCTCCCTATGTAATACCTGGCGGGCAGGCTCCTCTCTCCCTATGTAAGGCCTGGTGGGCAGGCTCCTCTCTCCCTATGTAAGGCCTGGTGGGCAGGGTCCTCTCTCCCTATGTAAGGCCTGGTGGGCAGGGTCCTCTCTCCCTATGTAATGCCTGGTGGGCAGGGTCCTCTCTCCCTATGTAATGCCTGGTGGGCAGGGTCCTCTCTCCCTATGTAATGCCTGGTGGGCAGGGTCCTCTCTCCCTATGTAATGCCTGGTGGGCAGGGTCCTCTCTCCCTATGTAATACCTGGTGGGCAGGGTCCTCTCTCCCTATGTAATACCTGGCGGGCAGGCTCCTCTCTCCCTATGTAATCCCTGGCGGGCAGGCTCCTCTCTCCCTATGTAAGGCCTGGCGGGCAGGCTCCTCTCTCCCTATGTAATACTTGGCGGGCAGGCTCCTCTCTCCCTATGTAATACCTGGCGGGCAGGCTCCTCTCTCCCTATGTAATCCCTGGCGGGCAGGCTCCTCTCTCCCTATGTAAGGCCTGGCGGGCAGGCTCCTCTCTCCCTATGTAATACCTGGCGGGCAGGGACGTCTCTCCCTATGTAATACCTGGCGGGCAGGCTCCTCTCTCCCTATGTAATACTTGGCGGGCAGGCTCCTCTCTCCCTATGTAATACCTGGCGGGCAGGCTCCTCTCTCCCTATGTAAGCCCTGGCGGGCAAGGTCCTCTCCCTATGTAATACCTGGCGGGCAGGGACGTCTCTCCCTATGTAAGGCCTGGCGGGCAGGCTCCTCTCTCCCTATGTAAGGCCTGGCGGGCAGGCTCCTCTCTCCCTATGTAAGCGCTGGCGGGCAGGCTCCTCTCTCCCTATGTAAGCGCTGGCGGGCAGGCTCCTCTCTCCCTATGTAAGCGCTGGCGGCCAGGCTCCTCTCTCCCTATGTAATACCTGGCGGCCAGGCTCCTCTCTCCCTATGTAATACCTGGCGGGCAGGGACGTCTCTCCCTATGTAATACCTGGCGGGCAGGGACGTCTCTCCCTATGTAATACCTGGCGGGCAGGCTCCTCTCTCCCTATGTAATACCTGGCGGGCAGGGACGTCTCTCCCTATGTAATACCTGGCGGGCAGGCTCCTCTCTCCCTATGTAATCCCTGGCGGGCAGGCTCCTCTCTCTCCCTATGTTATCCCTGGCGGGCAGGCTCCTCTCTCTCCCTATGTAATCCCTGGCGGGCAGGGACGTCTCTCCCTATGTAATACCTGGCGGGCAGGCTCCTCTCTCCCTATGTAATCCCTGGCGGGCAGGCTCCTCTCTCTCCCTATGTTATCCCTGGCGGGCAGGCTCCTCTCTCTCCCTATGTAATACCTGGCGGGCAGGGACGTCTCTCCCTATGTAATACCTGGCGGGCAGGGACGTCTCTCCCTATGTAATACCTGGCGGGCAGGCTCCTCTCTCCCTATGTAATACCTGGCGGGCAGGGACGTCTCTCCCTATGTAATACCTGGCGGGCAGGCTCCTCTCTCCCTATGTAATACCTGGCGGGCAGGCTCCTCTCTCCCTATGTAATACCTGGCGGGCAGGCTCCTCTCTCCCTATGTAATACCTGGCGGGCAGGCTCCTCTCTCCCTATGTAATACCTGGCAGGCAGGCTCCTCTCTCCCTATATAATACCTGGCCGGCAGGCTCCTCTCTCCCTATGTAAGCGCTGGCGGGCAGGCTCCTCTCTCCCTATGTAATCCCTGGCGGGCAGGGTCCTCTCTCCCTATGTAAGCGCTGGCGGGCAGGCTCCTCTCTCCCTATGTAAGCGCTGGCGGGCAGGCTCCTCTCTCCCTATGTAAGCGCTGGCGGGCAGGCTCCTCTCTCCCTATGTAAGCGCTGGCGGGCAGGCTCCTCTCTCCCTATGTAATACCTGGCAGGCAGGCTCCTCTCTCCCTATGTAATACCTGGCGGGCAGGCTCCTCTCTCCCTATGTAATACCTGGTGGGCAGGCTCCTCTCTCCCTATGTAAGGCCTGGCGGGCAGGCTCCTCTCTCCCTATGTAATACCTGGCAGGCAGGCTCCTCTCTCCCTATGTAAGCGCTGGCGGGCAGGCTCCTCTCTCTCCCTATGTAAGCGCTGGCGGGCAGGGACGTCTCTCCCTATGTAATACCTGGCGGGCAGGCTCCTCTCTCCCTATGTAATACCTGGCGGGCAGGCTCCTCTCTCCCTATGTAATACCTGGCGGGCAGGCTCCTCTCTCCCTATGTAAGCGCTGGCGGGCAGGCTCCTCTTCCCCATGTACCGGTCGGCCATCTCCCTTCATGTAATGTGCTTGTTCCTGTATTGGTCCTGCCTGTTACCCCTGTCGCCTGTATAGCGCTCTGGAATTAACGGCGCTTTATAAATAAATAATATAATTCAGTTCAAAAGCGATATGGGCCTATAAGGGTCCGGAAGGGTAGGATCCTTACCCCCCCCTGAGGAGTCAGTGTCCAGGGCCAGGAGATGATGGAGAAGGGAATCCATAGTTACCATATACCAGTCCCCTATCAGCCCCTCCAGACGCGGGGTCTCCCCAGGGGGCACACACTTACCTGCCTCCATAATGTCCTCAGGGTCATTGGTGCATCTAATATGTCAGACCGCAGAGAGTCCTCATCTTAGAATGGTCAGGGAGCTCAGCATAGTCCTGGGGCCGTTCTCCGGGACGTGTACAGCTCCTTATAACAGTCCCTGAAGACACCATTAACCCGCGAAGGGTCAGAGAGCAGAGGTCATGCTGATCTAGAGCCCCAGGGATAGAGGTGGGAGGACGTTCTCATCTGGCCAAGTATACCAGCACGTCACCGGTTTTATCCCCAAATACAAAGAGCGCAGCCCCCCTATATCACACATACACCATGTATATTACACACAGTATACATATATCACACATACACCATGTATATTACACACAGTATACATATATCACACATACACCATGTATATTACATACAGTATATACATATCACACATACACCATGTATATTACACACAGTATACATATATCACACATACACCATGTATATTACACACAGTATACATATATCACACATACACCATGTATATTACACACAGTATACATATATCACACATACACCATATTACACACAGTATACATATATCACACATACACCATGTATATTACACACAGTATATACATATCACACATACACCATGTATATTACACACAGTATACATATATCACACATACACCATGTATATTACACACAGTATACATATATCACACATACACCATGTATATTACATACAGTATATACATATCACACATACACCATGTATATTACACACAGTATACATATATCACACATACACCATGTATATTACACACAGTATATACATATATCACACATACACCATGTATATTACACACAGTATATACATATATCACACATACACCATGTATATTACACACAGTATATACATATATCACACATACACCATGTATATTACACACAGTATATACATATATCACACATACACCATGTATATTACACACAGTATATACATATATCACACATACACCATGTATATTACACACAGTATATACATATATCACACATACACCATGTATATTACACACACAGTATACATATATCACACATACACCATGTATATTACACACAGTATACATATATCACACATACACCATGTATATTACACACAGTATACATATATCACACATACACCATGTATATTACACACAGTATACATATATCACACATACACCATGTATATTACACACAGTATACATATATCACACATACACCATGTATATTACACACAGTATACATATATCACACAAACACCATGTATATTACACACAGTATACATATATCACACATACACCATGTATATTACACACAGTATATACATATATCACACATACACCATATTACACACAGTATACATATATCACACATACACCATATTACACACAGTATACATATATCACACATACACCATGTATATTACACACAGTATATACATATATCACACATACACCATGTATATTACACACAGTATATACATATATCACACATACACCATGTATATTACACACAGTATATACATATATCACACATACACCATGTATATTACACACACAGTATACATATATCACACATACACCATGTATATTACACACAGTATACATATATCACACATACACCATGTATATTACACACAGTATACATATATCACACATACACCATGTATATTACACACAGTATACATATATCACACATACACCATGTATATTACACACAGTATACATATATCACACATACACCATGTATATTACACACAGTATACATATATCACACAAACACCATGTATATTACACACAGTATACATATATCACACATACACCATGTATATTACACACAGTATATACATATATCACACATACACCATATTACACACAGTATACATATATCACACATACACCATATTACACACAGTATACATATATCACACATACACCATGTATATTACACACAGTATACATATATCACACATACACCATGTATATTACACACAGTATATACATATATCACACATACACCATGTATATTACACACAGTATACATATATCACATATACACCATGTATATTACACACATTATACATATATCACACATACACCATGTATATTACACACAGTATACATATATCACACATACACCATGTATATTACACACAGTATACATATATCACACATTCACCATGTATATTACACACAGTATACATATATCACATATACACCATGTATATTACACACAGTATATACATATATCACACATACACCATGTATATTACACACAGTATACATATATCACATATACACCATGTATATTACACACAGTATATACATATATCACACATACACCATGTATATTACACACAGTATACATATATCACACATACACCATGTATATTACACACAGTATACATATATCACACATACACCATGTATATTACACACAGTATACATATATCACACATTCACCATGTATATTACACACAGTATACATATATCACATATACACCATGTATATTACACACAGTATATACATATATCACACATACACCATGTATATTACACACAGTATACATATATCACACATACACCATGTATATTACACACAGTATACATATATCACACATACACCATGTATATTACACACAGTATACATATATCACATAGATGACATGTCTGATATGACAGGAGGAGATGGCTGACAGCTGATTGGTCTCTTCTTCAGCACACACTGGTCCCGCCCACACTGTGGAGTCACATGACTGCAGCTGGTCACATGACCTGTGATGTCACTGAGCACACGGCTGGTCCCCCGGTGAGGAGTCGGTGCTGGAGGTGAGTGAGGAGCCGGATTATACTCTTCTCTCTCTCTCTGTCTCTCTCTGGTCTCTCCCTCCCTCTCTCTCTGTCTCTCTCTCTCTCTCTCTCCCCCTCTCTCTCTCTCTGTCTCTCTCCTTCTCTCGGTTTCGGCTACGATCCTGACAGTATACAGTATGTGCTGCGGCTATGGGCAGGGGTGCATGCTGGGTGTAGTAGTCCTTCAGCAGTAACAATGTATGGGGAGTAGTCCTGGTAGTGACAGCAGGGGGCAGCACCCACCCCTGGTATTATACAGAGATGGGAACCTTCTGCCCTCCAGCCTCTGACCAGGCATGATGGGAGTTGTAGTTCTGTAACACATGGAGGGCTGCAGGTTCCCCATCCCTGTATTATGCCAGCGCAGCGCCATCACCAGGTTATTGGCGGCACTACATCTATATGTAACTGATCCCAGCCATGTACACCTGTCCCTCCCCCACAGGGGTATCCCGGCCATGTACACCTGTCCCTCACCACAGGGGTATCCCGGCCATGTACACCTGTCCCCCCACAGGGGTATCCCAGCCATGTACACCTGTCCCTCACCCCCAGGGGTATCCCGGCAATGTACACCTGTCCCTCACCCACAGGGGTATCCCAGCCATGTACACCTGTCCCTCACCCCCAGGGGTATCCCGGCAATGTACACCTGTCCCTCACCACAGGGGTATCCCAGCCATGTACACCTGTCCCTCACCCACAGGGGTATCCCGGCCATGTACACCTGTCCCTCACCCACAGGGGTATCCCGGCCATGTACACCTGTCCCTCACCCACAGGGGTATCCCGGCCATGTACACCTGTCCCTTACCCGGCCATGTACACCTGTCCCTCACCCACAGGGGTCTCCCAGCCATGTACACCTGTCCCTCACCCACAGGGGTATCCCAGCCATGTACACCTGTCCCTCACCCACAGGGGTCTCCCGGCCATGTACACCTGTCCCTCACCCACAGAGGTATCCCGGCCATGTACACCTGCCCCTCACCCACAGGGGTCTCCCGGCCATGTACACCTGTCCCTCATCCACAGGGGTATCCCAGCTATGTACACCTGCCCCTCACCCACAGGGGTATCCCGGCCATGTACACCTCTCCCTCACCCACAGGGGTATCCCAGCCATGTACACCTGTCCCTCACCCACAGGGGTATCCCAGCCATGTACACCTGTCCCTCACCCACAGGGGTATCCCAGCCATGTACACCTGTCCCTCACCCACAGGGGTATCCCAGCCATGTACACCTGTCCCTCACCCACAGGGGTATCCCGGCCATGTACACCTGTCCCTCACCCACAGGGGTATCCCGGCCATGTACACCTGTCCCTCACCCACAGGGGTATCCCGGCCATGTACACCTGTCCCTCACCCACAGGGGTATCCCGGCCATGTACACCTGTCCCTCACCCACAGGGGTATCCCAGCCATGTACACCTGTCCCTCACCCACAGGGGTCTCCCAGCCATGTACACCTCTCCCTCACCCACAGGGGTATCCCGGCCATGTACACCGGTCCCTCACCACAGGGGTATCCCAGCCATTATGTACACCTGTCCCTCACCCACAGGGGTATCCCAGCCATGTACACCTGTCCCTCACCCACAGGGGTCTCCCAGCCATGTACACCTCTCCCTCACCCACAGGGGTATCCCGGCCATGTACACCGGTCCCTCACCACAGGGGTATCCCAGCCATTATGTACACCTGTCCCTCACCCACAGACTGCCGGCTTTGCTGGTGTTTTCTAGTGACTCTCGGCCTCTACAGAAACCAGACTGATCTGTACGGATAATCAGGAACTATCTGGATCCTGTGAGACGTCATGTAGGATTTCCTCCAGACAGGATTCTGCTCAGTCCTTGTTCTCTTGTTTCCTCAGGTAAAGGCGATGGTCCCCCACATCAGTGACCCCCCAAGGCTGGAGAAGGCGGGAGACATGATGGCGGCCAGGATATTAGAGCTCACCCTAGAGATAATCCACCTGATCACCGGAGAGGTGAGCCATGCGTCACATCCCCTCCCTCTTATCCCTATAGATAATACAGGGAGATGACTGGAGAGGGGAAGGATTGTTAGACTCTCTGTAGTGATCAGTGTCTCACCATACACAGGATTACACAGTAGTGAAGAAGTGGTGTGGTGAGTGTGTGGCGCCCCCTATATCAGGAGGCTGGAGCAGCAGCCCCATCACAGATCCTCCACCTCCATCACTGATCCATGAGCAGAAGATCCTAGAACTGACCACCAGGATGACTGAGCTCCTGACTGGAGAGGTGAGCAATGCTGCTGGGAATGCTGGGACATATAACACCAAGGTGGGAGGTGTCTGGAGGATGACGCCATCATTGTGTGTGTCAGGTTCCTATAAGGTGTCAGGACGTCACCGTCTATTTCTCCATGGAGGAGTGGGAGTATGTAGAAGGACACAAGGATCTGTACAAGGAGGCCATGATGGAGGATCAGCCGCCCCTCACATCACCGGGTAAGAGGAGACCTACTGATTATAGAGGAGACCAGGGGTGAGGGGCACCGAGACCCCCATCATCCCTCATCACATATACACAATGTACTCAGTCCCTGTGTCTTCCCTACAGATGGATCCAGGAGGAGAAATCCAGCAGCAGGGAGATCTCCCCGTCCTCTGTATTCCCAGGATTGTCCAGAGGATCAGCACAACGGCCCCCCGGATCAGCACAACGGCCCCCCGGATCAGCAGGTAGAAGAGATGGATTCACTGGTTGTCTCATAGAGGAAGCTGTGGCGCTTTCTGTTTTCTAATTAGCCGTCCGTCCATCCATTCTTCTATGTATTTGTCTCATATCTATCTGTCTAATATCTATTGGGCAGTATGAGGACTACACCATAGCTGATGGTCAGTGACTAAAGAGGCAACACCTGAAGGGGATACCCGCAGTACCGATAGAGTAACTGTATAGTACAAATGCTGGGGAATAATAATAAATAGTCCCATGCAGTTCAAGGAAACTATACTAAATAACCTATATACAAAAATGACAGACTACTGCATTATTTCCCATAGCTGATGGGCCCAGCATGGGGCACACACAGCAGCTAATATTGGGATGGGTAAAAGATAATACTTAGATAGTTAACAATTTTAATAGCTTTTGGGGACATCATTAACTGGTGAAATCTTCAGTGGGCCCCCTGCCTGTATGGGCCCCGGAGCGTCCGTCCCCTCTGTCCCCACTAAATTACGCTACTGGGGGTCAATCACACGATATGCTACGGGCAGGAACAGTGTACATCCTTGCTCTCCTGTAGTGACGGCCGCGCTGTGAAGTGTGTTGGAGCTCCCGGTATCATCATGAATGAGTAGCTAGTTAAGGTCCGTAGCAGATCGGCTGTAATTGCGGAGGGTCGGAGTCCCCCCTAACACTTCAGGCTTCTTTGTTTCTCATGTATTTCCTCTTTGCAGGAAGATGATGGTGGAGCGATGAGCGGACACACAATCCCCGTATCGGAGTCAGAGAACGGTAAGAGCCTTTCGGGAACCTTATGTATTTGGTTCCTTATTTATTATTGTTGCTGGAGAGGGTCATGGAGGCGGGGCATATCAGCCATTGTGCCCCCCGTCCCATCTTGGCCCCCTGACAATACTCGGCCCATTGACGTCACCCGAGGAACCAAGAAGGAAATCCTGCATGGGCACAGTGGCCTCTAACAGTGGTGATTGGGTGCAGGGCAAGGTTAGGGATAGCGACTTTAAAGGGGTACTCCACTGGTAGAGGCCACCGTGCCAATGCAGGATTTCCTTCTTGGGTCCTTAGGTGATGTCAATGGGCCGAGTGTCATCAGGGGGCGTGATATCCTGCCGATCCAGCCAGGGGCCCGATCCCTGACATTGTCCAGTGCTGATAAGTGATAATTGTAGTATATAGGTGTATATGTATATAGTGCTGCACTAGCGGTGACTGACGCTTCCCTCTATGTGACGGCTCTGTCTGTGCAACTAGAAGGAGAGATCATAATAAATGTCTTTCTTCCTCCAGGTGAAGACTGGAGAACCGTCCCCCATGAGCCTCTCCTCCTTTTTCCTCCATCTTATAAAGTAGAGGATAATCAATCACAGATTGGGAGGAAGAGATCTGGACATAAAGGGACTAAAGTGTTTGCCTGTTCTGAGTGTGGGAAATGTTTTAAGCAGAAATCAAATCTTATGGGACATCTAAGAATTCACACAGGGGAGAAGCGGTTTTCATGTTCCGAATGCGGGAAATGCTTTATGCTTAAAAGTCATCTCAACAGGCATAAGAGAATCCACACGGGAGAGAAACCATTTTCCTGTCGGGAATGCGGAAAATGTTTTACACGTAAAGATTATCTTGAAAAACATCAGCAAATTCACATAGGGGATAAACCGTTTCCTTGTCTAGAATGTGGGAAGTGTTTTACTCGGAAGCCGTACCTTATGGAACATCAAAGAACTCACATGGTCGGGGATAAACCGTTTTCATGTGTAGAATGTGGGAAGTGTTTTATGCTGAAAGATCGTCTTGAGAGACATCAGAGAATCCACTCGGGGCAGAAGCCATTTACATGTGTGGAATGTGGGAAGTGTTTTACACGTAAGGATTACCTTGAGCATCAAAGAATTCACACAGTGGTGAAGCCATTTTCATGTGACGAATGTGGAAAATGTTTTTTGCATAAAAGTTCTTTTAAGAATCATCAAATTATTCACTCCGGGGAGAAGCCATTTTTATGTCCTGAATGTGGTAAATGTTTCAGTCATAAATCGTATCTTATGGAACATCTAAGAACTCATATAGGGGATAAGCCATTTTTATGTTCAGAATGTGGAAAAAGCTTTATGAGTAAAAGCCATCTTGAGAGACATCAGCTGACTCACTCAGGAGAGAAGACGTTTACTTGTGTGGAATGCGGAAAATGTTTTATGCGTAAAGATTATCTGGAGAGACATCAGAGAAGTCACACAGGGGAGAAGCCATTTTCATGTCCTCAATGTGGGAAATGTTTTACCTATAAATCAGGCCTTATGTATCATTTAAGAAGTCACACGGGGCAGAAGTCATTTTCTTGTTCAGAGTGTGGAAAATGTTTTTTGCTCAAACATCATCTCGAGAGACATCAGAGAATTCACTCTGCAGAAGAAGTTGTCGTGATCTGAATGTGGAAAAGGTTTTAGTGAGCGATCAAGACATCTGAGAATTCACACAGGAGAGAAGCCTCCTTCAAGCACAAAACGAGGGAGATGCTTTATGTATAACACTTCTCTTTAGAAACATCCGGAAATCTCCCGCATAGAAGAAGCCGGATCTGTGCCCTGAATGGGAATCTGCGCCCTGAATGGGAATCTGCGCCAAATCATACAGGAATGTTGTGGATTCTGCAGCATGTCTGCAGGGTGCGGCCATGTTTAGCCTCCATGTTTGGTTTTTGTTAGGAGTGAAGCTCCATTGTAGCATCTTCTTCCTCAGGACGTGTGGCTTAAAGGGATTGTTTCTTCAGAAACCGACCTATTGTCAAAATTAAGTTTATATGTTAAATATATTTTTGGTGATTTCTATCTTTATTATACATTCCTGCAGTTTTCATTCTCACCTCTAGGCCTAATAATAAAGGGAATCTGTCAGCTCCCGGGCCCTACCTGAGGTGCTTGCAGTGTGCTGTAGCTGGCAGTCCCCTAGTGAGCATGATGACTTTTGGTAATTTCCCGTGCAGCGGAATATGCACAATCTTATGTCTCCTCCTATTGTAATCAAGAGTCAAACAGGAGTTGTCTTTGCCACCCTCTGGCCGCCTCACCCCTCCTCCCTCTTCATGAATAATCCCTGCTGCTTGGCCTCCTGCCCGCTCAGCTGTCAGCCAGTGTCTCTGATTGTAGACCAGTCCTCTGTAGACAGTTTATGTCAGAAATAAACACTCTGAATCTCTAAGCTCAAATGTGTAGGAGCTGTGGTCTAGGGGTAACTCCCCTGTCTTGAGACCTGCCAGCAGTTCTGCTTTTGGTTCAAATCCCCTGATGGAAATTAAACATAGGTCTTTATTTTATTTTTTTTCTCATTATTGTGTCTTTTTAAGGCTATGTTCACACATAGTATTTTTCTCAGTATTTTGTAAAACCAGGAGTGGATTAAAAAAACACACAGAATGGCTATGTTCACACACTGTTAAAATTGAGAAGATGGCTGCCATTTAATAGCAAATAACGGACATTATCTGCCTTAAAATGGCGGCCATCCACTTAATTTCAACTGGTATTTGAACCAAAGAAAGAACTGCTGGCGGGTCTCTAGACAGGAAAGTTACCCCTAGACCACAGCTCCTACACATTTGGGGTCAGAGATACAACTATTTCTTTTAGACATAAACTGCCTAGAGAGAACTGATCTGCAATCAGAGACACTGGCTGACAGCTCATCGAGCAGGACGCCGGGCAGCAGAGACACTGACTACTGACTGACGCTGAGCAAGCAAGAGGTCGGGCAGTAGAGACACTGACTACTGAGTGAGCAGGAGGCCGGGCAGCAGAGACACTGACTACTGACTGACAGCTGAGCGAGCAGGAGGCCAGATTATTTATAAAGAGGGAGGAGGAAGGAGTGGTGAGGCGGCCAGAGTGCGGCACAAACACTGAGCCTTAACTCCTCTTACCTACGTAAAATAAAAAGCCATCAGTCTGTTCTTGAACACTGTCCAACAGAGAGCCCTATGGAAGTGTGAACTTAGCCTTACACATGTATATTACACATATATAAGCCGTGTACCAGGATCGGCTTCCCAGGATACAGCAAAGTCATGAATGAGGAAAACGAATCCAACACCAGGTCAAACAAAGCTGCACTTTACTGAAAGATACAAAGGTACCAAAGCTCGAATATCCCAAAATGATATACAATCAGGCTTATGCCGAGGTCCCTGTGCTACACAGCGCGTCGCCCGGAAATATGTTGTATGATACACAGTAACTTTACCTACTAGCGAGCTTAGATAGGCCGGCCGGCGTATCCCTACTATCCCCTGAATAAACAGGAACCAATATGTGGGGGGTCTCTGATGGGCGTTAGCGGGGTAGCACAGGAGCTCACAATCCTTATAAACTATTTACATTATTATCCATCCACAAACAACAGTATAAGGGTACGTTCACACATACCATATCTGCGGTGGTTTTTATGCTGCAAGTTCGCCATTAACCCCCGCGGTCTGGGAACATACTCTACCGGGTTCCCTCCTTCGGGGGCTCCTGGCGTCTTCTGGCGGTCAGCCGGTACGCTGTGGCGAGGCAACCACTGATTGGCTGAGCAGGAGGTCCAGACGCCGGAAGCCCCCCGAAGCAAGCCGGAGCGTGGAGCAGGTACAGTATGCTGCGGCTAGCGGGGGGTTAACAGGGCTGTCAGTTCTATACTCACAGCGGGATGTTCTCTCATAGAAACTAACAGAAAAGGGATCAGCAGCGGATCCGGCCTATGTGTTTGTACCCTGATAAGACAAATGGCCGAGTTGCTGGGACGTTCCTTACACAATATACTGCGGCCTGTGACAGACAATAGCCCTGACTAAGCTATGTACAGGCCCAATATCTGTCCCAGACCTCTGACCTTTAGACGGTTACTGAATGAGGGGGCCCCTCCTGCCAAGGTTCTGTAGTAAAGATGGCCGTCGTTTCTCCTCACATCTATGACACAGCTCCTATGCTGTCTCAGTGAATCTCCCAACAGGACCCGGTCACAGACTAGTATGGCTGCTCTCCACAGCATTTGGGGGGGCAGAAGATATACGCTTCACCTAAATGGCGTCAGGTCTCTCAGTCTGCTACAGCCAGCTATCTCATCAAAATGGCCGCTCCAGACTTCCCTCAGCTGCTTCTCCTTCTTCCCTCAGGTCACATCTTCCCACTGTCAGGTTCGTTTCCCTTGACAACAGCACAACCTTAAAGGGGTACTCCAGCAAAAGCTTATTAACAGTAATTGAAACACATTACAGAGTTATATAACTATAATTTGCTTCAATCACCTATCTGCCCCTTTCCCTATTTTTCCCCCCTCAACCCCCCACCAGGAAGTGAAGGAAACTCATTCTTACCTGATGACTGCAGACTAGGGATGGTCCGAACCTGCCGAGGTTCGGGTTCGTACGAACATTTTGTGACAATGACATCATCAAGTGGAAGGCGGATCTAAGCCCTGTTAGGCCAGCCTCCCTTTGTCAGGTGACTCAGGTTGCTCAGCTCTGATTGGCTGAACAAGCTGTAAGCCACCTAACAGTTCTATAGAGTCAGACATCACAGGAGACAAAGTGCATCATGGGAAAACCCAAACCAGGAAGCGAAGAAAAAATGAAGACACAAACTGGAGCTTCAGGGACCTGCAAACAGCGGGAAATTCAAACAGAGACGGACTCCGGAGGGATGGTGAGTGGGAAAAGCAAGTTTATGATTGGTTTATTGTTTTTTTTTTTTTTTAATCAGCACCAGAGTTATTCTTTAACACCACAGGCCGTGTGCTGCAGCGACATCTTTTGGCCAAATGCAGAATGTCAGTTTAAAACCATATATCATACATATTATTATATACAGTTACATCTCACTGGTTGTTTCATATCACACATACACCATGTATATTACACACAGTATACATATATCACACATACACAATGTATATTACACACAGTATACATATATCACACATACACCATGTATATAACACACAGTATACATATATCACACATACACCATGTATATTACACACAGTATACATATATCACACATACACCATGTATATTACACACAGTATACATATATCACACATACACCATGTATATAACACACAGTATACATATATCACACATACACCATGTATATTACACACAGTATACATATATCACACATACACCATGTATATTACACACAGTATACATATATCACACATACACCATGTATATTACACACAGTATACATATATCACACATACACCATGTATATTACACACAGTATACATATATCACACATACACCATGTATATTACACACAGTATACATATATCACACATACACCATGTATATTACACACAGTATACATATATCACACATACACCATGTATATTACACACAGTATACATATATCACACATACACCATGTATATTACACCTAGTATACATATATCACACATACACCATGTATATTACACACAGTATATACATATATCACACATACACAATGTATATTACACACAGTATATACATATATCACACATACACCATGTATATTACACACAGTATACATATATCACACATACACCATGTATATTACATACAGTATACATATATCACACATACACCATGTATATTACACACAGTATACATATATCACACATACACCATGTATATTACACACAGTATACATATATCACACATACACCATGTATATTACACACAGTATACATATATCACACATACACCATGTATATTACACACAGTATACATATATCACACATACACCATGTATATTACACACAGTATACATATATCACACATACACCATGTATATTACACACAGTATATACATATATCACACATACACCATATTACACACAGTATACATATATCACACATACACCATATTACACACAGTATACATATATCACACATACACATGTATATTACACACAGTATACATATATCACACATACACCATGTATATTACACACAGTATACATATATCACACATACATCATGTATATTACACACAGTATACATATATCACACATACATCATGTATATTACACACAGTATACATATATCACACATACACCATGTATATTACACAGTATACATATATCACACATACACCATGTATATTACACACAGTATATACATATATCACTCATACACCATGTATATTACACACAGTATACATATATCACACATACACCATGTATATTACACACAGTATACATATATCACACATACATCATGTATATTACACACAGTATACATATATCACACATACACCATGTATATTACACACAGTATACATATATCACACATACACCATGTATAATACACACAGTATACATAAATCACACATACACCATGTATATTACACACAGTATACATATATCACACATACACCATGTATATTACACACAGTATACATATATCACACATACACCATGTATATTACACACAGTATACATATATCACACATACACCATGTATATTACACACAGTATATACATATATCACACATACACCATATTACACACAGTATACATATATCACACATACACCATATTACACACAGTATACATATATCACACATACACCATGTATATTACACACAGTATACATATATCACACATACACCATGTATATTACACACAGTATACATATATCACACATACACCATGCATATTACACACACAGTATACATATATCACACATACACATGTATATTACACACAGTATACATATATCACACATACACCATGTATATTACACACAGTATACATATATCACACATACATCATGTATATTACACACAGTATACATATATCACACATACATCATGTATATTACACACAGTATACATATATCACACATACACCATGTATATTACACACAGTATACATATATCACACATACACCATGTATATTACACACAGTATACATATATCACACATACATCATGTATATTACACACAGTATACATATATCACACATACACCATGTATATTACACACAGTATACATATATCACACATACACCATGTATATTACACACATTATACATATATCACACATACACCGTATTACACACAGTATACATATATCACACATACACCATATTACACACAGTATACATATATCACACATACACCATGTATATTACACACAGTATACATATATCACACATACACCATGTATATTACACACAGTATACATATATCACACATACACCATGTATATTACACACAGTATACATATATCACACATACACCATGTATATTACACACAGTATATACATTTATCACACATACACCATGTATATTACACACAGTATACATATATCACACATACACCATGTATATTACACACAGTATACATATATCACACATACACCATGTATATTACACATACAGTATACATATATCACACATACACCATGTATATTACACACAGTATACATATATCACACATACACCATGTATATTACACACAGTATACATATATCACACATACACCATGTATATTACACACAGTATACATATATCACACATACACCATGTATATTACACACAGTATACATATATCACACATACACCATGTATATTACATACAGTATACATATATCACACATACACCATGTATATTACACACAGTATACATATATCACACATAAACCATGTATATTACATACAGTATACATATATCACACATACACCATGTATATTACACACAGTATACATATATCACACATACACCATGTATATTACACACAGTATACATATATCACACATACACCATGTATATTACACACAGTATACATATATCACACATACACCATGTATATTACACACACAGTATATACATATATCACACATACACCATGTATATTACACACAGTATACATATATCACACATACACATGTATATTACACACAGTATACATATATCACACATACACCATGTATATTACACACAGTATACATATATCACACATACACCATATTACACACAGTATACATATATCACACATACACCATGTATAATACACACAGTATACATATATCACACATACACCATATTACACACAGTATACATATATCACACATACACCATGTATATTACACACAGTATACATATATCACACATACACCATGTATATTACACACAGTATACATATATCACACATACACCATGTATATTACACACAGTATACATATATCACACATACACCATGTATATTACACACAGTATACATATATCACACATACACCATGTATATTACACACACAGTATACATATATCACACATACATCATGTATATTACACACAGTATACATATATCACACATACACCATGTATATTACACACACAGTATACATATATCACACATACACCATGTATATTACACACAGTATACATATATCACACATACACCACGTATATTACACACACAGTATACATATATCACACATACACCATGTATATTACACACAGTATACATATATCACACATACACCACGTATATTACACACAGTATACATATATCACACATACACCACGTATATTACACACAGTATACATATATCACACATACACCACGTATATTACACACAGTATACATATATCACACATACACCATGTATATTACACACAGTATACATATATCACACATACACCATGTATATTACACACAGTATACATATATCACACATACACCATGTATATTACATACAGTATACATATATCACACATACACCATGTATATTACACACAGTATACATATATCACACATACACCATGTATATTACACAGTATACATATATCACACATACACCATGTATATTACACACAGTATATACATATCACACATACACCATGTATATTACACACAGTATACATATATCACACATACACCATGTATATTACATACAGTATACATATATCACACATACACCATGTATATTACACAGTATACATATATCACACATACACCATGTATATTACACACAGTATACATATATCACACATACACCATGTATATTACACACAGTATACATATATCACACATACACCATGTATATTACACACAGTATACATATATCACACATACACCATGTATATTACACACAGTATATACATATATCACACATACACCATGTATATTACACACAGTATACATATATCACACATACACCATGTATATTACACACAGTATACATATATCACACACCATGTATATAACACACAGTATACATATATCACACATACACCATGTATATTACACACAGTATACATATATCACACATACACCATGTATATTACACACAGTATACATATATCACACATACACCATGTATATTACACACAGTATACATATATCACACATACACCATGTATATTACACACAGTATACATATATCACACATACACCATGTATATTACACACAGTATACATATATCACACATACACCATGTATATTACACACAGTATACATATATCACACATACACCATGTATATTACACCTAGTATACATATATCACACATACACCATGTATATTACACACAGTATATACATATATCACACATACACAATGTATATTACACACAGTATATACATATATCACACATACACCATGTATATTACACACAGTATACATATATCACACATACACCATGTATATTACATACAGTATACATATATCACACATACACCATGTATATTACACACAGTATACATATATCACACATACACCATGTATATTACACACAGTATACATATATCACACATACACCATGTATATTACACACAGTATACATATATCACACATACACCATGTATATTACACACAGTATACATATATCACACATACACCATGTATATTACACACAGTATACATATATCACACATACACCATGTATATTACACACAGTATATACATATATCACACATACACCATATTACACACAGTATACATATATCACACATACACCATATTACACACAGTATACATATATCACACATACACATGTATATTACACACAGTATACATATATCACACATACACCATGTATATTACACACAGTATACATATATCACACATACATCATGTATATTACACACAGTATACATATATCACACATACATCATGTATATTACACACAGTATACATATATCACACATACACCATGTATATTACACAGTATACATATATCACACATACACCATGTATATTACACACAGTATATACATATATCACTCATACACCATGTATATTACACACAGTATACATATATCACACATACACCATGTATATTACACACAGTATACATATATCACACATACATCATGTATATTACACACAGTATACATATATCACACATACACCATGTATATTACACACAGTATACATATATCACACATACACCATGTATAATACACACAGTATACATATATCACACATACACCATGTATATTACACACAGTATACATATATCACACATACACCATGTATATTACACACAGTATACATATATCACACATACACCATGTATATTACACACAGTATACATATATCACACATACACCATGTATATTACACACAGTATATACATATATCACACATACACCATATTACACACAGTATACATATATCACACATACACCATATTACACACAGTATACATATATCACACATACACCACGTATATTACACACAGTATACATATATCACACATACACCATGTATATTACACACAGTATACATATATCACACATACACCATGCATATTACACACACAGTATACATATATCACACATACACATGTATATTACACACAGTATACATATATCACACATACACCATGTATATTACACACAGTATACATATATCACACATACATCATGTATATTACACACAGTATACATATATCACACATACATCATGTATATTACACACAGTATACATATATCACACATACACCATGTATATTACACACAGTATACATATATCACACATACACCATGTATATTACACACAGTATACATATATCACACATACATCATGTATATTACACACAGTATACATATATCACACATACACCATGTATATTACACACAGTATACATATATCACACATACACCATGTATATTACACACATTATACATATATCACACATACACCGTATTACACACAGTATACATATATCACACATACACCATATTACACACAGTATACATATATCACACATACACCATGTATATTACACACAGTATACATATATCACACATACACCACGTATATTACACACAGTATACATATATCACACATACACCATGTATATTACACACAGTATACATATATCACACATACACCATGTATATTACACACAGTATACATATATCACACATACACCATGTATATTACACACAGTATATACATATCACACATACACCATGTATATTACACACAGTATACATATATCACACATACACCATGTATATTACACACAGTATACATATATCACACATACACCATGTATATTACACACAGTATACATATATCACACATACACCATGTATATTACATACAGTATACATATATCACACATACACCATGTATATAACATACAGTATACATATATCACACATACACCATGTATAATACACAGTATACATATATCACACATACACCATGTATAATACACACAGTATACATATATCACACATACACCATATTACACACAGTATACATATATCACACATACACCATGTATATTACACACAGTATACATATATCACACATACACCATGTATATTACACACAGTATACATATATCACACATACACCATGTATATTACACACAGTATACATATATCACACATACACCATGTATATTACACACAGTATACATATATCACACATACACCATGTATATTACACACACAGTATACATATATCACACATACATCATGTATATTACACACAGTATACATATATCACACATACACCATGTATATTACACACACAGTATACATATATCACACATACACCATGTATATTACACACAGTATACATATATCACACATACACCACGTATATTACACACACAGTATACATATATCACACATACACCATGTATATTACACACAGTATACATATATCACACATACACCACGTATATTACACACAGTATACATATATCACACATACACCACGTATATTACACACAGTATACATATATCACACATACACCACGTATATTACACACAGTATACATATATCACACATACACCATGTATATTACACACAGTATACATATATCACACATACACCATGTATATTACACACAGTATACATATATCACACATACACCATGTATATTACATACAGTATACATATATCACACATACACCATGTATATTACACACAGTATACATATATCACACATACACCATGTATATTACACAGTATACATATATCACACATACACCATGTATATTACACACAGTATATACATATCACACATACACCATGTATATTACACACAGTATACATATATCACACATACACCATGTATATTACATACAGTATACATATATCACACATACACCATGTATATTACACAGTATACATATATCACACATACACCATGTATATTACACACAGTATACATATATCACACATACACCATGTATATTACACACAGTATACATATATCACACATACACCATGTATATTACACACAGTATACATATATCACACATACACCATGTATATTACACACAGTATATACATATATCACACATACACCATGTATATTACACACAGTATACATATATCACACATACACCATGTATATTACACACAGTATACATATATCACACACCATGTATATAACACACAGTATACATATATCACACATACACCATGTATATTACACACAGTATACATATATCACACATACACCATGTATATTACACACAGTATACATATATCACACATACACCATGTATATTACACACAGTATACATATATCACACATACACCATGTATATTACACACAGTATACATATATCACACATACACCATGTATATTACACACAGTATACATATATCACACATACACCATGTATATTACACACAGTATACATATATCACACATACACCATGTATATTACACCTAGTATACATATATCACACATACACCATGTATATTACACACAGTATATACATATATCACACATACACAATGTATATTACACACAGTATATACATATATCACACATACACCATGTATATTACACACAGTATACATATATCACACATACACCATGTATATTACATACAGTATACATATATCACACATACACCATGTATATTACACACAGTATACATATATCACACATACACCATGTATATTACACACAGTATACATATATCACACATACACCATGTATATTACACACAGTATACATATATCACACATACACCATGTATATTACACACAGTATACATATATCACACATACACCATGTATATTACACACAGTATACATATATCACACATACACCATGTATATTACACACAGTATATACATATATCACACATACACCATATTACACACAGTATACATATATCACACATACACCATATTACACACAGTATACATATATCACACATACACATGTATATTACACACAGTATACATATATCACACATACACCATGTATATTACACACAGTATACATATATCACACATACACCATGTATATTACACACAGTATACATATATCACACATACATCATGTATATTACACACAGTATACATATATCACACATACACCATGTATATTACACAGTATACATATATCACACATACACCATGTATATTACACACAGTATATACATATATCACTCATACACCATGTATATTACACACAGTATACATATATCACACATACACCATGTATATTACACACAGTATACATATATCACACATACATCATGTATATTACACACAGTATACATATATCACACATACACCATGTATATTACACACAGTATACATATATCACACATACACCATGTATAATACACACAGTATACATATATCACACATACACCATGTATATTACACACAGTATACATATATCACACATACACCATGTATATTACACACAGTATACATATATCACACATACACCATGTATATTACACACAGTATACATATATCACACATACACCATGTATATTACACACAGTATATACATATATCACACATACACCATATTACACACAGTATACATATATCACACATACACCATATTACACACAGTATACATATATCACACATACACCATGTATATTACACACAGTATACATATATCACACATACACCATGTATATTACACACAGTATACATATATCACACATACACCATGCATATTACACACACAGTATACATATATCACACATACACATGTATATTACACACAGTATACATATATCACACATACACCATGTATATTACACACAGTATACATATATCACACATACATCATGTATATTACACACAGTATACATATATCACACATACATCATGTATATTACACACAGTATACATATATCACACATACACCATGTATATTACACACAGTATACATATATCACACATACACCATGTATATTACACACAGTATACATATATCACACATACATCATGTATATTACACACAGTATACATATATCACACATACACCATGTATATTACACACAGTATACATATATCACACATACACCATGTATATTACACACATTATACATATATCACACATACACCGTATTACACACAGTATACATATATCACACATACACCATATTACACACAGTATACATATATCACACATACACCATGTATATTACACACAGTATACATATATCACACATACACCATGTATATTACACACAGTATACATATATCACACATACACCATGTATATTACACACAGTATACATATATCACACATACACCATGTATATTACACACAGTATACATATATCACACATACACCATGTATATTACACACAGTATATACATATCACACATACACCATGTATATTACACACAGTATACATATATCACACATACACCATGTATATTACACACAGTATACATATATCACACATACACCATGTATATTACACACAGTATACATATATCACACATACACCATGTATATTACATACAGTATACATATATCACACATACACCATGTATATAACATACAGTATACATATATCACACATACACCATGTATAATACACAGTATACATATATCACACATACACCATGTATATTTCACACAGTATACATATATCACACATACACCATGTATATTACACACAGTATACATATATCACACATACACCATGTATATTACACACAGTATACATATATCACACATACACCATGTATATTACACACAGTATACATATATCACACATACACCATGTATATTACACACAGTATACATATATCACACATACACCATGTATATTACACACAGTATACATATATCACACATACACCATGTATATTACACACAGTATACATATATCACACATACACCATGTATATTACACACAGTATACATATATCACATAGATGACATGTCTGGTATTACAGGAGGAGATGGCTGACAGCTGATTGGTCTCCTCCTCAGCACACACTGACCCCGCCCACACTGTGGAGTCACATGACTGGAGCTGGTCACATGATCTGTGATGTCACTGAGCACACGGCTGGTCCCCCGGTGAGGAGTCGGTGCTGGAGGTGAGTGAGGAGCCGGATTATACTCTTCTCTCTCTCTCTCTGGTCTCTCTCTCTCTGGTCTCTCTCTCTCTGTCTCTCTCTCTCTGTCTCTCTGGTCTCTCTCTCTGTCTCTCTCTCTCTCTCTGGTCTCTCTCTCTGTCTCTCTCTCTCTCTGTCTCTCTCTGTCTCTCTCTCTCTCTCTCTCTCTCTGGTTTCTCTGTCTTTCTCTCTCTGTGTCTCTCTCTCTGTGTCTCTCTGTCTCTCTCTATATCTCTATATCTCTCTCTCTCTCTGGTCTCTCTCTGTCTCTCTCTGTCTCTCTCTGTCTCTCGTTGTCTCTCTGTCTCTGTCTCTCTCTCTCTCTGTCTCTCTCTCTGTGGTCTCTCTCTCTGTCTCTCTCTGTCTCTCTCTCTCTCTGTCTCTCTCTGTCTCTCTGTCTCTCTCTCTCTGGTTTCTCTGTCTTTCTCTCTCTGTGTCTCTCTGTCTCTCTCTATATCTCTATATCTCTCTCTCTCTGGTCTCTCTCTGGTCTCTCTCTGTCTCTCTCTGTCTCTCTGTCTCTGTCTCTCTCTCTCTCTCTGTCTCTCTCTCTGTGGTCTCTCTCTCTGTCTCTCTCTCTCTCTCTGTGTCTCTCTCTCTCTCTGGTCTCTCTCTCTGTCTCTCTCTCTCTCTCTCTGGTTTCTCTCTCTCTCTCTCTCTCTCTCTGTCTCTCTCTGGTCTCTCTCTCTGTCTCTCTCTCTCTGTGTCTCTCTCTCTCTCTCTCTCTCTGGTTTCTCTCTATATCTCTATATCTCTCGGTTTCGGCTACAATCCTGACAGTATACAGTATGTGCTGCGGCTATGGGCAGGGGTGCATGCTGGGTGTAGTAGTCCTTCAGCAGTAACATTGTATGGGGAGTAGTCCTGGTAGTGACAGCAGGGGGCAGCACCCACCCCTGGTATTATACAGAGATGGGAACCTTCTGCCCTCCAGCCTCTGACCAGGCATGATGGGAGTTGTAGTTCTGTAACACTTGGAGGGCTGCAGGTTCCCCATCCCTGTATTATGCCAGCGCAGCGCCATCACCAGGTTATTGGCGGCACTACATCTATATGTAACTGATCCCAGCCATGTACACCTGTCCCTCCCCCACAGGGGTATCCCGGCCATGTACACCTGTCCCTCACCACAGGGGTATCCCAGCCATGTACACCTGTCCCTCACCCACAGGGGTATCCCGGCCATGTACACCTGTCCCTCACCCACAGGGGTATCCCGGCCATGTACACCTGTCCCTCACCACAGGGGTATCCCAGCCATGTACACCTGTCCCTCACCCACAGGGGTATCCCGGCCATGTACACCTGTCCCTCACCCACAGGGGTATCCCGGCCATGTACACCTGTCCCTCACCCACAGGGGTATCCCAGCCATGTACACCTGTCCCTTACCACAGGGGTATCCCAGCCATGTACACCTGTCCCTCACCCACAGAGGTATCCCAGTCATGTACACCTGTCCCTTACCCACAGGGGTATCCCGGCCATGTACACCTGTCCCTTCCCCACAGGGGTATCCCGGCCATGTACACCTGTCCCTCACCCACAGGGGTATCCCAGCCATGTACACCTGTCCCTTACCACAGGGGTATCCCAGCCATGTACACCTGTCCCTCACCCACAGGGGTCTCCCAGCCATGTACACCTGTCCCTCACCACAGGGGTATCCCGGCCATGTACACCTGTCCCTTACCCACAGGGGTATCCCGGCCATGTACACCTGTCCCTCACCCGCAGGGGTATCCCAGCCATGTACACCTGTCCCTCACCCACAGGGGTATCCCGGCCATGTACACCTGTCCCTTACCACAGGGGTATCCCAGCCATGTACACCTGTCCCTTCCCCACAGGGGTATCCCGGCCATGTACACCTGTCCCTCACCCACAACGGGTATCCCAGCCATGTACACCTGTCCCTTACCACAGGGGTATCCCAGCCATGTACACCTGTCCCTCACCCACAGGGGTTTCCCGGCCATGTACACCTGTCCCTTACCCACAGGGGTATCCCGGCCATGTACACCTGTCCCTCACCCACAGGGGTATCCCAGCCATGTACACCTGTCCCTCACCCACAGGGGTATCCCAGCCATGTACACCTGTCCCTCACCACAGGGGTATCCCGGCCATGTACACCTGTCCCTCACCCACAGGGGTATCCCGGCCATGTACACCTGTCCCTTACCCCCAGGGGTATCCCGGCAATGTACACCTGTCCCTCACCCACAGGGGTATCCCGGCCATGTACACTTGTCCCTCACCCACAGGGGTATCCCAGCCATGTACACCTGTCCCTCACCCACAGGGGTATCCCGGCCATGTACACCTGTCCCTCACCCACAGGGGTATCCCAGCCATGTACACCTGTCCCTCACCCACAGGGGTATCCCGGCCATGTACACCTGTCCCTTACCCACAGGGTGGAGGATACGTGTCTGATCATGGGGGTGTATGCGGGACTCACAAGAACGGGGCGCTGTGTCGCCGTGGACACCATACATTCACCATACATGGAGTACCGAACAATGTACTTGGCAGCCTGTGGCGGCTCCTTAGAGAGTGAAGAGAGTCCATGCCGACCCAGCACTCCAGTATGTGAGTCCCGGAGATCAGGCAGCAGCCCCCCCCCCCCCCCCCCCCCCCCCCCCCCCCACACACACACACACAGCTCTATTCAGCATGTGGAGTTGGGTCCCTCCTCCCCAATTGTAGATTTCCCCATCGGTCAGCCCCCTCCCCCTGCTGTAGGACACTTATGCCCTATACCTATGGCTGGAGTAGCCCTTTAATTGTCAGGAATCCTATAGATCTGGATGTACTGGACCTTGGTATATGGCAGCGACCAGGGCCTGGTGGTGCTCAGGTGTCACATGTGACCCTCCAGCTGTCGCAGAACTACAATTCCCATTATACCTGGACAGCCAAAAACAATTGATAGACGAGGATAAAGTCACATGTTCTCTCCATCATCAGAGTCATCATAGGTCTAATGTAATATATAGGAGAACCATTATACTGAGTGACGGCTGCATCTGGATTCATGGACCGAGGAGGAAACATCCTGTGAGACGTCATGTAGGATTTCCTCCGGATGGGATTCTGCTCAGTCCTTGTTCTCTTGTTTCCTCAGGTCCAGGACGGTGTCAGGTAAAGGCGATGGTCCCCCACATCAATGACCCCCCAAGGCTGGAGAAGGCGGGAGACATGATGGCGGCCAGGATATTAGAGCTCACCCTAGAGATAATCCACCTGATCACCGGAGAGGTGAGCCATGCGTCACATCCCCTCCCTCTTATCCCTATAGATAATACAGGGAGATGACTGGAGAGGGGAAGGATTGTTAGACTCTCTGTAGTGATCAGTGTCTCACCATACACAGGATTACACAGTAGTGAAGAAGTGGTGTGGTGAGTGTGTGGCGCCCCCTGTGTCAGGAGGCTGGAGCAGCAGCCCCATCACAGATCCTCCACCTCCATCACTGATCCATGAGCAGAAGATCCTAGAACTGACCACCAGGATGACTGAGCTCCTGACTGGAGAGGTGAGCAATGCTGCTGGGAATGCTGGGACATATAACACCAAGGTGGGAGGTGTCTGGAGGATGACGCCATCATTGTGTGTGTCAGGTTCCTATAAGGTGTCAGGACGTCACCGTCTATTTCTCCATGGAGGAGTGGGAGTATGTAGAAGGACACAAGGATGTGTACAAGGAGGCCATGATGGAGGATCAGCCGCCCCTCACATCACCGGGTAAGAGGAGACTTACTGATTATAGAGGAGACCAGGGGGGAGGGGCACCAAGACCCCCATCATCCCTCATCACTTATACACAATGTCACTGTGTATCTTCCCTATAGATGGATCCAGGAGGAGAAATCCACCAGCAGAGAGATGTCCCCGTCCTGTATATTCCCAGGATTGTCCAGAGGATCAGCACAACGGGCCCCCGGATCAGCACAACGGGCCCCCGGATCAGCACAACGGGCCCCCGGATCAGCAGGTAGATGAGATATCTGTAACTCCTCTATAGATGATGGGATGGAGCCGTATACTGATGGGGCAGGCAGTATACACTCTATGGGAAAATAGTTGGCTGAATGTTATTCCCGTCCTTCTGACGTTCCTTTTTCCTCAGGTGTTTGATGTGGGATTCCTGCAGGAAATTCATGGTGTAACAAGCAGTGGCCTGGATCCCCACGTATCGCTCTCAGTGGTCGGTAAGAACGTCTCATCAGTCCGTGTTTTCCTGTATTCGCTCCTGTCTGTCCTCCTCGCTGTCATTCATTGCTGTTCTCGTGGGGAGAAGCCGTAGACAAACACTTTTTACGGATTTTTTCCACATCTTATTTTATCGTTTTATTTCAGGTGCAGACTGGATGAGCGACTCCAATGGCCGCCTCCTTTTTCCTGCCTGTTATGAGGTAGCTGATCCTCCATCATGGACTGAGATCAAACATGAACATGGAGCCGCTAAAATGTTTGCTTGTCCTGAATGTGGGAAAAGCTTCAGCCGGAAGTCGTATGTTATAGAGCACATAAGGACTCACACAGGGGAGAAGCCGTTCACATGTTCAGAGTGTGGAAAATGTTTTATGCTTAAAGGTCATCTTGAGAGACATCAGAGAATCCACACGGGAGTGAAGCCTTTCTCGTGTACAGAATGTGATAAACGTTTTACCCGCAAGGATTACCTTGAACAACATGAGCGAATTCACACGGGGAAGAAGCCGTTTTCGTGTGCGGATTGTGGCAAGTTCTTTAAGCATAAATATTCTCTGGAGTACCATCAGATCACGCACAGCGGGGAGAAGCCGTTCTCATGTCCTGAGTGTGGGAAATGTTTTAGTCTTAAATCCTATCTTTTGGAACATCTGAAAACTCACACAGGGGAGAAGCCATTTTTATGTTCAGAGTGTGGGAAAAGCTTTGTGAGTAAAGGTCATCTGGAGAGACATCAGAGAATCCACTCGGGGGAGAAGCCATTTTCATGTATGGAATGCGGAAAACGCTTTATGCGTAAAGATTATCTGGAGAAACACGAGAGAATTCACACGGGGGAGAAGCCATATTCATGTCCTGTATGTGGGAAATGTTTTACCCATCAGTCCAGCTTTGCCTATCACGTAAGAACTCACAAAACGTAGAAGCTATTTTCATTTTCCGAATGTGGGAAATGTTTTCTTCTCGAGCGACATCGGCGAAGTCACACGGGGGAGAAGCCGCGTTCAGCTTGCAGGAAATGCGGCCGGTGTGGAGCCGCTTCAGGATTTGTTCTCGTATATATAACCGGCCACCATACAGAACACTATAACTTCATATACCCCGGAGATCTTTGGCCACGTCTGTCATGTGTTATTGTCCCGAATCGGTCACTGCAACCGAGAAACATTTCCTAAGGATTTATATAGGGAAGGCGAGGATGGCTGACTGTGAGGACGGACAGCTTCATTCACTCCCCCACGGACATGACTCCAGGGAGGCTGCATCCGGCGGACGTTCTAGACTGGGATACGGTCGTGTAGCTGAGGTTCCGCCTCCGGGCTGTGATAGGATGCTGTCATTGTGACAAGAGTCAGAACCCGCTTCCAGGGATCGAGGCACTGTCGCTGCTTTATCCAGAACAAAATAGTCATTGTGACCTCTGACCCCTAAGGCTGATCTAAGAGGTCTGTAACCCCCTTCATCTCCATGTAACGATGGAAGGAAGTATACAAGAGTTCTGGTGCGGCTTCTGGGAGGTTCATAAGGTCCTGCCGAGGTTTTCTCTCCCTGTAAAGACTGTGAGAATTAAAGGATTTGCACATAATAAGTGTTAATAAAGGTTTTCTAACAGCAAACTGGTGGATGTCAGAATGTGCTAAGTATAACTGTACGCCTATAGCACCATGATAGCCTATAGCACCATGATAGCCTATAGCACAGGGTTAGCTTATATCACAGTGATAGCCTAAAACAGCTTCCCCCCCCAATGGCCGCAGTACACCCGGGATGGAGCTGGGTAATGATGACGGCAGCTATAGGGGCCAGGGCTCCATGCCCAGTGTACCAGAGGTGTCAGACAGCTGATTCAGCAGGGGGTGCAGTGTATCAGCACCTTACTGCTCGACCAGTCATATTCTGTCCTGAGGATCAGCTGTTTTTCCTGGAAACCTTTTTAGTACGCTGTGAAGAATAAACAGATGGAGGAGAAGGAAGGAGAAACATGGGCCACGTGCCGGCTCAAAGCGGGAGAAATATTCATACAAACAGCCCCACACTAATCCTTAAATGGCCATCATCATCACCACCTCCTCTGATGTCATCACCTCCTCATGTCATCACCACCTCCTCTCATATCATCACCTCCTCCTCTGATGTCATCACCTCCTCTCATATCGTCATCACCTCCACTGATGTCATCACCTCCACTGATGTCTTCACCACTTCCTCTGATCTCATCACCTCTTCCTTTGATGTCATCACCTCCTCTCATTTCATCACCTCCTCTGATGTCATCACCACTGTCTCTGATCTCATCACCTCCTCCTTTGATGTCATCACCTCCTCCTCTCATATCATCACCTCCTATGATGTCATCACCTCCTCTCATATCACCTCCTCCTCTGATGTCATCACCTCCTCTCATATCATCATCACCTCCTCCTCTGATGTCATCACCTCCTCTCATATCATCACCACTTCCTCTGATGTCATCACCTCCTCCTCTCATATCATCACCTCCTATGATGTCATCACCTCCTCTCATATCACCTCCTCCTCTGATGTCATCACCTCCTCTCATATCATCACCTCCTCCTATCCTCTCATATCATCACCTCCTCCTCTGATGTCATCACCTCCTCTCATATCATCACCACTTCCTCTGATGTCATCACCTCCTCCTATGATGTCATCACCTCCTTTCATATCATCACCTCCTCCTATGATGTCATCATTATCTTCATTACCATCCCTAATACTTTTCTCAGACTGATGTCATGGACTCCTTGCCCCCCTCCTAATTCCCACCTCTGTATTTGCCCCTGATGGTATTACCATCATGGCTGCTAGCAACTATAGTCACTGCCCCCAATACAGCCGTGTGTTACAGTCACCTCCTCCACCTCATCCAGACATTGTCCGTTCTCATATAACTCAGCAACAGAGACGTCCATGATCTTCTTCCTTAGTGGTTGGGCTGCTGACTCCTATGAGAGAAGATGGTGCTTGTCTATGAATCCCCTGAGCCATCACCGAGCTTGGACCTCACCCCATAGTCCCCCAGGATTGGCTGTGCCAGTGGGGGGGCTGCCTGCAAACAATGGGGAGGCTCCCCGACCTGGCCTGCAGACAATATGGAGAGGCCCCCAACCTGGCCTGCAAACAATATGGAGAGGCCCCCGACCTGGCATGCAAACAATATGGAGAGGCCCCCGACCTGGCCTGCAAACAATGGGGAGCCCCCCCTGACCTGGCCTGCAAACAATATGGGGAGGCTCCCCGACCTGGCCTGCAAACAATATAGAGAGGCCCCCGACCTGGCCTGCAAACAATATGGGGAGGCCCCCGACCTGGCCTGCAAACAATATGGAGAGGCCCCCGACCTGGCCTGCAAACAATATGGAGAGGCCCCCGACCTGGCCTGCAAACAATATGGGGAGGCCCCCGACCTGGCCTGCAAACAATATGGGGAGGCCCCCCAACCTGGCCTGCAAACAATGGGGAGGCTCCCCTGACCTGGCCTGCAAACAATATGGAGAGGCCCCCGACCTGGCCTGCAAACAATGGGGAGGCCCCCCTGACCAGATTTTTAAGTGACTGGTCTGAAAGTAACCCCAAATTTAGGAGTCAACAAAATGTTAAATGTTTAGGAAATTTTAAACACACTTGAATCCTGCCAAACTGATGTCCTCATCATCCGTAGTTTGAAAGTTGGCGCTAGTGTGGTGACACATCTGCGCGGTCGGTACAGTAGTGTGGTGACACATCTGCGCGGTCAGTACAGTAGTGTGGTGACACATCTGCACGGTCGGTACAGTAGTGTGGTGACACATCTGCGCGGTCGGTACAGTAGTGTGGTGACACATCTGCGCGGTCAGTACAGTAGTGTAGTGACACATCTGCGCAGTCAGTACAGTAGTGTGGTGACACATCTGCGCGGTCAGTACAGTAATGTGGTGACACATCTGCGCGGTCAGTACAGTAGTGTGGTGACACATCTGCACGGTCGGTACAGTAGTGTGGTGACACATCTGCTCGGTCGGTACAGTAGTGTGGTGACACATCTGCGCGGTCAGTACAGTAGTGTGGTGACACATCTGCACGGTCGGTACAGTAGTGTGGTGACACATCTGCGCGGTCGGTACTGTAGTGTGGTGACACATCTGCGCGGTCAGTACAGTAGTGTGGTGACACATCTGCGCGGTCGGTACTGTAGTGTGGTGACACATCTGCGCGGTCGGTACTGTAGTGTGGTGACACATCTGCACGGTCGGTACAGTAGTGTGGTGACACATCTGCGCAGTCAGTACAGTAGTGTGGTGACACATCTGCGCGGTCAGTACTGTAGTGTGGTGACACATCTGCGCGGTCGGTACAGTAGTGTGGTGACACATCTGCGCGGTCGGTACAGTAGTGTGGTGACACATCTGCGCGGTCAGTACAGTAGTGTGGTGACACATCTGCGCGGTCGGTACAGTAGTGTGGTGACACATCTGCGCAGTCAGTACAGTAGTGTGGTGACACATCTGCTCGGTCGGTACAGTAGTGTGGTGACACATCTGCTCGGTCGGTACCGTAGTGTGGTGACAGATCTGCTCGGTCGGTACCGTAGTGTAGTGACAGATCTGCGCGGTCGGTACAGTAGTGTGGTGACACATCTGCTCGGTCGGTACCGTAGTGTAGTGACACATCTGCGCGGTCGGTACAGTAGTGTGGTGACACATCTGCGCGGTCGGTACAGTAGTGTGGTGACACATCTGCGCGGTCGGTCCTGTAGTGTGGTGACACATCTGCGCGGTCGGTACAGTAGTGTGGTGACACATCTGCTCGGTCGGTACAGTAGTGTGGTGACACATCTGCGAACAGTAGTGCGAACTTTTAAACCGTTTAGGAGCTTCCGACCTCATAATCATGATGCTGGGAGCTCCGAGGTCCAGTCTGCAGCACAACGTGTGTGAATGGCCACTACAGGGCTTCATAATAATTGTGACTACAACTCCCATCATGCTGCAGGATAACCTTCTGACGCGTACCACACAGCGGGTGTAGTGTAAGTGCTGAGACGCTATACATCATGTACGATTTTTCCTCAGTCCTTGTTGGGACCCTCCCCCCCAGGGCTGGAGAAGGCGGGAGACATGATGGCGGCCAGGATATTTGAGCTCACCCTAGAGATAATCCACCTGATCACTGGAGAGGTGAGCCATGCGTCACATCCCCTCCCTCTTATCCCTATAGATAATACAGGGAGATGACTGGAGAGGGGAGCCATGCGTCACATCCCCACCCACTGCCATGGACAACTATCACATTAAATGGAGGCCAACACAGCCTGCAATCCTGAACTACAGCAGATGTGCTGGCCCCACTGCCGCCCCTCCACCCTCCCAGTATACAGACACATCCTGTCACACCCAGGTTGCTGGAATACACTCCCTGTAGAGCCCTGAAAATATCGGAGTGACTAATAACCCAGACCACCATGGAAGGTCGACCTAAAAGATCCAAAAACACCTAAATCTTATACCTATGAGATGACCACCTACCAATTCTTATAGGATCCTGAGACAGATCTCTAGTAGCGGCCTCAGTGTGAAGCGCCAACGATCAGCTGACCTGCACGATGAAAGAAAGGGATGCCGGTAGCAAAGGTCTGCTGGCCGCCCCTTCATTCATAGTGTATCCTGTACTGACTTGGCACTTATTTATGTGAGTGTATAGTATATGAAAAACGACAACTCACGTTTAGTAGTCTTCACTTCGACTTGGGTTTATTGTTGCTTGGTCGCAAAGTTTGGCTGCGTGTGATCAGAGCACTGGAGCTCGCTAGAGGCTAGGCGTCCTCTCCCTGCCGCGCCTCTCTCCTAGCCTCTAGCGAGCTCCAGTGCTCTGATCACACGCAGCCAAACTTTGCGACCAAGCAACAATAAACCCAAGTCGAAGTGAAGACTACTAAACGTGAGTTGTCGTTTTTCATATACTATACACTCACATAAATAAGTGCCAAGTCAGTACAGGATACACTATGAATGAAGTTGTATGAGCCAAGGAAGTGGGAATTGGCTGTATCCGAAGCATTGCTCATGAGTGAGTGAAATCACGCAGTTGGTCCATAGCCAGACTGAGCGTTTACGCTGCTGGCCGCCCCCCTGCAGCTCCCTGTGGCCCCCTGCTGGCCATCCATGTAATAGGAGTAGGGGCAACAGACCACCGCTATCTTCTATGGACCACCCCATCTAAGGATTGTCCGGGCAGCCCCCCTGCAGCTCCCTGTGGCCCCCCGCTGGCTGTCCGTGTAATAGGAGTAGGGGCAACAGACCACCGCTATCTTCTATGGACCACCCCATCTATGGATTGTCCAGTCAGCCCCCCTGCAGCTCCCTGTGGCCCCCCGCTGGCTGTCCGTGTAATAGGAGTAGGGGCAACAGACCACCGCTATCTTCTATGGACCACCCCATCTATGGATTGTCCAGTCAGCCCCCCTGCAGCTCCCTGTGGCCCCCCGCTGGCTGTCCGTGTAATAGGAGTAGGGGCAACAGACCACCGCTATCTTCTATGGACCACCCCATCTATGGATTGTCCAGTCAGCCCCCCTGCAGCTCCCTGTGGCCCCCCGCTGGCTGTCCGTGTAATAGGAGTAGGGGCAGCAGACCACCACTATCTTCTATGGGCCACCCCATCTATGGATTGTCCGGGCAGCCCCCCTGCAGCTCCCTGTGGCCCCCCGCTGGCTGTCCGTGTAATAGGAGTAGGGGCAGCAGACCACCACTATCTTCTATGGGCCACCCCATCTAAGGATTGTCCGGTCAGCCCCCCTGCAGCTCTCCGCAGCCCCCCGCTGGCTGTCCGTGTAATAGGAGTAGGGGCAGCAGACCACCACTATCTTCTATGGGCCACCCCATCTATGGATTGTCCGGTCAGCCCCCCTGCAGCTCCCTGTGTGTAATAGCACCAACAGTGAGCGGGGGACCAGGAGCAAGCGAGTGACCTGACCTGACAGGTGGGCGCTCACCTGCTCCTTTAATATCGGCCCTTAACAACTGCAATAACAAATGAAAAGTAACAGGGTGTCGACTATCCAGCCTGGAAACCCTGCAATACCTGCGTGACCTGGAACCTGGTAGACGGGGGGAGAAAACCAAAACATTTCTGAAGAAATCAAATTCCGCCTATCACTGTGTGAAGATATGGATAAGACGGAGCTGGGAAAGAGCAGCCACCACATTACTTAATGTACACCACCTATTCCAGGCCGACACATATAGAGACCATGTAGTCCTTATAAATCAGGGTCACACCAAGTCCCACAGCTCCGGAGGACAAGAACGGCCCTCTGTCTGCCCAGGGAACGAGCGTGAAAAACCGCAGAAGCTGAAAATGGACAGAGAGTCAGCAATGTCATTACTAGAGCCAGGAATATGCTTTGCTTTAAAGGAGTTATCCACCTAAGAGCAAAAAAGTGACATGCTAGCTGCTCTTACTCACCGAGTCCCCCTGAGTATTTTGAGCCGTCACCTGTCTTTCTAGCTGCTGCCATTCCTGAGTTACAAGTTTTTCTAAAAGCCGATCTATATCCAAGATGGCGCCGGCCAGGAAACTACATTTCCCATCATGCATCTTGTGTACTCGCCCCCTTAGCTTTCTTACCTGTCCACTGCTGTTTTTAGATCACATCACCCCAATATGTCTTCCATACTAGCTGATGATGTAGCAGAGCTGACGCTTGCATGGTGTAGGTTTAGATCTCTGCTTGCTGACTGTGAATAAAAACATTCTAGTTCCATCCAGACTCCAAGAACATCTATAACACTTACAATATAAAGAGCTGTGACACAAAGGCAGGTACCTATGCCTGCACTCACTGACAGCAAGCACAGATAGAACTATAATGTTTCATATTACAGAAACCTAGGCTCGGGAACAAGGGTTACAAAGTCAATAGACAGCTAACTCGACCCCCAGAAAGGAGGGAAAGAGACAGTGGACTGTGGTCAGAGTGGACCCAAAGTAAAGGATTTTAGACATCCAGAGCGAATAAGGATGAGAAAAACAGGGAAAGGCTGCAAGATTATACATGTACATTAGACATAGGGTGGAATTGCGTAGGGTATTGCGTATTGTTTAGAATATTGCTTTTGTTACCCAGATAACCCCTTTAAGACAAATATTATAATTAAAGGGTCTGTTTACTACTTTTTTTCTTCTTTCAAATCAACTGTTGCCAGTAAATGCCAGAAATTTGTAATTTACTTCTGTTTAAAAAATCTCCAGTCTTCCAGTACTTATCAGCTGCTGTATGTCCTGCAGGAAGTGGTGTATGCTCCCCAGTCTGACACAGTGCACTCTGCTGCCACCTCTGTCCATGTCAGGAACTGTCCAGAGCAGGAGATGTTTTCTATGGGGATTTGCTGCTGCTCTGGACAGTTCCTGACATGGACAGAGGCGGCAGCAGAGAGCGCTGTGTCAGACTGGAGAGAATACACCACTTCCTGCAGCAGCTGATAAGTACTGGAAGACGGGAGATTTTTTAAACAGAAGTAAATTACAAATCTCTGGCACCAGTTGATTTGAAAGTTAAAAAAATTTGGAGGACAACCCCTTTAAGCCAAACATTATAGCTTATCGGTACTAGTCAAGATGTGCTTGTTCTTAAAGTAATTCCCCCCTACGGTCAACGCTGCAAATACAGGGAATAGTTCTAACAATGCAAGGTTTGTAGTCAATCTGTGCTCAGGGGGGAGGCGGGGGGACGTCAGGCCACTATAGACATGGACAAGCTCCTGACAAATATCTTACCCATCAGGATGACCCAGACAGCCCGACAGCTCCTGCATCTCTGTAAGGGGAACTTCCTCAGTAACACAGGCTCCGAGCTGCGTTCTGTCAGTGTCCGGGACTAGGCCCAAATATTCCACTCAGGTGGATGGCAGGATGGTTTCCTCATGAGCTAAAGGAACCCCAAAATGCTGACACAGCCACAGAGGTGTCCGGCAGCCGCTCACACAGCCACAGAGGTGTCCGGCAGCCGCTCCCACAGCCACAGACGTGTCCGGCATCCGCTCACACAGCCACAGAGGTGTCCGGCAGCCGCTCACACAGCCACAGAGGTGTCCGGCAGCCGCTCACACGGCCACAGACGTGTCTGGCAGACGCTCACACAGCCACAGAGGTGTCCGGCAGCCGCTCACACGGCCACAGACGTGTCTGGCAGACGCTCACACGGCCACAGACGTGTCCGGCAGCCGCTCGCACAGCCACAGAGGTGTCCGGCAGCCGCTCACACAGCCACAGACGTGTCCGGCAGCCGCTCACACGGCCACAGACGTGTCTGGCAGACGCTCACACAGCCACAGAGGTGTCCGGCAGCCGCTCACACGGCCACAGACGTGTCTGGCAGACGCTCACACGGCCACAGACGTGTCCGGCAGCCGCTCGCACAGCCACAGAGGTGTCCGGCAGCCGCTCGCACAGCCGTGTCTGGCAGCCGCTCACACAGCCACAGAGGTGTCCGGCAGCCGCTCACACAGCCACAGAGGTGTCCGGCAGCCGCTCGCACAGCCACAGACGTGTCCGGCAGCCGCTCGCATAGCCACAGACGTGTCCGGCAGCCGCTCGCACAGCCACAGACGTGTCCGGCAGCCGCTCGCACAGCCACAGACGTGTCCGGCAGCCGCTCGCACAGCCACAGACGTGTCCGGCAGCCGCTCGCACAGCCACAGACGAGTATTTGTGTGCGTTCATTTCGATCTGTTTTTCCATTATAAAAAAGGGGATCAAACGCACCTTTATTTTTTAGCGTACACAAAGCGTCCTGATCTGATCCAAAAATGGAAAAACGGATCAAAATGGATGCACACAAATAAAAGAGCGCACAGTGTGAACCCAGCCTTAAGGGCCTATCACACAAAGCGATTATCTGCCGTTTTAGGCCGATAATCGTTTAGTGTAATTGAAGACAATGATCAGCTAACATGACATGCATGATGTCGGCTGATCATTGTGTTTCAACATGTTGAAACAGCAACGGCCAAGATAGCGGTGATCTGCTGCCACAGCCCTGGGGAATAAGAGCAGCTCCAGCAGACCACCACTATCTTATATGGGCTGCACGGACGATCTAACAATCACTGGAGCAGCCCCCCCCCCCCCCCCCCCCCGGCTCTTACCTGCTCGCTGCCGACACATGTAACAGCACTGGCAGCGAGCGGAGAACGAGGAACAAGCGGGCGCAGATCTGACAGGTTGGCGCTCGTTTCCTCCTTTGAGGAGTTCGTTTCCTCCTTTGAGGCGCTCGTTCCCTCCTTCGAATGGCCCCGTGTACCGTGTAATAGAAGCTTTAGTCTATAAGAAGGAACGTCTTTTTAGGTACTGAACCCAAAGGGGAAAGGTAACATTTTCAAGAGGGGGAGAAGGAAAAGGACTGTAATCTCTCCCTCCAAAATGTGAATTATTACCAGGCGGACGACCGGCTGCCTCATGAGGAGGGACACAGCACAGCCAGATAACAACTACTCAGCTTCTCCCTGTCTGGGGAAGCTCTTATCCATGGAAGCAACCTTCCTGCAGGACATACAGCAGCTGTTAAGTACTGGAAGAGTGAAGATTTTTTAATAGAAGTAAATTACAAATCTATATAACTGTGGTTTGAAAGAAAACCCTTTCTCCAGAGTGCCCCTTTAATAACGTTTATAATAACTATTTTAATACTTTGAACAATCACACCGTGACAGCACATGTATCTTCTTCATTTTATTTTTATTTATTGATTTTTTTTTTATTAAGTAAACGAAACCATAGAAGTCGATTGGATCAGCTCCAGTCTGTTGTACCTATGTACCCAGGACTTCTCTAAGAGCAGGCCAGGCAAGATGGCCGCCCTAGGATACTGTACAAACACTAAAACTAATAAAGTACATTAAAATGGCTTCTACTTGGTGTGAGTTCTTTGATGTTTAACAAGATTTGATTTCTGGATAAAACATTTCCCACATTCAGGACATGAAAAAGGCTTCTCCCCTGTGTGAGTTCTTTGATGTCTCTCAAGATTACCTTTAAGGAAAAAACTTTTTCCACATTCTGAACAGGAAAAAGGCTTCTCCCCTGTGTGTGTTCTCTGATGATCCCTGAGGCTTGATTTACGGTTAAAACATTTCTCACATTCTGAACATGGAAACAGCTTCTCCCCTGTGTGAGTCCTCTGATGATCTATGAGGCTTGATTTATGCGTAAAACATTTCCCACATTCTGAACATGGAAATGGCTTATCCTTTTTGTGAGTTCTTAGATGTTGAACAAGGCCAGATTTCTGAGGAAAACATTTTCCACATTCTGAACATGAAAGTGACTTCACCCTTGTGTGCAATTTTAGATGATCCACAAGACTTGATTTGCGTGTGAAACATTTCCCACATTCAGGACATTCCGGCTTCTCCCCTGTGTGAATAATCAGATGCCTCTCCAGAGAATGTTTATCCGTAAAGCATTTCCCACAATCCACACATCCAAATGGCTTCTCCCCTGTGTGAACTTTCTGATGGTTCTCAAATGTATCTTTACGCGTAAAGCATTTACCACATTTTGAACAAAAAAATGGCTTCTCCCCCGTGTGAATTCTTTGATGTCTCTTAAGATGACTTTTGAGAACAAAACATTTTTCACATTCTGAACATGTAAATGGCTGTTTCCCTGTGTGAGCCGTCTGATGTTTCAAAAAAGAATACCTGTCGTTAAAACATTTTTTACATTCCCCACATGAAAACGGCTTCTCCCCAGTGTGAGTTCTCTCATGTTTCTTCAGAGACACTTTATGCATGAAGGCTTTCCCGCATTCCACACATGGAAATGGCTTCTCTCCCGTGTGGATTTTCTGATGTGTTTCAAGGCTACACTGAAGAGTAAAACATTTCCCACATTCTGAACATGAAAATGTTTTCTCTGCTGTGTGAATTCTCTGGTGTCTCTCGACGTGATGTTTCTGCTTGAACCTCTTCCCGCATTCCTTGCATGAAAACGGCTTCTCCGACGTGTGAAGTTTCAGATGTCTTCCGAAACCTTTCTTGTTGCTGAAACATTTACCACATTTGGAACATGAAAATTGTTTTTTAGCTGCGTGAATTTTCTTGTGTACAGAAAGACTGGATTTCTTATTAAATTTTTTCCCACATGCAGAACATGGAAATGTTTTAGGCACTTTCTCTCGGACGATCTGTGATGGATTTTTTTTTACTTCACGATGGGGAGATAAAGAGCGACGTCTACTGGGGCCTCTCGTAGGTTTATTACCTAGAAAAATATAGTCAACATATTAGAAGGTTCTTTTATTTTAGTTATATAGCATCAAACAGCAGGGTGTCAAGTACATGTAAAATATACATATATATATATATATATATATATATATATATATAGACATAATCTGTACTGAATGGAGCTACAGACTAAAGTGTTTAAATCGTTACTTGAACATAGGCTGATGTATAATGTCTCCCTATAAATATGTGGGGAATATACACAATGTATTCTGTCCCTCTGTATATGTGATGAGGGATGATGGGGGTCTCGGTGCCCCTCACCCCTGGTCTCCTCTAGAATCAGGATGTCTCCTCTTACCCGGTGATGTGAGGGGTGGCTGATCCGGGGGGCCGTTGTGCTGATCCGGGGGGCCGTTGTGCTGATCCTCTGGACAATCCTGGGAATACAGAGGACGGGGACATCTCTCTGCTGGATTTCTCCTCCTGGATCCATCTGTAGGGAATATACAGGGACTGAGTACATTGTGTATATGTGATGAGGGATGATGGGGGTCTTGGTGCCCCTCCCCCCTGGTCTCCTCTATAATCAGTAAGTCTCCTCTTACCCGGTGATGTGAGGGGCGGCTGATCCTCCATCATGGCCTCCTTGTACACATCCTTGTGTCCTTCTACATACTCCCACTCCTCCATGGAGAAATAGACGGTGACGTCCTGACACCTTATAGGAACCTGACACACACAATGATGGCGTCATCCTCCAGACACCTCCCACCTTGGTGTTATATGTCCCAGCATTCCCAGCAGCATTGCTCACCTCTCCAGTCAGGAGCTCAGTCATCCTGGTGGTCAGTTCTAGGATCTTCTGCTCATGGATCAGTGATGGAGGTGGAGGATCTGTGATGGGGCTGCTGCTCCAGCCTCCTGACACAGGGGGCGCCACACACTCACCACACCACTTCTTCACTACTGTGTAATCCTGTGTATGGTGAGACACTGATCACTACAGAGAGTCTAACAATCCTTCCCCTCTCCAGTCATCTCCCTGTATTATCTATAGGGATAAGAGGGAGGGGATGTGACGCATGGCTCACCTCTCCGGTGATCAGGTGGATTATCTCTAGGGTGAGCTCTAATATCCTGGCCGCCATCATGTCTCCCGCCTTCTCCAGCCTTGGTGGGTCACTGATGTGGGGGACCATCGCCTTTACCTGACACCGTCCTGGACCTGAGAGATACAGTATACAGTGAAGGTGATTATATATATATATATATATATATATATATATATACACTAGACTGCTGACAACATAATAGTCATCCAGCCCCTCTGCTATAAAGTATATACTGCATTATGGAGAATATATATTACAGTGTGTGTCTAATCTCCCATATATATCCTCCCCTCTATAAGGCGAGCCACCCATCGGCTGAGCACATCACCCCTGCCCCTCTTATACCAGTAATCAGGTGGTTCCGGCATATGTACATGTATCTGAGTGGGGACAAGGCTGCTGCCAGACACCTCTGATGACGGCTTATCTCCCATTGAGCGTGCTCTAACTAGTTTAACCTGCTGCTACGTCCCTATAGCACAGGAGGAGCAGAGGACGAGGGTATGTCTTTTATAGCGTGTCTCTTATAGGATGTCTCTTATAGCGTGTCTCTTATAGGATGTCTCTTATAGCGTGTCTCTTATAGCGTGTCTCTTATAGCGTGTCCCTTATAGAGTGTCTCATAGTGTGTCTCTTATAGCGTGTCTTATAGCGTGTCTCTTATAGCGTGTCTCTTATAGCGTGTCTCTTATAGTATGTCTCTTATAGTGTGTCCCTTATAGCGTGTCTCTTATAGTGTGTCTCTTATAGCGTGTCTCTTATAGCGTGTCTCTTATAGTGTGTCTCTTATAGTGTGTCTCTTATAGTATGTCTCATAGTGTGTCTCTTATAGTGTGTCCCTTATAGTGTGTCTCTTATAGCGTGTCTCTTATAGGATGTCTCTTATAGCGTGTCTCATAGGATGTCTCTTATAGTGTGTCTCTTATAGCGTGTCCCTTATAGTGTCTCTTATAGTGTGTCTCTTATAGCGTGTCCCTTATAGTGTGTCTCTTATAGTGTGTGTCTCTTATAGTATGTCTCTTATAGTGTGTGTCTCTTATAGTATGTCTTATAGTGTGTCTCTTATAGTGTGTCTCTTATAGCGTGTCTCTTATAGCGTGTCTCTTATAGTGTGTCTCTTATAGCGTGTCTCTTATAGCGTGTCTCTCATAGCGTGTCTCTTATAGTGTGTCTCTTATAGCGTGTCTCTTATAGTGTGTCTTATAGCGTGTCTTATAGCGTGTCTCTTATAGGATGTCTCATAGTGTGTCTCTTATAGTGTGTCTCTTATAGTATGTCTTATAGTGTGTCTCTTATAGTGTGTCTCTTATAGCGTGTCTCTTATAGGGTGTCTCTTATAGGATGTCTCTTATAGCGTGTCTCTTATAGTGTGTGTCTCTTATAGCGTGTCTCTTATAGTATGTGTCTCTTAAAGTGTGTCTCTTATAGTGTGTGTCTCATAGTGTGTCCCTTATAGCGTGTCTCTTATAGTATGTCTCTTATAGCCTGTCTCTTATAGTATGTCTCCTATAGCGTGTCTCTTATAGTGTGTCCCTTATAGTATGTGTCTCTTATAGTATGTCCCTTATAGTGTGTCCCTTATAGTGTGTCCCTTATAGTGTGTCTCTTATAGCGTGTCTCATAGGATGTCTCTTATAGGATGTCTCTTATAGCATGTCCCTTATAGTGTCTCTTATAGTGTGTCTCTTATAGTATGTCTCATAGTGTGTCTCATAGTGTGTCACTTATAGGGTGTCTCTTATAGGGTGTCTCTTATAGCGTGTCTCTTATAGCATGTCTCTTATAGCGTGTCTCTTATAGTGTGTCTCTTATAGCGTGTCTCTTATAGTGTGTCTCTTATAGCATGTCACTTATAGCGTGTCTCTTATAGCGTGTCTCTTATAGTGTGTCTTATAGTGTGTCTCTTATAGTGTGTCTCTTATAGTGTGTCTTATAGTGTGTCTTTTATAGTGTGTCTCTTATAGCGTGTCTCTTATAGCGTGTCTCTTATAGCGTGTCACTTATAGTGTGTCTCTTATAGCGTGTCTCTTATAGCGTGTCTCTTATAGCGTGTCACTTATAGTGTGTCCCTTATAGCGTGTCTTATAGTGTGTCTCTTATAGTGTGTCTTATAGTGTGTCTCTTATAGTGTGCCTCTTATAGTCTGTCTCTTATAGTGTGTCTTATAGTGTGTCTCTTATAGTGTGTCTTATAGTGTGTCTCTTATAGCGTGTCTCTTATAGCGTGTCTCTTATAGCGTGTCTCTTATAGCATGTCTCTTATAGTATGTCTCTTATAGTGTGTCTCTTATAGTGTGTCTCTTATAGCGTGTCACTTATAGTGTGTCTCTTATAGCGTGTCTCTTATAGTGTGTCTCTTATAGTGTGTCTCTTATAGTGTGTCTCTTATAGTGTGTCTTATAGTGTGTCTCTTATAGTGTGTCTCTTATAGTGTGTCTCTTATAGTGTGTCTTATAGTGTGTCTCTTATAGTGTGTCTCTTATAGTGTGTCTCTTATAGCGTGTCACTTATAGTGTGTCTCTTATAGCGTGTCTCTTATAGTGTGTCTTATAGTGTGTCTCTCATAGTGTGTCTCTTATAGTGTGTCTTATAGTGTGTCTCTCATAGTGTGTCTCTTATAGCGTGTCTCTTTTAGTATGTCCCTTATAGCGTGTCCCTTATAGTGTCTCTTATAGTGTGTCTCCAATAGTATGTCTCTTATAGTGTGTCTCTTATAGTATGTCTCTTATAGCGTGTCTCTTATACTGTGTCTCTTATAGTGTGTCTTATAGTGTGTCTCTTATAGCGTGTCTCTTATAGTATGTCTCTTATAGTGTGTCTCTTATAGTGTGTCTCTTATAGTATGTCTCATATAGGGTGTCTCTTATAGTGTGTCTCTTATAGTGTGTCTCTTATAGTGTGTCTTATAGTGTGTCTCTTATAGCGTGTCTCTTATAGTATGTCTCTTATAGTGTGTCTCTTATAGTGTGTCTCTTATAGTATGTCTCATATAGGGTGTCTCTCATAGTGTGTCTCTTATAGTGTGTCTCTTATAGTGTGTCTCTTATAGTGTGTCTCTTATAGTGTGTCTTATAGTGTGTCTCATAGTGTGTCTCTTATAGTGTGTCTCTTATAGCGTGTCTCTTTTAGTATGTCCCTTATAGCGTGTCCCTTATAGTGTCTCTTATAGTGTGTGTCTCTTTTAGTATGTCTCTTATAGTGTGTCTCTTACCTTCCTCCTCGGCGCCGTCCTGGTGCAGTTAGTCGTTCTCCACCGTCCAGACAATTAGGAGCACGGCCGCCCCCATAGCGCGGCGGGGGGGCAGTGCTCCTAGCCAGAGACTAAGGGGCTTATTTCACGGCCCGATTCGGCTGATTATCGCTCGGTGGAATAGAGAAAACGATCAGCCAACGATCGTGTCATCAGCTGATCGTTTATTTAGGCCTAAACCTAAAATCATCGGTCACCCACTGCGCATCACTTTGTGGAATAGCGGTGCGCGGCGGGTGACCGACGATTTGAGGAGAAGCAGCACCCTACATTACCTGGCAGGACTTCTCCTCCGCTCCATCTTCCTCCTCGGGTCCCGCAGCGCAGCATCAACTGGCCGTGGCGGCCGTGGCCAGTGATTGGCTGAGTGGTCTGACAGAGCTGATGCTGCGCCGCGGGACCCGGGGAGGAAGACGGAGCGGAAGAGAAGCCCGGACAGGTAATGTATGCTGCAAGGGCATCGGTAATGATGTCCCTGCAGCCCTCGCTAACGATTATCGGGGCGTGGAATAGGCCCAGTAAACGAGCGGCGATCTAGCAGATCGGTGCTTGGTTACATAGTTGATCGGGCCCTAAGGGTACTATTACACTGGCCGATGGGGGCCCAATAATACCTGGGCCTATCGTTACACGTTACCGATGTCCTTGCAGCCCTTGCTTAAACTATATACAGTACATTACCTATCCATGCTCCAGGGCTGCTCCTGCAGTCCGCTTCTCCCTGGGTCCCGCTCCAGCTTCAGAGCGGCCTGTCAGCTGACAGGTCGCGGCACTCCTGGCCTGTGATTGGCTGAGCGGCCTGTCAGCTGACAGGCCGCTCTGAAGCTAGAGCGCACGGGACCTGGGGAGAAGCGGACCGCAGCAGTAGCCCCGGAGCATGGATAGGTAATGTATATCGTAGGTCGCGCACCGCTATTACACGTACCGATGCACAGTCGGCGCCCGACAAATATAGGTTCTAACCTATATCAACGATCAGCCGATGATACAGCAGCTGTATATGGTATATACTATGTATGAGCAGCTGTATACGGTATATACTATGTATGAGCAGCTGTATACAGTATATACTATGTATTAGCAGCTGTATACGGTATATACTATGTATGAGCAGCAGTATACGGTATATACTATGTATTATAGCCCCAGCAGCTGTATACAGTATATACTATTATAGGCCCAGTAGTAGCTGTATACGGTTTATGCTATGTATGAGCAGCAGTATACGGTATATACTATGTATGAGCAGCTGTATACGGTATATACTATGTATGAGCAGCTGTATACGGTATATACTGTGTATTAGCAGCTGTATACGGTATATACTATGTATTAGCAGCTGTATACGGTATATACTATGTATTAGCAGCAGTATACGGTATATACTATGTATTAGCAGCTGTATACGGTATATACTGTGTATTAGCAGCAGTATACGGTATATACTATGTATTAGCAGCTGTATACGGTATATACTATGTATTAGCAGCAGTATACGGTATATACTATGTATGAGCAGCTGTATACGGTATATACTGTGTATTAGCAGCAGTATACGGTATATACTGTGTATTAGCAGCAGTATACGGTATATACTATGTATTAGCAGCAGTATACGGTATATACTGTGTATTAGCAGCTGTATACGGTATATACTATGTATTAGCAGCTGTATACGGTATATACTATGTATTAGCAGCTGTATACGGTATATACTGTGTATTAGCAGCAGTATACGGTATATACTATGTATGAGCAGCTGTATACGGTATATACTATGTATGAGCAGCAGTATACGGTATATACTATTATAGCCCCAGCAGCTGTATACAGTATATACTATTATAGGCCCAGTAGTAGCTGTATACGGTTTATACTATGTATGAGCAGCAGTATACGGTATATACTATGTATGAGCAGCTGTATACGGTATATACTATGTATGAGCAGCTGTATACGGTATATACTATGTATGAGCAGCTGTATACGGTATATACTGTGTATTAGCAGCTGTATACGGTATATACTATGTATGAGCAGCTGTATACGGTATATACTGTGTATTAGCAGCTGTATACGGTACATACTATGTATGAGCAGCTGTATACGGTATATACTGTGTATTAGCAGCTGTATACGGTATATACTGTGTATTAGCAGCTGTATACGGTATATACTGTGTATTAGCAGCAGTATACGGTATATACTATGTATTAGCAGCTGTATACGGTATATACTGTGTATTAGCAGCAGTATACGGTATATACTATGTATTAGTAGCTGTATACGGTATATACTATGTATTAGCAGCAGTATACGGTATATACTATGTATTAGCAGCTGTATACGGTATATACTGTGTATTAGCAGCTGTATACGGTATATACTGTGTATTAGCAGCTGTATACGGTATATACTATGTATTAGCAGCTGTATACGGTATATACTGTGTATTAGCAGCTGTATACGGTATATACTATGTATTAGCAGCTGTATACGGTATATACTATGTATTAGCAGCTGTATACGGTATATACTGTGTATTAGCAGCAGTATACGGTATATACTATGTATGAGCAGCTGTATACGGTATATACTATGTATGAGCAGCAGTATACGGTATATACTATGTATTATAGCCCCAGCAGCTGTATACAGTATATACTATTATAGGCCCAGTAGTAGCTGTATACGGTTTATACTATGTATGAGCAGCAGTATACGGTATATACTATGTATGAGCAGCTGTATACGGTATATACTATGTATGAGCAGCTGTATACGGTATATACTATGTATGAGCAGCTGTATACGGTATATACTATGTATGAGCAGCTGTATACGGTATATACTGTGTATTAGCAGCTGTATACGGTATATACTATGTATGAGCAGCTGTATACGGTATATACTGTGTATTAGCAGCTGTATACGGTACATACTATGTATGAGCAGCTGTATACGGTATATACTGTGTATTAGCAGCTGTATACGGTATATACTGTGTATTAGCAGCTGTATACGGTATATACTGTGTATTAGCAGCAGTATACGGTATATACTGTGTATTAGCAGCTGTATACGGTATATACTGTGTATTAGCAGCAGTATACGGTATATACTATGTATTAGTAGCTGTATACGGTATATACTATGTATTAGCAGCAGTATACGGTATATACTATGTATTAGCAGCTGTATACGGTATATACTGTGTATTAGCAGCAGTATACGGTATATACTAACGTATTAGCAGCAGTATACGGTATATACTATGTATTAGCAGCAGTATACGGTATATACTGTGTATTAGCAGCTGTATACGGTATATACTATGTATTAGCAGCAGTATACGGTATATACTGTGTATTAGCAGCTGTATACGGTATATACTGTGTATTAGCAGCTGTATACGGTATATACTATGTATTAGCAGCTGTATACGGTATATACTGTGTATTAGCAGCAGTATACGGTATATACTATGTATTAGCAGCTGTATACGGTATATACTGTGTATTAGCAGCAGTATACGGTATATACTATGTATTAGCAGCTGTATACGGTATATACTATGCATTAGCAGCAGTATACGGTATATACTATGTATTAGCAGCAGTATACGGTATATACTATGTATTAGCAGCAGTATACGGTATATACTATGTATTAGCAGCTGTATACGGTATATACTATGTATTAGCAGCTGTATACGGTATATACTATGTATTAGCAGCTGTATACGGTATATACTATGTATTAGCAGCAGTATACGGTATATACTGTGTATTAGCAGCTGTATACGGTATATACTGTGTATTAGCAGCTGTATACGGTATATACTATGTATTAGCAGCTGTATACGGTATATACTGTGTATTAGCAGCAGTATACGGTATATACTATGTATTAGCAGCTGTATACGGTATATACTGTGTATTAGCAGCAGTATACGGTATATACTATGTATTAGCAGCTGTATACGGTATATACTATGTATTAGCAGCTGTATACAGTATATACTATGCATTAGCAGCTGCATACAGTATATACTATGCATTAGCAGCTGTATACGGTATATACTATGTATTAGCAGCTGTATACTATACATTAGCAGCAGTATACGGTATATACTATGTATTAGCAGCTGTATACGGTATATACTATGTATTAGCAGCTGTATACGGTATATACTATGTATTAGCAGCAGTATACGGTATATACTATGCATTAGCAGCTGTATACGGTATATACTATGTATTAGCAGCAGTATACGGTATATACTATGTATTAGCAGCTGTATACGGTATATACTATGTATTAGCAGCAGTATACGGTATATACTATGTATTAGCAGCTGTATACGGTATATACTATGCATTAGCAGCAGTATACGGTATATACTATGTATTAGCAGCAGTATACGGTATATACTATGTATTAGCAGCAGTATACGGTATATACTATGTATTAGCAGCTGTATACGGTATATACTATGTATTAGCAGCTATATACGGTATATACTATGCATTAGCAGTATACGGTATATACTATGTATTAGCAGCAGTATACGGTATATACTATGTATTAGCAGCTGTATACGGTATATACTATGTATTAGCAGCTGTATACGGTATATACTATGCATTAGCAGCTGTATACGGTATATACTATGTATTAGCAGCAGTATACGGTATATACTATGTATTAGCAGCTATATACGGTATATACTATGTATTAGCAGCAGTATACGGTATATACTATGTATTAGCAGCAGTATACGGTATATACTATGTATTAGCAGCAGTATACGGTATATACTATGTATTAGCAGCAGTATACGGTATATACTATGCATTAGCAGCAGTATACGGTATATACTATGTATTAGCAGCAGTATACGGTATATACTATGTATTAGCAGCAGTATACGGTATATACTGTGTATTAGCAGCAGTATACGGTATATACTATGTATGAGCAGCTGTATACGGTATATACTATGTATGAGCAGCTGTATACGGTATATACTATGTATTAGCAGCTGTATACGCTATATACATGGCAGGTCTGGGGACCTTCAGGAGTTTCCTGGCTGCCATAGAAACCAGCTGACACCCGGGGATTGTGTTGCCGGCCGCCCTGAGATCTGGGCTAGGATGTCAGTGTATGGCAGCCATAGCAGGAGACCCCTGAGCCCGATCCTGGGAGCTCTCAGTCTATCAGGGAGCTCAGAGTCTCTGTTGCCCATAGCAACCAATCACCGCTCCCATAGCAACCAATCACCGCTCAGCTTTCATTCTACCAGCGAAATGTGAGACGTGAAAGCTGAGCTGTGATTGGTTGCTACAGGACGCAGCTATAACGCTCTGTGCTCCAGTCAGTGATTGGCAGGGACCCCTCCTCACTTACCTCTACACCATGTGCCGGACTTCTGACATCACGTGACATCGTAAAGTCATGTGACTGATGGCATGGGCGGGGCCACCCTATTCTAGGCCACGAGCAGCAGCGTGCTCCAGAGCTCCGCCCACATTGCGGAGTCACATGACCTATGACGTCACGGGTCCTTACGCTGCACTGTGTTTGTTGTGAATTAGTCAGTGGAGGTGAGTGATGCATGCTGGGTGATGTAGTCCTCCGCCTCTAGCAGCAGCAGCCATGTGAGGGGGTTGTATGCAGAGAGATTGCCCCGAGCTGACAGCAGGGGGCGGCACCAGGCTTTATATGGGACACGTGATGTGTGGGTGATGAAGACATAGAGAACAGCGCCCCCTGTCCTCAGGCTGTGTGTGGTATTACAGCTGGTCTCCAGTCACATCATCTGAGCTGTAATACCGCACACGGCCTGAGGTCAGGGGGGCGCTGACAGTGTGTACAGGGGTGTATGATGGGTGTTATAGGCCGCGAGGAGATGGAGGGAGGTGTCTGATGGGCGACTGCTCAGACCATCAAGGTCTATGGGGCCTCCACCTGTCTCTGCTCAAATGTTATTTTGCTGATTTGCGGCCAGGATTCTGCTCAGTCCTTGTTCTCTTGTCTCCTCAGGTCCAGGACGGTGTCAGGTAAAGGCGATGGTCCCCCACATCAGTGACCCCCCAAGGCTGGAGAAGGCGGGAGACATGATGGCGGCCAGGATATTAGAGCTCACCCTAGAGATAATCCACCTGATCACCGGAGAGGTGAGCCATGCGTCACATCCCCTCCCTCTTATCCCTATAGATAATACAGGGAGATGACTGGAGAGGGGAAGGATTGTTAGACTCTCTGTAGTGATCAGTGTCTCACCATACACAGGATTACACAGTAGTGAAGAAGTGGTGTGGTGAGTGTGTGGCGCCCCCTGTGTCAGGAGGCTGGAGCAGCAGCCCCATCACAGATCCTCCACCTCCATCACTGATCCATGAGCAGAAGATCCTAGAACTGACCACCAGGATGACTGAGCTCCTGACTGGAGAGGTGAGCAATGCTGCTGGGAATGCTGGGACATAGAACACCAAGGTGGGAGGTGTCTGGAGGATGACGCCATCATTGTGTGTGTCAGGTTCCTATAAGGTGTCAGGACGTCACCGTCTATTTCTCCATGGAGGAGTGGGAGTATGTAGAAGGACACAAGGATGTGTACAAGGAGGCCATGATGGAGGATCAGCCGCCCCTCACATCACCGGGTAAGAGGAGACATCCTGATTCTAGAGGAGACCAGGGGGGAGGGGCACCGAGACCCCCATCATCCCTCATCACATATACACAATGTACTCAGTCCCTGTGTCTTCCCTACAGATGGATCCAGGAGGAGAAATCCAGCAGAGAGATGTCCCCGTCCTCTGTATTCCCAGGATTGTCCAGAGGATCAGCACAACGGCCCCCCGGATCAGCACAACGGCCCCCCGGATCAGCAGGTAGATGAGATGTCTGTAACTCCTCTATAGATGACGGGACAGAGCTGTATACTAGTGGGATGGAGCTATATACTGATGGGACAGAGCTGTATACTAGTATGATGGAGCTGTATACTAGTGTGATGGAGCTGTATACTAGTGGGATGGAGCTGTATACTAGTATGATGGAGCTGTATACTAGTATGATGGAGCTGTATACTAGTGTGATGGAGCTGTATACTAGTGTGATGGAGCTGTATACTAGTGTGATGGAGCTGTATACAGTATACTCTCTATGGGGTCTTGGTGGCTGTGGATACAAATGGTTTCTGGTCTATAGAGGATTATGGTCCCTTCTGTCCCTGTGTCCGTCCTCTGTACTGGGGGCGGTGGGGGGGGGGGAGGGGGCGGCGGCGGTGGGGGGTGATGGGGGTCGCAGGCTGTTAGGGGTTGTCAGGATATACAATATACAGGGGGGTCTCATATATTCCATGTGTTGTTCTTGCAGGACAGTGATGCTGGAGAGACAAGTGGACTTGATCTGGTATTGCAGTCAGAGAATGGTGAGAACCACTGAAGTGGTGTATTCTTTCCAGTCTTCCAGTACTTATCAGCTGCTGTATGTTCTATGTGCTGCAGGAAGTGGTGTATTCTCCAGGGGCGTAACTAGAAATGGCTGGGCCCCATAGCAAACTTTTGATTGGGGCCCCCGCCCCCTCAATCGACCACTACGCCATCAACACACTCAGCTCTACACAGGCTCTATACACCATATAAATTACAGTGCAGTTATATTAAGTGACTCACAGGGGACGTCTTCTCTGATGGGAGTTGTTTCCTTTTCCTTTTCCCCTCATTTTTTTCTTCCTGGGCCGTTAGAACTTCTCCGAGCCACGAATCCACAGGATCTGCCAGACAGACATATTAGGCTCCTCACTCTGGCACCATCCTCATCTCTATACAAACTGCACATCTGTATTGGCCCCTTTACCCCCTTGTTTAGTGGATAGCCCTGACACTATGTGACCCCCTTATAGTATATGCCCCTCTGTGTATTCCCCCTTACCGATGCCATCCTTGTTGGCCCCTTATAAATTACCTCCCATGTTGTCCATCCCCCTTATAAATGGTCCCCCATGTTGTCCCCCTATAGATGCCCTCTCATTTGGTCCCCTTATAAATGCCCCCTAATGGTGTCTCCCTATAGATGGCCCCCTGTATTATCCCCCTATATATACCTCCCTGTATAATCCACCATAGATTGGCCCCCCTGTATATCCCCCATAGATGGCCCCCTGTATTATCCCCCATAGATGGCCCCCTGTATTATCCCCCATAGATGGCCCCCTGTATTATCCCCCATAGATGGCCCCCTGTATTATCCCCCATAGATGGCCCCCTGTATTATCCTCCATAGATGCCCCCCCTGTATTATCCCCCATAGATGGCCCCCTGTATTATCCTCCATAGATGCCCCCCCTGTATTATCCCCCATAGATGGCCCCCTGTATTATCCCCCATAGATGGCCCCCTGTATTATCCCCCTGCACATCTGTATTGTCCCCTTTACACCCTCATTTAGTGGGTAGCCCTGACTCTATGTGACCCCCTAATAATATATGCCCCCCTCTGTGTATTCCCTCTCCCCCTATGTTGCCCCCCCTAATAGATGGCCCCCTCTCCCCCACCGTCCCTTATAGATGGCCTCCCCCCTCCTTATAGATGGCCTCCTCTCCCCCCCTCCTTATAGATGGCCCCCTCTCCCCCCCTCCTTATAAATGGCCCCCTCTCTCCTCAGCCTCCCTTATGGATGGCCCCATCTCCCCCCATGTTGCCCTCCTTATAGATGGCCCCCTCTCCCCCACCGTCCCTTATGGATGGCCCCATCTCCCCCCACCGTCCCTTATGGATGGCCCCATCTCCCCCCACCCTCCCTTATAGATGGCCTCCTCTCCCCCCACCCTCCCTTATAGATGGTCCCCTTCCCCCTCCCTTATAGATGGCCCCTCTTCCCCCCCCCTCATAGATGGCCCCCTCTTTCCCCCCACCCTCATAGATGGCCCCCTCTTTCCCCCCACCCTCATAGATGGCCCCCTCTTTCCCCCCACCCTCATAGATGGCCCCCTCTTTCCCCCCACCCTCATAGATGCCCCCCTCCTTCCCCCCACCCTCATAGATGCCCCCCTCCTTCCCCCCACCCTCATAGATGCCCCCCTCCTTCCCCCCACCCTCATAGATGCCCCCCTCCTTCCCCCCACCCGTACAGGCTGATAAAAAACAAAACTTAACTCACCTGACATCGCGCTCCCACGCTGATCCTCACTCCTCCTGGTCTGTCCCCGGCTGCTGCGCGGCTGCCGGGGGTGTCACGTCTTATCCCCGGCAGCGCGCGCATCCCAGAGCTCCCTGCGCGCCGGAACCGGAAGTCAGGGCCCAAGGCGCGCAGGGAGCTCTGGGATGCGCGCGCTGCCGGGGGAAGACGGAGCCAGACTCTTGTGACCGCAAGCAAAACAATGCTTGTGGTCAGAAGAGTGATTGATCGGGAGGGCCCCACGGGCCCCCCCTTCGTGGCCACTGCCTGGACCCCAAACAGCTGTAGCACCCGGGAGGCCTGCTCGGCCGCCGGGTGCTACAGGCTATGTGAGCTCCGGGGGCCCGCGCCACGGGCCCCCGATACGGCGGGGCCCCGTAGCGGCCGCTACGGCTGCTACGGCGGTAGTTCCGCCACTGATTCTCTCCAGTCTGACACAGTGCTCTCTGCTGCCACCTCTGTCCATGTCAGGTACTGTCCAGAGCAGGAGATGTTTTCTATGGGGATTTGCTGCTGCTCTGGACAGTTCCTGACATGGACAGAGGTGGCAGCAGAGAGCACTGTGTCAGACTGGAGAGAATACACCACTTCCTGCAGGACATACAGCAGCTGATAAGTACTGGAAGACTGGAGATTTTTAAACAGAAGTAAATTACAAATCTATATAACTTTCTGAAACCAGTTGATTGGAAAATAAAAGTGCCGGAGTGCCCCTTTAAAAATGAATTATTTTGTTTGTAATTGAATTTGTCTCTTTTTTTCCAGGTGAAGAAGAGGTTGTGATCGGCCCCAGCGGACGTCTCCTGCTCTCCTCCTATTATGAAGAGGAAGACAATCAATCATTTATATGTTCTACATGTGGGAAATGTTTTACTCACAAATCAAACTTCATGGGACACCTGAAGGTCCACGCGGAGGAGCGTCCGTTCTGCTGTCCGGAGTGCGGGAAGCTCTTCATGTATAAAGGTCACTATGAGAAGCACCAGAGAATCCACACGGGGGAGAGGCCATTCTCATGTGTGGAGTGCGGAAAATGCTATTTCCATAAATATTCACTTGAAAAACATCAGATAATTCACACCGGGCAGAAGCCGTTTCCCTGCACAGAATGTGAGAAATGTTTTACACGTAAATCTGTTCTTGTTGAACACCTGAGAACTCACACAGGGGAGAAGCCGTTCTCATGTCCAGAATGTGGGAAGTGTTTTGCCCAGAAATCACATCTTCGGCAGCATCACAGAGCTCACACAGGGGATAAGCCGTTCTCATGTTCAGAATGTGGGAAATGTTTCAGCCAGAAATCACATTTAGTTAAACACCAGAGAAGTCACATAGGGAAGAAGCCATTTTAATGTTGTGAATGTGGAGCCTCGGTGCTGTATCAGGATGCCGTCTGATCCGTGACTAATGCCCGGTTAGAATACATGAAATGGCTGTTTTATTCTGTGGTCTAAAATAAGAGTTCTCAGTTATCAATACCTTTCTATGTGTTATTAGTATGGTGCCCCCCCTGCTGGTGTGATGTGTGGAGGACACACTGCCCCCTTCTGGTGTGATGATGTGGTGGACACAGTGCCCCCTGCTGGTGTGATGATGTGGGGGACACAGTGCCCTCTGCTGGTGTGATGATGTGGTGGACACGGTGCCCTCTGCTGGTGTGATGATGTGGGGGACACAGTGCCTTCTGCTGGTGTGATGATGTGGGGGACACAGTGCCCCCTGCTGGTGTGATGATGTGGGGGACACAGTGCCCTCTGCTGGTGTGATGATGTGGGGGACACAGTGCCCCCTGCTGGTGTGATGATGTGGGGGACACAGTGCCCTCTGCTGGTGTGATGTTGTGGGGGACACAGTGCCCTCTGCTGGTGTGATGTTGTGGGGGACACAGTGCCCTCTGCTGGTGTGATGATGTGGAGGACACACTGCCCCCTGCTGGTGTGATGATGTGGGGGACACAGTGCCCTCTGCTGGTGTGATGATGTGGGGGACACACTGCCCTCTGCTGGTGTGATGATGTGAGGGACACGCTGGCCCCTGCTGGTGTGATGTGTGGAGGGTACACTGCCACCTGCTGGTGTGATGATGTGGGGAGGACACATTGCCCTCTGCTGGTGTGATAATGTAGGGAGGACACACTGCCCCCTGCTGGTATGATGTGGAGAAATGAGTGTTTAATAGCAAATGTGGTGCCAAAGGCTGCTCTCAGCACTCCTGGTGTCTACGATGTCCTGGCAACAGTCTATGTAGCAGTCATCTCTCTGGTCTTCAGTGTGTTCTCACCCCGAAACGTGTGTGTCTGAGGTCACAGTCGGACTGTCAGTGGAGAAGCGAGAGCCTCTATACACATAAAAAAGACTCCGGAGCGCTGAATACCGGATAGCGCGAAGTTTGGGGAATCCATGTAGAGCACGTGGTGGTATTCATTTTTTTTTTTTTTTTTTTTGTATTTTCTGTTTGAACTTTGATGTAAATTATATGAAAGCTTTCTACTAAAGGTTTTTGCAAGGTTTTTCAGCGTCTGGAATTATTGCTTTTGAGCACACACTACCTCCTGCTGGTGTGATGATGTGGGGAGAATACACTGCCCCCTGCTGGTGTGATGATGTGGTGAGGACACACTGCCCCCTGCTGGTGTGATGATGTGGAGGATACACAGCCCTGCTGGTGTGATGATTTGTGAGGGTACACTGCCTTCTGCTGGTGTGATGATGTGTGGAAGGTACACTGTCCCCTGCTGGTGTGATGATGTGTGAAGGGTACAGTGCCCCCTGCTGGTGTGATGTGTGGAGGGTACACTGCCCCCTGCTGGTGTGATGATGTGTGGTGGGTACACTGTCCTCTGCTGGTGTGATGATGTGTGGAGGGTACAGTGCCCCCTGCTGTAGTGATGATGTGTGGAGGGTACACTGTCCCCTGCTGTAGTGATGATGTGTGAAGGGTACAGTGCCCTCTGCTGGTGTGATGATGTGTGGAAGGTACAGTGCCCCCTGCTGGCGTATTGATGTGTGGAGAGTTCACTGCCCCCTGCTGGTGTGACGACGTGTGGAGGGTACACTGTCCCCTGCTGGTGTGATGATGTGGAGGATACACAGCCTTGCTGGTGTGATAATGTGTGAGGGTACACTGCCCTGTGATGATGTGTGGAGGGTACACTGCCTTCTGCTGGTGTGATGATGTGTGGAGGGTACACTGTCCCCTGCTAGTGTGATGATGTGTGAAGGGTACAGTGCCCCCTGCTGTAGTGATGTGTGGAAGGTATACTGTCCCCTGCTGGTGTGATGATGTGTGAGGGTACACTGCCCCCTGCTGGTGTGATGATTTGTGAAGGGTACAGTGCCCCCTGCTGGTCTGATGATGTGTGGAGGGTACATAGTCCCCTGCTGGTGTGATGATTTGTGAAGGGTACAGTGCCCCCTGCTGGTCTGATGATGTGTGGAGGGTACATAGTCCCCTGCTGGTGTGATGATTTGTGAAGGGTACAGTGCCCCCTGCTGGTCTGATGATGTGTGGAGGGTACACTGTCCCCTGCTGGTGTGATGATTTGTGAAGGGTACAGTTCCCTCTGCTGGTGTGATGATGTGTGGAGGGTACACTGCCTTCTGCTGGTGTGATGATGTGTGGAGAGTACACTGCCCTCTGCTGGTGTGATGATGTATGGAGGGTACACTGCCCTCTGCTGGCGTGATGATGTATGAAGGGTACACTGTCCCTTGCTGGTCTGATGATGTGTGAAGGGTACAGTGCCCCCTGCTGGTGTGATGATGAGGGGAGAACACACTGCCCCCTGCTGGTGTGATGATATGTGGAGGACACACTGCCCCCTGCTGATGTGATGATGGGGAGTATACACTGCCCCCTGTTATTGTGATGATGTGTGGAGGGTACACTGTCCCCTGCTGCTGCTGCTGTTGTGATGATGTGTAAGGGGTACAGTGCCCCCTGCTGGTGTGATGATGTGTGGAGGACACACTGTCCCCTGCTGCTGCTGCTGTTGTGATGATGTGTGAAGGGTACAGTGCCCCCTGCTGGTGTGATGATGTGTGGAGGACTTACTGCCCCCTGCTGGTGTGATGATGTGTGGAGGACAAACTGCCCCCTGCTGATGTGATGATGGGCAGTATACACTGCCCCCTGTTAATGTGATGATGTGTGGAGGGTACACTGTCCCCTGCTGTTGTGATGATGTGTGAAGGGTACAGTGCCCCCTGCTGGTGTGATGATGTGTGGAGGACTTACTGCCCCCTGCTCCTGTATCCCCCATCTACAACTGTATCTTATCCTATATCCTCCATCTACAACTGTATCTCATCCATTATCTGGCTTGAGGTGCCCAGCCGTATCTCAGCTGTTCTCTCCAGTACCCTCCTATCCCCGTAACACAGGTGTATTGTTTCTGTAGACTCTTCTTTTGTTGCTTTCTTTTATGTATTTTGGCTGTTTAGTTTGAGCATTATATGTGATTTATAGTAGTGGAGGGGCGATCCGTCCTCCTTGCTGGGCCTCAGTGATGTTATGACGCCGATCCTGGCTCAGCAATTGTTTGCTATGGGCTCCAGCTGCCCATAGTAATTGAGTGCTGATTGTATAGATCAATTCAATGCTTATATACTGCATTAATCTCTATGAGCCATCAGTGCATATATACTACAATAATCTCAGCAATCAGTGCATATATACTACATTAACCTCTATGAGCAATCAGTGCATATATACTGCATTAATCTCTATGAGTAATCAGTGCATATATACTGCATTAATCTCTATGAGCCATCAGTGCATATATATACTGCATTAATCTCTATGAGCCATCAGTGCATATATACTGCATTAATCTCTATGAGCCATCAGTGCATATATACTACATTAATCTCCGCAATCAGTGCATATATGCTGCATTAATCTCTATGAGCAATACGTGGCACTGTTATAAGGTATGAAATACGCTAAATTTACCCATTACACCTGTGTAGAGATGTCAGAATGCAAAAAAGGGGGACAGGGTCACTTTAAGGATTGTCTCCCTTTACTGGTGTATATTGGTATTGCACTGGCTTCTGTTATGTTAGGGATTAGTTCCCTCTAGTGGCGTATATTGGTATTGCACTGGCTTCTGTTATGTTAGGGATTAGTTCCCTCTAGTGGCGTATATTGGTATTGCACTGGCTTCTGTTATGTTAGGGATTAGTTCCCTCTAGTGGTGTATATTGGTATTGCACTGGCTTCTGTTATGTTAGGGATTGTCTCCCTCTAGTGGTTTATATTGGTATTGCACTAGCTTCTGTTATGTTAGGGATTAGCTCCCTCTGGTGGCGTATATTGGTATTGCACTAGCTTCTGTTATGTTAGGGATTAGTTCCCTCTAGTGGCGTATATTGGTATTGCACTAGCTTCTGTTATGTTAGGGATTGTCTCCCTCTAGTGGCGTATATTGGTATTGCACTAGCTTCTGTTATGTAAGGGATTAGTTCCCTATAGTGCAGGAGTAGGCAACCTCGGTTCTCCAGCTGTTGCAAAACTACAACTGTAGTGATGGCGCTCAGCCAATCAGTGAGCTGTCCTGCTGCACCCACTTATCAGCTGGGCATCGTCACTGACCTTGGAGCTGGAGAGTGGGCAGGTAATGTTTGAGCTTCTTTAACCCCTTAAAGCGTAACTGTCATTTCAGGGTAATTTTTCTGAAAACATTAAATATCAACAGTACAAGCGATTTTAAGAAACTCTGTAATAGGTTTTATGTAGTAAAAGAGTTTCCTTCTGTAGTGAAAAAGCAATCTCCCAGCCTCCCCCTCACATCAAATGAAGCAGGATTTCTGTCTCCATTATGTGGCTATGGAGAGGGGAGGGGCTGTTAGGAGTGAGTGAGCACGGAGCAGCCCTGCACAGCACAACACCCTGCAATCTTCTCTCAGTAAGTCCATAGATAAGCACTGACCTTTCTGACACCTGAATTTAGCGGTTTAGGTGCCCAGAGAGTCTACAAACAGCTGACCTTCATGTCACCTCTTCCTGCTCCCTCATCTCCCTCAGCCCCTCCCCCCTTCATAGGATTACAATGGAGAGAGCGGAGCCCGTCTTCACTGGCTTCTCTGTAATGAAGACGTGTTTGCCTGATAATGCACAGATAAGAAGTCAGGGGGGGAGGCTGGGAGATTGCTTCTTGAGTACAGAAGGAGGCTTTTTTGGCTGATAAAACCTATTACAGAGTTTCTTAAAATCGCTTATACTACTGATTTCTGCAATAAAAAAAAAAAAGATGACAGTTACACTTTAAGGTCAAAGCCAATTTTCGTTTTAGCACTTTTGCTTTTTCCACTTTAAGTTTAAAAGTCCATAGCGCTTGCATGTTTTCACCTACAGACGTATATGAGCGCTTATTTTTTGCGAAACCAATTGTACTTTGCAATGACCGGCATTATTTTTCCATAACATATGCTGCGAAACCGGGAAAAAATCATTGGCGCTGTCAAATTGAAAGAAAAAAGGAATTTGTTTTGATTTCGGGGAGTTTTGCATTTACGCCATTCGCCTGTCTTGTTATGTTCCTCAAGTCGTTACGATTACTATGATATATAACATGTATAACTTATATTGTATCTGATGGCCTGTAAAAAATTCAAACCATTGTTAACAAATATATGTTCCTTACAATCCCTCCATTCCCCGGCTTATAGCGCTTTTATCCTTTGGTCTATGGGGATTTTTTGCGCCATGATGTGTTTTTTCTATCGGTACCTTGATTGCGCATATACGACTTTTTGATCGCTTTTTATTACATTTTTTCTGGATTTGATGCGACCAAAAATGCGCAATTTTGCACTTAGGATGTTTTTAGCTGATGCAGTTTACCGTGCGAGATCAGGAATGTGATTAATAATAGTTCGGGCGATTACGTGTGCGGCGATAGCAAATATGTTTATTTATTTATTTATAAAATGGGAAAAGGGGGGTGATTTGGACTTTTATTAGGGATGGGGATTTTTTATTAATAAAAAAACATTTTTACTTTTATTTTTACTGTAACTAGAAGCCCCCCTGGGGGACTTGTATATACACAGCAAAGATCGATGAGATCGGTCATAGATTGCAATCTATTGCCGAGCCGGGATCAGCGTCATTCCGACGCTGAGGCCCGGCACGGGCAGAAGAACGGATCTCCCCCCGCGATCGCATCGCGGGGGCAGATCCGTCCCACTAGACACCAGGGACGTGAGGTCTGAAGCCTCTAAGTGCAGCTGTCAGGTTTGACAGCTGCACTTAGAGGCTTAATTAGCCGGCGCGGCAACGTGACCCGCGCCGGCTAATAGAGGCGCTCCCCGGCTGGACATGTCAGCCAGGATCAGCGCCGTTCAGAGCAGGGTCCCGGCTCTGAACACCCCCCCGGCACCATGACGTATCAGATAAGTCATGGGTCGCTAAGGGGTTAAAGGGGTTATTCAGCGCTACAAAAACATTGCCACTTTCTTCCAGAGACAGCCCCACTCTTGTCTCCAGCTTGGGCGGGGTTTTGCTGCTAAAGCCCCTATTCCACCAACAGATCTGACGACAGATTATCTGCCAAAGATTTAAAGCCAAACCCAGGAACAGACTATAATGAGAGAACAATTCATAAAGGAAAGACTGGATTTCTTCTCTTTTCAAATCCACTCCTGGGTTTGGCTTCAAATCTTTGGCAGATAATCTGTCGTCAGATCTGTTGGTGGAATAATTCTATTGAAGTGAATGGAGCTTAATTGCAAATCGCACCTGAACTGGAGACAAGAGCGGTGCTGTCTCTGAAGGAAAGTGGTCGTGTTTTTGTAGCACTGGATAACCCCTTTAAAGGTCCGGCAGAAAATAAGATGATAAGGCAGAGAGGCTGCATTGTTGCAGCAGATTGAAAATCCACAGTGATTATACAGATCCATAGGGCATAACTGTACCACATATCACTGAAATCCGCCGCCCATGTGGTACGTGTGAATGCAGCCTTAATTGTGTTTACTTGTCTCACAGTCTGTAATTCTGTGACCATGGAGATTTCTTAGGCATTGCTTGATTATGTAAAGCTATCTGTCTTTCTTCCTCTAATGACTGTCTGGAGGGGCATCCTTGTAGTACTCTGCTTTTCTTCTTCTCGGTTTGTTTGTGCTGTTTGCATTCCGCCTGGATTACTTGGTGATGCCTGCTTGTCCTTTTCTGAGGATGGATATGCAGCAGCTAAATGTTATATACAAGCAGGGCGGCCTTAGGGTGGCAGGTGCTCTGTGCCAAACCATCTTCTGCCCCCCCCAACTATTTATATGCTGACATACAGGGCAGAGCTGCTGCTGTCCCTGCGGTTGCGCTGTTTCTACAACAAAGTAGCCGTTTTTTTCCAATCTTAGACAACCCTATTAACCCCTTGCCACATAAGGACGTACCGGCACGTCCAAATCTGCAGCCCGTTCCCGCAGATGGACATGCCGGTACGTCCTCTGGATGACAGGGGCACAGGAGCTGCGCTCCTGTCATCCCCGGCGGGGCCCGGCTGTCAGTGACAGCCGGGCAACTGCCGAGATCCGAGCCGTGCCCGGATCTCGGCAGTTAACCCTTTAGTGGCCGCCGCCGCTGAATTTTATCTCGGTGGAGGGAGATGAAATAAGTCAAATCAGACCCCAGATCAGCCCCCCCCTAGTAGGCAGTCACTAACCCCCCTCCCCCGGCGGCCATCAGATCCAAGATGGCCGCCGCCATCGCTGTGAACAGACTATGTCTGTTCACAGTGATGGAAATGTAAAAATAAATCAAAGTCCCATGCTCTCCGCCACCGGAGGTAGCAGAGAGCATGGGGCAGTGATCGGGGACCCCCCTGTGGGGTCCCGGTACAAGCGATCAGCGGTATATACTATATACCGCTGATCGCTTGTGCCATGTGCTAATCAGCACTTTTTATCCCCTGCCACCATAAATGATTGGTGACAGGGGATAAAAAGTGATAGTGTCCCCCCACCGCCCCAGTCACCCCCCTAACCCCTTATACTCACCTGATCCTGGAGCTCCTTCCTCCTCAGCATCCAGGCTGCTTCTGAAGTGCGCATGCGCTCCAGAACCAGCCAACTCTGAAAATTTAAAGTGACAGAGACCAATTTGGTCTCTCACTAAACTATGAATACTGTGATAGAAAATATCACAGTAATCATTGTAATACAGTGAAAAGGAATGTGAAAAGTGACAAACATACAAAAAAATAAAACACACTTTTTATTATAGTAATAATTGCAGTTTTCTCCCAAATTACCCCTAACCCCCCCAGATTACCTGTAACCACTGCCCCAGGTTGTCCGTAATCACGCCAGATTGCGCGTAACCCCCCAGATTACACGTAACCACTGCACGTTGCCCGTAACCACCGCACGTTGCCACCTATAAGCACTTCAGTTTATCCGTAACAATCCGAGATTGTCAGTAACCACACCAGGCTGCGCATAACCACCCCAGGTTGCCCATAATCATGACAGATTACATGTAGCCCCCCCAGATCGCACGCAACCACCGCAGGTTGCCTCTGACCACCGCAGGTTGCCTCTGACCACCGCAGGTTGCCTCTGACCACCGCAGGTTGCCTCTGACCACCGCAGGTTGCCTTTGACCACCGCAGGCTGCCTCTGACCACCGCACGTTGCCTCTGACCACCGCAGGTTGCCTCTGACCACCGCAGGTTGCCTCTGACCACCGCACGTTGCCTCTGACCACCGCAGGTTGTCTCTGACCAACGCAGGTTGCCTCTGACCAACGCACGTTGCCTTTAACCACCCCAAATTGCCAATGACCCCCTCCAGATTGCCCGTAACCACGCCAGATAAAAGGTACCCACCTGGGGGCATGGCCTGCTACTGAAGAGACCAGACGTGTTCTCCTTGAGCTCCGGCTTCTTCAGCGACATTCTAGCAGTATTCCAGCGTACATCCTGTACAAATCTCGCTCTGGGACATCTGAAATCTTTGCTAATCCTCTCAAGATGAGAACGACATCCAAGCGAGCTTCGGCAGCAGCACGGAGAAGGATTCAATCTTCCACCCCCGCAGCCGCTAGATCACAAGATGGCGCCGGCTCCTTCTCCGATCTTCTATGGAGCGCTGTTTTCGCAGAGGCTGGGGAGACGTTGCAGGCCTCCCCGGTACCTGACTCAGCTGTGCAACGCCAGGAGACACTTGACTCAACTGTACAGCGCCAGGAGACCCTGACAGGTCATCAGCTACCGTCCCGAGCAGCCAAAAGGAGGAACCGGAGGGGTAAGAACATGAGCCCACACTCCTGCCCACAATGCCCAGTAGATGTGGGAACCCAGCAGCTCCATCTTTCTCCCGCTGCAGCTCCCTCCCCGGTCCCCTCTCTCTCCTTTCCTGGGGTAGACCTGTGCACGTGCTCAGACTCTGATTTGTGTCTTCCACTACTTTTTGCTGCTGAACCGCTTCCATCTGACTCTCTTGCTCCTGAGACATCTCAACTTGCAAAATCTTCCTCTATGACACCCGATGTCCCGGCTGCTCTGGCTAGTAGTAGATCAGATGAACTTTCTCCCACTGCACCTGTCTTTCTCAGTAGAGCCTGTATACCTCCACTGAATAACGACACTGAATAACGATACTGGATGTTCTCAACATTCTCCTCAAAGCTGTATACATCCTTCAGCTCGACTGCCGTATTCAAATCATTCTGTGCAGACTCATGAGGCTGGGTTCACACTACGTATATTTCAGTCAGTATTGTGGTCCTCATATTGCAACCAAAACCAGGAGTGGATTAAAAACACAGAAAGGCTCTGTCCACACAATGTTGAAATTGAGTGGATGGCCGCCATATAACAGTAAATAACTGCCATTATTTCAATATAACGGCCGTTGTTTTAAAATAACAGCAAATATTTGCCATTAAATGGCGGCCATCCACTCAATTTCAACATTGTGTGAACAGAGCCTTTCTGTGTTTTTAATCCACTTCTGGTTTTGGTTGCAATATGAGGACCACAATACTGACTGAAATATACGTAGTGTGAACCCAGCCTCAAACTGATGTACGTTCCTCAGTCTCTCCACTAATAGCTGAGTTAAAGAAGGACTCCAACAGCCTTTTTGATTCTCTCCTGACTCACACCACTCAGCTGTCTGCCCTCTTTGTCAAAGATATGATGGTAACTCTTAGAGACTCATTGCTTACTGGAATTGATTACATACTCTCATCCTTCTCTACATCGGTGAGAGCGGTGGAGGATAGGATTCTCTTAGCGGAGTCAAAAGTGAGTGAGGTGATAGAAGCTCATAACCTCTTATCCGACTCCTACAGGAAATGGGAAGACGAATCTACCATTTTAAAAGACAGGATTATGGCTCTTGAGGATCACATTCGGCGCAATAATTTAAAATTTCGAAACGTGCCAGAATCTATCACCCCTTCCGAACTGCCTGCATACATACAGAAACTTCTTGCAAAGGCCCTACCCAATTATCCAACTCACGAATTGACAATTGACTGGGTGCGGAGGATTCCTAGGCCCTCGCATCTCCATCATACGATACCCAGAGATGTTGTGGCCCGGATCCACTTTATGCACACTAAAGCAGCATTTCAGGCAGCAACGAGGAGAAGTGAACGGATATCGAACGAACACCAGGACATTGAAGTATTTTCTGATTTGTCTCCGGAGACGCTGAAGAAACGTAAATCATTTGCCTGCCTAACTAGATGTCTCAGAGACAAATGTATACCATACAAATGGCTTACCTCTGCCCACTTGTTGATCTCTTATCAAAATATCAAGCACCACATTGCTAACCCAGAGGAGGGACAACGACTATTGAACTCTTGGCTCGCCGTTTGAGTTCTTGAACACCTGGAGTATTACTCAAGTCTCTGATATAGGCTGGACTTGGTACCCCGTATTTAGCGTGCCTGCTCATGTAACAAAGTTGCACGCTTATTTTGAACTATTACCAGCTTAATGCTTCAGCTTAATCTTAATGTTTGTTGGCTGCTCACACGGCCGATGTTTGTCTTGTGTTGTCTTGTTTAATGTGTTGGTTACTTTGTTTTCTCCTCGTTTCTGTTTAAATGCATCCTGCCCCTATACTCATGTTGCGCCGCAAGCATTCACTCCAGACGCTGCTACAAAGAGTTTCGTACATATCCAGGATTATGCATAGAAGCATCTCCTTCTTAGATTGCTGTTAAGCGTATTTATTTTTGCAGAGCTTTTCTTTACTTACTACTCTAATATTTGCACGCCAAATGTGTGGCGACCTACACGATCTATATGCTCCCACTACTTTTTTTTTTACATATCTCCCTGAGGCTGGCGCTTCTCAGTTACGCTGTTCATAAGGCTGCTATGCTCTCCTACGAGGAGTTTACACCGCATATTTAATGTTTGTCTAATGTATGTTAATGCCACCAGCAATGTTTCATGCACATTTTTCTTGCATTTTAGTGATAAACATTGTACTTTTATTAGACTATGTACCAACATTGTACCCTGCTTTCTCTTTACCTGCTTATCTTTGTTGAAAAATTTTCTTGAAAAACTCTTCCAATAAAAAATTATTGAAACAGAAAAGGTACCCACCTCAGATTACCTATAAGCACTTCAGTTTATCCGTAACCACCCCAGGTTGCCCGTGACCACCCCATGTTGACCGTATCCACCCCAGATTACCCGTAACCACCCCTGGTTGCTCGTAACCACCTCCAGATTACCCGAAACCACCCCAGACTGTCCGTAACCACCCCACGTTACCTGTAATCTCATTTTTTTAATTACTTTCCTTTAATACCTGTGGGGTCAAAATGGTCACCACACCCCAAGATGAATTCTTTGAGAGGTGCACTTTCCAAAATGGGGTGACTTATGGGAAGATTTTACTCCGCTGGCACTACAGGGGGCTCTGCAAACGCACCTGGCGCTCAGAAACTTCTTCAGCAAAATCTGCACTGAAAATGCTAATTGGCGCTCCTTCCCTTCTGAGCCCGGCTGTGTGCCCATACAGTGGTTTATGCCCACATATGGGGTATCGTTCTACTCAGGAGAACCTGCGTTACAGATTTTGGGGTGAACTTTCTCTTGTTCCTCATGAAATTGAGAAATTTCAAACTAAAGGAACATATTATTGGAAAAATTCGCATTTTTCATTTTTACTGTCTACTTTTAAATACTTTCCTTTAATACCTGTGGGGTCAAAATGGTCACCACACCCCAAGATGAATTCTTTGAGGGGTGCACTTTCCAAATTGGGGTGACTTATGGGGGGTTTCTCTCTGCTGACACTATAGGGGCACTACAAATGCACCTGGCGCTCAGAAACATCTTCAGCAAAATCTGCATTGGAAAAGCTAATTGGCGCTCCTTCCCTTCTGAGCCCGGCTGTGTGCCCATACAGTGGTTTATACCCACATATGGAGTACCATTGTACTCAGAAGAACCTGCGTTACAAATTTTGGGGTGCTTTTTCTCTCATGTTCCTTTTGAAAATGAGAAACTTTAATCTAAATGTATATATTATTGGCAATAATTTTTTTACTGCCTAATGGTGAATACTTTCCTCCAGCCCCTGTAGGGTTAAAATGCTCATTATACCCCAAGATTAATTCTTTAAGGTGTCTAGTTTCCAGAATGGGGTCACTTATGGGGGTTTCCAGTATACAAACCTCCTAAATCAACTTAAAAAAAAAAAAAAAAAAAGAACTGGTCCCTAAAAAAATCAGTTTTGGAAACTTTCACGAAAATGTGATAATTTGCTGATACATTTCTAAGCCCCGTAACACCCTAAAAAAGTAAAATATGTTTACGAAATGAAGCCAGAATAAAGAGGACATATCGGTAATATGACTTAGGCTACGTTCACACAGAGCAAAAGGAGCGGATTACGCAAGGAAATATTTCCGCCTGAAATCAACTGACGCTGAATTCCGAGCAGAATATAAGCAGAATGCAAGCAGAATCCCTGCGTATTCTGCTAGGAAAGTGTTCAGCTCGTAATCAGCTCTTGACAAATTCAGCGCGGAATACTCGAGGAATCCGCGCTGAATCCGCATGCATTCAGCGCTGAAATTCAGCGAGTATTTGGTGAGTAAACTAGACTATACCAGAACATATACTAGAATCCTCCTCCCCCCCCTTTTCCCCATTTCCGCGCTGATTCAGCGAGTAATTTCCGCTTGTATTACGCTTGTATTCCGCGCTGAATCCGCGCTGAATCTGCGCTGAAACAGAAAATCAGAGCCCCATTGATTTGTATAGGCTTCCGCTAGCGGAAGAATGAACATGTTCATTCTTCTGGCGGAAAGCGGATTAGTTCAGTGCGGAAATTCCACTGTGTGAACTGCAGAGCAGAATTTCCATTCAACACAATGGAAATTAGCCCTGCACCTATTTTAACGGCTGAAATTTCAGCGCTGATTCAGCGCAGAAATTCAGCTGCTTTTGCTCAGTGGGAACGAGCCCTTAGTAACTAATTTATGTGAAATGACAAATACTAATTTTTTTAATTTTTCATGATATTTTGATGTTTTTCACAAAAAACACACAAAGTAGTGACCAAATTTTGCCACTAATATAAAGTGCCATATGTGACGAAAAAACTGTCTCAGAATCGCTAGCATACGTTACAGCATCACTGAGCTATAAGAGCATAAAGTGACACAGGTCAGATTTTGAAAAAGGAGCCTGGTCATTAAAGCCCAAATAGGCTTGGTCCCTAAGGGGTTAAAGGAGTTATCCAGGATTCATCCCAGTCCTCAGGTTGTGTGTGGTATTACAGCCCAGTTCTATTGATGTAAATAGAGACAAACTGTAATACCACATACAAGAAAATAAAGTATAAAACATTAACATAAGACAATGCTCAACACTAGACTCCCAGGGGCGTCTTCTCTGCATGAATTACAGGTGATGTTTTTGCCGGCACTTTTTCTTCTGGTTTAGTCCATCATGCAGACTTCTCCTGGTGACACCTCAGCTCCACAGAATCTGCAGCACCATCCTCATCTCTATACAAATCCTCATCTGTATCGCTTCACACAGTAACAGAGACCCCTCTGTGCCCCCATATAAGCAGTGTGCCCAATACATGCCCCCAAATAGTAGTCAGGCCCCCTCTGTGCCCCCATATAAGCAGTGTGCCCAATACATGCCCCCAAATAGTAGTAAGGCCCCCTCTGTGCCCCCATATAAGCAGTGTGCCCAATACATGCCCCCAAGTAGTAGTAAGGCAGCTCTGTACCCCAATATCACCAGAATGTCGTACTCAAAGCTAGATAGATCATAGAGAGGGATTTGGCAGTATCAGAAACAGAGAGAAGGGCAGGGAGAAGGTGGAAATGAGGGAAATTGGGGGAGAGATGTAAAATGGGGGTTAGCAATTAAAAACAATAGGAGAGAGATAAGAGAGGGGCGGTATAAATAATAAGAGGCAATGGGTGGCAGAGAGCTGTAGAGAGGAGAGAGTGGATGGGGGGAGCTGTAGAAATAACATAAACCCTTCTGTACATCCAGCTTCCTTTTACACATGAAGATGAGTGCAAATCCCTGTGCCTGGTAATAAAGACTCCACATCCCCCCAATCTGCAGGTAGGTAGGTAGTTGCCCCCTCTCCTCCTATGTAGGTGGTTGTAGGTAGTTAGTTGCCCCCCCTCCTCTTAGCATGTAGGTAGGTAGTTGCCCCCTCTCCTCCTATGTAGGTGGTTGTAGGTAGGTAGTTGCCCCCCCTCCTCTTAGCATGTAAGTAGGTACTTGCCCCCTCCCCTCTCCCCATGTAGGTAGTTAGTTACCTCCCTCCCCTCCCCTCTCATTATGTAGATAAGTGTGGGTAGGTAGTTGCCCCCTCCCCTCTCCCCATGTAGGTAGTTAGTTGCCTCCCTCCCCTCTCCTTGTGTAGGTAAGTGTGGGAAGGTAGTTGCCCCCTCCCCTCTCCCTATTTAGGTAGTTGTAGGTAGGTACTTGCCCCGCTCTCCTCTCATTATGTAGGTAAGTGTGGGTAGGTAGTTGCCCCCTCTCCCCATGTAGGTAGTTGTACATAGGTAGTTGCCCCCCTCTTCTCTCACCATGTAGACACACACTCACTCACCTGGCTCCAGGTCGCACGTCTCCTCTCTTTAGCTTGGCTGGTGGCGCTCCAGTGACGTCACTCGGCCGTCAGAAAGAGCGGTCTCTTGTGACCACAGGCAAAACACGGCCTGCAGCCACAAGATATACTGATAGGGAGGGAGCCAGTCAGGGGGCGCCGCGTCATGTAGGGCTCATTATGAGACTCACAGTTAAAGGGCCAGAGCAGGTCTTGGGGTGCCAGGCACGGGCCCTCTGTGGTGGCTAAGTGAACAGTGGGGCGTCCGTCCTTGTTCATTTAGCCACTGCTGGAGGCCGGGGCGCCCCCTAACTTGCCAGGAGGATGCACCCTGTGTGACCGCACAGGTCAGTCACACACCCAAAAGGCCGGCCTTGTATACAAGTCTCTATCAGTATGGTTGTTGGGGCAGGAAATCCCACAGAGTACAATCTCACAGAATATGTCATATGTAGATGGAGAGCCGTTGGTGGGTTGGAGTGTGTGTTTTTTTGTTTAATGCTCCTCGAAATGTGTTTTAAAGGGATTATCCAGTGTTTAAAAACTTGCCCACTTTCTTCCAGAGAGAGCGCCGCTCTTGTCTCCCGCACAATAGGAAAATACACTTACTGCAGATTATGAGTATATGTAGTTTACTAGAGCGAGTATAGGTCAGTAGTATGTATGTATGTGTGCTCTGTACTTAAGGCCACATTCTGCAATCCCACCACTAGATGTCTCACTGTATTGTATGCACCATATGGCATAGCTAAAGGAAGTTTCACTAGGGGTTAAATCGACAGGTGTAAGTGTCAGCAGTTAGGTAAGAGCGGTTAAAGCCAAGAATACTTCTAAGGTTTTCTTAGGGGTTCCCCCAATGGCTAGCTCTACCCACTATGTGGGGCCTGTGTTCCTGGTTATTTGTCACTTAGTGCCCACAAACAGCATTAGGTGGAAGTTCATGTTCTGCTAGGGAAGCAATGATTGTGGGACTGAAGTCTAAAGTATATTGTTTTTTTTTTTTGCTCTTTGTTTGGCCATTATAAGATCTGATCAGGAGATAAAGGGGTCTGGAATAAGAGAGAGGACAAGATTTTACTATACACAGTTATGTTTTTCTTCATAAATAACCCGGAACAAAGACAAGGTCATGTGATATGAACAATGAAAAAGTATGGAGAGTTTTCTGGGTTACGGATGAGTTGGGTTAAGTCTGTACCCAACAAGTATTGACCATCAATAGTCCTGTCATCTGCTCATCACATCCAGCTTCTTGTTTGTTGAGTAATATATCTGCAGATCTGGTTTGTGTCTTTCTATCTTTCTTATTTCTTCCTTCTCCTCCTTAGACAATCCATTTTTCACCATTCTAGAACAGAAACAGAACCCACAGTGTTAGTGACTTTGTAGCGTAAGGATTGTGTCCTGACCTCTGATCAGTCAGTGGATGGTCAGCCCTGAGGATGGGATCTGTACAATCTCCAGGCCTGGTGACACTGGGGATTTATTAATACAATGTCCCCGCTTTCCTGGAGGTTACATGACTTTTAAATAGACACTTATGACAGATGCCCCCTGTGTCTGGGATCAGTGGTGCCCCCTGTGTCTGGGATCAGTGGTGGGGCCTGTGTCTAGGATCAGTGGTGGGGCCTGTGTCTGGGATCAGTGGTGGGGCCTGTGTCTGGGATCAGTGGTGTCCCTTGTGTCTGGGATCAGTGGCATGGCTGTATCTGGAATCAGTGGTGCCCCTTGTGTCTGGGATCAGTGGTGCCCCTTGTGTCTGGGATCAGTGGTGCCCCTTGTGTCTGGGATCAGTGGTGCCCCTTGTGTCTGGGATCAGTGGTGGGGCCTGTGTCTGGGATCAGTGGTGGGGCCTGTGTCTGGGATCAGTGGTGGGGCCTGTGTCTGGAATCAGTGGTGGGGCCTGTGTCTGGGATCAGTGGTGTCCCTTGTGTCTGGGATCAGTGGTGTCCCTTGTGTCTGGGATCAGTGGCATGGCTGTATCTGGAATCAGTGGTGCCCCTTGTGTCTGGAATCAGTGGTGCCCCTTGTGTCTGGGATCAGTGGTGCCCCTTGTGTCTGGGATCAGTGGTGCCCCTTGTGTCTGGGATCAGCGGTGCCCCTTGTGTCTGGGATCAGCGGTGTCCCTTGTGTCTGGGATCAGCGGTGCCCCTTGTGTCTGGGATCAGCGGTGTCCCTTGTGTCTGGGATCAGTGGTGGGGCATGTGTCTGGGATCAGTAGGGCTGCTTGTGTCTGGTATCAGTGGTGTCCCTTGTGTCTGGGATCAGTGGTGCGGCGTGTCTGGGATCAGTGGTGCCCCTTGTGTCTGGGATCAGTGGTGCAGCTGTGTCTGGGATCAGTGGTGCCCCTTGTGTCTGGGATCAGTGGTGCAGCTGCGTCTGGGATCAGTGGTGCGGCTGTGTCTGGGATCAGTGGTGCCCCTTGTGTCTGGGATCAGTGGTGCCGCTTGTGTCTGGGATCAGTGGTGCCGCTTGTGTCTGGGGTCAGTGGTGCGGCTGTGTCTGGGATCAGTGGTGCCGCTTGTGTCTGGGATCAGTGGTGCGGCTGTGTCTGGGATCAGCTTCCCTGACTTGGTCTCTGCACATAATCCAGTTCTATAAAATAAGAAGTATAAAGGTCCCCATACACCTTCAATACCTGATGGCTGAACAATTGCCTGGCCACCAGTTATGTCTCCCGTGAATCTCTGCCATGAAGTGTTATTTAGGTGGATTGTCCCTCTGCCTGAACTGCCTGACTGGAAGGCAGGGCCGGACTAAAACAAAAAATCAGCCCTGGCACACAAACTACCCCACCAGCCCACATAACAACATAGGAATGCTGACATACTATTTTTTGCCGTATTGACATAGAACACTGACAGAATGTCGCAATATAATATTATAGAATATAGGCTCAGAATGTTGTAAACCTACATTCTTTGTCACCATTCTATGGAAAATACGGACATGGAGAGAAAGGAGCTGCTGCACCTCACACCTGTGGCTGACACTAATGCCTCTCGGCTACCTTTAAAAACCAATGCCAGGATGTTGGTATATAATTTGATCAAACCATATTGCCCATGTACCGCGTGTAGGCAAGAGGCATTAGTGTCAGCCATAGGTGTGAGGTGCAGCAACTCCTTTCTCTTTTTGTCCACATTTTGCTTTTCTCCCTTTTCTGAGTGTTTGCACTCCTCCGGGTAAGACCCATGTGACCCCAATCAGCAGGAGGCACCTGTGCACACATGACTAGTACCTCCTATTCTTTCCATTCTACCTACAGGAGCAATGGTGAGCAGTAAGACCATGTTTCCACTTGTGTTGCTTGGTGGCCGCTTTCTCCTCTGGCGGTGCCTGCTGGGTTATGGGGGGCCCTTGGGGTTTGGTCCTGTGACATTGGGGTTGCAGGGCCATTCTATGGCCTCCCTTCCCTGCTTGCGCTCGCTTTGCAGGGTTAGCCGTCGCTGACCGACACAGTGTTGGTTTAGTGTAGGGACTCATGTGAACCAGGGAACCTGCACGTGGTACACGGGGCAATATGGTTTGTTCAAATTATATACCAACATCCTGGCATTGGTTTTTAAATGTAGCCGAGAGGCATTAGTGTCAACCATAGGTGTGATTTGCAGCATTAGTGTCAGCCATAGGTGTGATGTGCAGCATTAGTGTCAGCCATAGGTGTGAGGTGCAGCATTAGTGTCAGCCATAGGTGTGAGGTGCGGCATTAGTATCAGCCATAGGTGTGATGTGCAGCATTAGTGTCAGCCATAGGTGTGAGGTGCAGCATTAGTGTCAGCCATAGGTGTGATGTGCAGCATTAGTGTCAGCCATAGGTGTGAGGTGCAGCATTAGTGTCAGCCATAGGTGTGATGTGCAGCATTAGTGTCAGCCATAGGTGTGATGTGCAGCATTAGTGTCAGCCATAGGTGTGAGGTGCAGAATTAGTGTCAGCCATAGGTGTGATGTGCAGCATTAGTGTCAGCCATAGGTGTGAGGTGCAGCATTAGTGTCAGCCATAGGTGTGAGGTGCAGCATTAGTGTCAGCCATAGGTGTGATGTGCAGCATTAGTGTCAGCCATAGGTGTGATGTGCAGCATTAGTGTCAGCCATAGGTGTGAGGTGCAGCAGCTCCTTTCTCTTTTTGTCCACATTAGATGGAAATATGACACTGACGTTCTGTTATAGAATGTCGGTTTTAAATATTATGTCATGCTTCTATAGAAACATACTATGCCAGCATTTTGACATAGAACTTAGGCTTAGAATATTGACCTACAGCGTATGCTTAGAATGATGACATAGAGCGTATGCTTAGAATGATGACATAGAGCGTATGCTTAGAATGATGACATAGAGTGTATGCTTAGAATGATGATGTAGAATGTTCTCATTGAATGTATGTTTAGTTAGCAGACATTTGCATAAAGTACACTGACCTGATTCAGGAAAAAATTCAAAGAGTGGTAAAATTAAAAGAAAAAACGCATTTCTTTTATTTGGGGGGTATGTGTTTTTACGCCATTCGCCCTGGGGTAAAACTGACTTGTTATACATGTTTGTCAAGTCGTTACGATTACAACGATACATAACATGTATTACTTTTATATTATCTGATGGCCTGTAAAAAATTCATACCATTGTCAACAAATATATGTTCCTTACAATCGCTCCATTCCCAGGCTTATAGCGCTTTTATCCTTTGGTCTATGGGGCTGTGTGAGGTGTCATTTTTTGCGCCATGATGTGTTCTTTCTATCGGTACCTTGTTTGCGCATATAAGACTTTTTGATCGCTTTTTATTACAATTTTTCTGGATTTGATGCGACCAAAAATGTGCGATTTTGCACTTTGGGATTTTTTGCGCTGACGCCGTTTAGCGTGCGAGATCAGGAATGTAATAAATTAACCGTTTTGCGCGATTACACACGCGGCGATAGCAAACATGTTTATTTATTTATTTATATTCGTAACATGGGAAAAGGGGGGTGATTCACACTTTTATTAGGGGAGGGGGCTTTTTATTATTAATGACACTTTTTTTTTTTTACTCTTACACTTATACTAGAAGCCCCACTGGGGTTAGGGTTTTTCTCCCCCCCGGGGTTGGGGTTATTCCCCCCCTGGGGTTGGTTTTTCCCCCCCCCTGGGGTTGGGGTTATTCCCCCCCTGGGCTTGGGGTTATTCCCCCCCTGGGGTTGGGATTATTCCCCCCCTGGGGGACTTCTAGTATGAGCACTCTGATCTCTCATTGAGATCTATCCTGTATACTAATACAGCATAGATCGATGAGATAGGCACTTTGATTGCTTCCGGCTGCGCAAAGACCCGCCAAAGTGCATAGTTATCAGGGACGGCTGCAGCGATTCGGCCGGCCTCCCGAAGATTACGTCGTTGACAGAAGATCGGGGTCGGGGACGACGCGCGTTAGGTATTTATGGTACACTACACTTCCGGGTCCATGTGCGGGGGTGGGGGAACACGGGGAAAGGGGCGATTCACATACATACCATACATTACAAAGTTATATAACTTTGTAATGTGTGTTATTTTGTGAATAATTTCTTAGCGCCGCACTACCCCTTTCATTCTCAACCCTTAGGGGATCAGTATACCAACCACCCCTTAAGTAACTTGATCTTATTGAGTGGTAACTATCTTGGATCCACTTTCTTTCCAACAGATGAGACGTTTCTGCTGTGATATGGGTCTCTTGGAGGCATATGATAGCAGGAAGTGACTCTTAAATTCTTCTAAATATTGCTAATCTCTTAGCAGCATCTGCCAGCCCCCTAACATGCCATAAAACAATTCTATACCCTATTACTCCTTATTCAAAAATATTTACACAACATAAGAACCCCTCCATACCATATAATCCCCAGGACCCCCACAGAGATAAAAGAAAAGTCCCCACAGAAAGGGAGACAGAATGATCAAGTGACCAGGGAATCGGGGCCGCGACTGAGAAGAGAGGAGAGGAAGAAGGGAAGTGCCTCTTTACATGAGGAGTTCTATCAATATGGGTCTCGGAGGAAAACCAGGTGGACGCCTGTGCGCCCTTTCAACCCCCCAAAATTTGGAGAGATTCTCTATCCCAAATGAGGACAGTAACCATTTGTATATAAAATCTACACAGTCTCTGCCCTCATTTCCCTCAGGGAAACCAATGATCTTCAGTTTAGCCCTTCTCGCCCTATCTTCCATGTCTGTTAGTCTTCTGAGTCTTCAGAGTCTTTCACCTCTTCAAATATCATTTCATAACTAAATTTTTGACACTCTCTGCTCTATGCGTTCTTTCTCAACTTCTGGGTTATTTCCCTAATTTTACCCATATCACTATGCATAAGAGCCATCTCTTCTCTTACACCACCTATCTTACTGACTATTTCCAATACTGAAAGATCTAGTTTCTGGACCGTAGCTAAAAATTTTTAGGGTTAGTGCCCGGCAAAATCTTCTCCTCTTCTGCAATACCCTCTGCGGAACACACCTGAAGATCCTTCTCCATACCTGACACCTGCAAAGTTTCTTATTTTTGTATTTCCTCCTTTACTCCCCTGAACAGAAACATTAAGGTGACCTCCCGACTTTAAGGAGCTGCTGTCCTTTGTTTTCCTTTGCTTAACAAGCTTTTTGTCAACGACATCTCAGCCCGAAACTCCAATTTCAAGCCCTTACAACAATGACGCTAAATCCTGATATTAATATAAAAAAATAGCAATCAAGATGTTAGGTCACCTGCGAAGAAACAAATCACAGATAATAATTTGTCAACAAGTACAGGATCACTAATACTAGATCGCAAATAGTAAGTCACAAATAATAAAGGTAATAGATCGCAGGTAATGGGCAAGCATGTAGTAAGTCAAAATGTAGTAGGTCACAAATGATGAATAAGGGGATAATACAGCAGCAAAAAAAGATCAGCAGGTGGTGGACCAGAAGAGCAAGGTTGGCAAATAATAGGTCAAAGATAATAAGGCACAAACACCAATAATAAATCAGCAGGTAGCGAGATGTAAGTAATAAGTCAGCGCTAGAGATGAGCGAACCGGTTTAGGGTCGATCCGAACCCGAACGATCAGCATTTGATTAGCGGTGGCTGTTGAACTTGCATAAAGCCCTAAGGCTATGTAGAAAACATGGATATAGTCATTGGCTGTATCCATGTTTTCCAGACAACCTTAGAGCTTTATCCAAGTTCAGCAGCCCAAGCTAATCAAATGCCGATCGTTCGGGTTCGGATCGACTCGAACCCGAACCCGGTTCGCTCATCTCTAGTCAGCACATAACAAATTAGATGGGTCAACAGAAAATAGGACATCTCTTACTCACAGTAATTCCTCTATCCTGCAGTCTGGACTGGACAGAGCTTCCACCAAGTGACTGAAGTGAGGACCGGACAGACGGTTATTATACAAGTTAAGTTTCTTCAGGGACCGGTTATTCCTTATTACAGATGCCAAGTGGATGCAGGAAGAGTCTGGTAGGTTATTACAGGCCAATCTGTAATAATAAGAAGATGAGATGTGGGTGACGCATCCACAGAGGGTTATTATAAAAACTGTCGATTGTAAATGTGGAGAGAAAATGTCCCTGGTTGTTAGTAACATCCATAAATGTCATCACTAGAAGCCACCTCTTGTGTGTGCTGGATGGTAGGATTAGATACACTGTTAGTAACATCCATAAATATCATCACTAGAAGCCGCCTCTTGTGTGTGCTGCATGATAGAATTAGATACACTGTTAGTAACATCCATAAATGTCATCACTAGAAGCCGCCTCTTGTGTGTGCTGGATGATAGGATTAGATACACTGTTAGTAACATCCATAAATGTCATCACTAGAAGCCGCCTCTTGTGTGTGCTGGATGATAGGCTTAGATACACTGTTAGTAACATCCATAAATGTCATCACTAGAAGCCGCCTCTTGTGTGTGCTGGATGATAGGATTAGATACACTGTTAGTAACATCCATAAATGTCATCACTAGAAGCCGCCTCTTGTGTGTGCTGGATGATAGGATTAGATACACTGTTAGTAACATTCATAAATGTCATCACTCGAAGCCGTGTCTTGTGTGTGCTGGAAGATAGGATTAGATACACTGTTAGTAACATCCATAAATATATGTGGTGGATGAAAGGAATGGTGGCAGCTACATGATTTGTCCAACGAACCCAGATCTATGGTCCACACATATAGTATCTCACAGCAGTCAGTAGACCCCTAATGTTTTTATAAACAATTAGGAGGATCTCTGCAAATACCCTCTGTGATTTTGTATCCGTCTATACCTGCTACATTGTGTTTACCATAAACCCATCTGTGGAGTATGGTAGGATGAAATGCCTCCGTGTAACACATGAAATGACATACTGTATCATCACAGCTAAACCATGACCTGCTCCTTCCTAACCTATTCTAGTAGCAGGGCCTGGCCATTAGTTGATTATAGTTAGTCCAGTATTACTATTGTAGTGTGATAGCCAGCCTTTTCTACAATAAGGTTTAAACAGGAGGATAAGGGTTAGGTTTCGGAGCAGGGCCACCCTTATAATGGACATCTAGGGCAGGAAAGTGTAAAAATCAGAGTCATGGTGAGTCAGGAGAAACCAAAGACATTGATTATACTCCCTTCACATCATCTTTAACATGCCCTTGTCCCTCTTATATCCCTAGGCTATCCTCCCTCTAACCCTATCCCCTTGTCACCCATATTCCCCAAGTAGTTATACCTACTTTACTGTTGGCTCCTGACGTGCACTCCTACAGGGGGACATGACATAACATGGGGACAGCAGTGCTTTGGTTACTCTGGATAAGGTATGTCAAACGTTGACCCACTGGCCAAATGTGGCCTCAGTTGACATTATTTTTGGCCTGCAGAGGAAATCAATTGATTTCCTAGAGCTGGCCCGTCATTAGGACAGTAAAGCTAACTATGATATGGGCATATTATAATCTTCTGCAGGACGCACCCAGCACAGGCAGTGTGTGAGGATGTCACTAAACTGCCTGTGCTGGGACATGGTGTCACCTTCTATTACTATTGACTTCTAGGCCTCAGGCCTAAAGCTGGCTGTGGCCTAGAAGTGAGTTGTAATAGAAGGTGGCGCTGCGTCCTGCAGGCAGAGGAGTGGCAGAATGGGAGCCAAGAAATCTAATATGAGAGAGAAGCAAATTACCATGTGGGGCACCATTGAGGGGGGCTGACTACTATATGAGGCACTAATATGGTAATGTTGTACGTACTGCCCATGACACTGGGTGCTTCCTGACATAGACAAGCTTTTATACCATGCCGAAATCCATCCATCCGCATTGGTCAGCGGTACGTTTATTAGGGGCGCTACATGCAGCAGTGAATAAATATCAAAGTTGTCCCACTCTCTATTTGAGTTTAACACCCCTGATTTGGATAATTGGCATATCAAATAATTAACCGAGGTCTCGTTATATGTTTGTATTGAAATAAATAAAAGTTCTGGTTTAGTTTCCTTTTTTCAGTGATATTCACACCTCTGAGACCACCGCTGCCTTGCTAAAGCAACTGAAGGTAAAGGTGCTGGACTGGCCAAGCACCTCTCCAGACCTAAACCCTATTGCATATCTGAGGGTCATCCTCAAATTGAAAGTAAAAGAGCTCAAGGTCTCTAATCCACCAGCTCTGTCATGGAGGAGAGGATTCCAGGGGCCACCTGTGATGCGCTAGTGAACTTTGGACACATTTGGTCCTTTTCACTTAGGGATGTACTCACTTTTGTTGTCACAGGTTTAGAAATTCATGGCTGTGAGTTGAGTTATTTTAAGACATAAATTCCAATACTCTTTGAAGACCACTAGCAATGATATAAAGTAACTTTTATTTACATAGAAATAATATAGTGAAATATTCAAAAGTGGTTTAAAACTGGTCAATTATTCAAGGATGAGAAATTGTCTTTGAACAGTCTTGTATAGCTTTCGCTTTCACTGTATTTACTAGATATTGCCAATGGGTGGCACTATAGTCCCACTGTATTTCATATATCAGTAATGATACCATATTTAACAGATATGCAACAGTTGTATCAAAGTAACAAGCAGTTGTTATCGCTATGTTATTCTGCAAGATAGTTTAGCAGCTTATTGCTGCATAAGTATCAATCAGTATAGAGCACTGTGGGCAGAGCCGGACTGGGGCTGAAAAGCAGCCCGGGCACAAAACCCCCACCAGCCCCCATATATATCGTTGCCCCCCCCCCCACACACACCCATTTTGCCAACTATTTCCAACAGAAGAATTTTTAGCTCTACTTAGTCACATTACTTTCTTACATATGTGAAGCCCAGAATTATCACAGAAGAAAAATAAGTGTACACTACCAATATAATTAATAATACCGCCATACACTGACCATATAGTCACCAGATACAAGGTGTACACAGATGCAGCAGTCTATTACACCCTCAAGACTACAGAATAGAATACAGCAGTGATATTACATACCAGGTGTACACAGATGCAGCAGAGTATTACACCCTCAAGACTACAGAATAGAATATAGCAGTGATATCAGCTACCAGGTGTACACAGATGTTGCAGAGTATTACACCCTGCAGACTATAGAAGAGTATACAGCAGTTATCAAACGCAGTCACAGGTAGAATACAGAACAGTTACAGAGGCTCTGTCCGCTCTCCTGTCATTGTGCTGTTCCCCTATCAGACTCCCAAATATATTATCCCTCGCACAGTAAACACTTGCTGTTATTATTACTATGTCACACACTATTAGTACTATTATATAGTGTGTGAGCAGCAGGACTGTCCTCAGAAGATGCAATATTAGCTGTCAGCAGGGGTGGACACAGACAGCAGAGGATCCCTGTGCAAGGATGTGCCTGAGCCCCCCATAACCTAAGTATCCCCCCACTCTTGCCCCTACATAAGTGATTACACTGGACTCACAGGTGGCGTCTTCTGTGATCAGAGTCGCTCACTTTCTTTTTTCTTTCCCATCAGGCCCGGCCATCATGACTATTCTCCCGAGCACAATTCATCTCCACAGAATCTGCCAGACAAAGAATTTAGGCTCCTGGCATTAGCACCATCCTCACTTCTATACACAGTCCCCATGTATTGCCACACACTGTAATAGTGCCCACTCTGTGCCCATATAATAGCCCTCTCTGCACCCCCATATAGTATACATAGCCCCCTTTGTGACCTCATATAGGGTATATATATCCCCACTGTGCCCCCATATAGTATATATATATATATATCTCCCCACTGTGCCCCCATATAGTGTATATATATATCCCCACTGTGCCCCCATATAGTGTATATATATATATATATATATATATATATATATATATATATATATATATATCCCCACTGTGCCCCCATATAGTGTATATATATATCCCCACTGTGCCCCCATATAGTGTATATATATATATCCCCACTGTGCCCCCATATAGTGTATATATCCCCACTGTGCCCCCATATAGTGTATATATATATCCCCACTGTGCCCCCATATAGTATATATATATATATATATATTATATCTCCCCACTGTGCCCCCATATAGTGTATATATATATATATCTCCCCACTGTGCCCCCATATAGTGTATATATATATCCCCACTGTGCCCCCATATAGTGTATATATATATATATATCCCCACTGTGCCCCCATATAGTGTATATATCCCCACTGTGCCCCCATATAGTGTGTGTATATATATATATATATATATCCCCACTGTGCCCCCATATAGTGTATATATATATCCCCACTGTGCCCCCATATAGTGTGTATATATATATACCCACTGTGCCCCCATATAGTGTGTATATACATATATATATTATATATATATCCCCACTGTGCCCCCATATAGTGTGTGTAAATATATATATATATATATATATATATATATATCCCCACTGTGCCCATATATAGTGTGTGTAAATATATATATATATATATATATCCCCACTGTGCCCCCATATAGTATATATATCCCCACTGTGCCCCCATATAGTGTATATATATATCCCCACTGTGCCCCCATATAGTGTATATATATCCCCACTGTGCCCCCATATAGTATATATATATATCCCCACTGTGCCCCCATATAGTATATATATATCCCCACTGTGCCCCCATATAGTGTATATATATCCCCACTGTGCCCCCATATAGTATATATATATATCCCCACTGTGCCCCCATATAGTATATATATATATATATATCCCCACTGTGCCCCCATATAGTGTATATATATCCCCACTGTGCCCCCATATAGTATATATATCCCCACTGTGCCCCCATATAGTATATATATATCCTCACTGTGCCCCCATATAGTATATATATATATATATCCCCACTGTGCCCCCATATAGTGTATATATATCCCCACTGTGCCCCCATATAGTATATATATATCCCCACTGTGCTCCCATATAGTGTATATATATCCCCACTGTGCCCCCATATAGTATATATATATATCCCCACTGTGCTCCCATATAGTGTATATATATCCCCACTGTGCCCCCATATAGTATATATATCCCCACTGTGCTCCCATATAGTGTATATATATCCCCACTGTGCCCCCATATAGTGTATATATATCCCCACTGTGCCCCCATATAGTATATATATCCCCACTGTGCCCCCATATAGTATATATATCCCCACTGTGCCCCCATATAGTGTATATATATCCCCACTGTGCCCCCATGTTCGTATGCCCCCTCTATGCCCCATATAGTTTTTAAATGCCCCCTTTGTGCCCCATAGTGTTCTATGCCCCCTCTTGCCCCCTACAATGTATAAAGTACTTCTGTGTGCCCCCTTAGTTTTATATGCCCCATATGGTTTTTAAATATCCCCTCTGTGCCCATATATAGTGTATATATATAAATATCCCCTCTGTGCCCATATATAGCTTTTTCCATGCCCCCTCTTTGCCCCAAATACTTTTCTATGTCCTCTGTGTGCCCTTGTTATGCTATGCCTCCTCTGTGCCCCGTATTTTGCCACCACCCACAGTGCCCCACCAGCAGTGACCCATCCATAGTGCCCTACCCCCGAAAAAAAAAAAAAACATCATCTTACCTGTCACCCGTTCCTGCTGCTCCTCCCCCGGCAGCGCGCGTCTTCTTGCTCATCTTCCGGCGCAGGCAGCATAGTACAGGAGACTCTGCCTGGGCCGGACGTCGCAGCCCCTATCAGACGTCAGCGTGTGTCTTTAAGACGCACACGCTGACGTCACACGCTGACGTCTGATAGAGGCTGCGACGTCCGGCCCAGGCAGAGTCTCCTGTACTATGCTGCCTGCGCCGGAAGATGAGCGAGAAGACGCGCGCTGCCGGGGGAGGAGCGGCAGGAACGGGTGACAGGTGAGATGTTGTTGTTTGTTTTTCCCCCCCTCCCGGCCCACCACGCAGTCTTCAGCCCGGCAGCGGCCCTCTGCTACTGATTAAGCAGCACAGCGGCAGAGGGCCGCGGCGGGGCTGTTTATTTAGAATGTCTTTTTTTTTTTTTTCTTTGCAGTCTGGGCGGCCCCCGGACTGGTAATCCGGCCAGCCCAGCGGGCATTTGCCCGGTTTGCCAGATTACCAGTCCGGGCCTGACTGTGGGTGCCGGCATACCTGGAGTGCAATCATCCGCCTCTAGCTATTAATACATTCGTTCTATATAGGACTGTTGTATATATATATATATATATATATGTATATTTCTTCCTGGTATAGTCACTATAGAATCACTAAGGTCCCTGCCTAAAAACACAGACCCCCACTATCCTGACATTTCACCAATGGAGCGTGGAGACTGCGCTGGCAGCGTGCACACTATGTTTTTATAAATTCTGTTTGTGACGTAGTTGAGACACTCTTCCAATAGTTAGTTGAGTATCCAATCCTCTTGAATTGTCAGTCTATTGACATGTATTGTTAACCTATCAGACTTGTGAAACCAGTCCACACACTATCTGACCAATCACATGTATTTAGATGTGCATTGCGTCATGTTAACATGAGGACATGCCGATCACGCGCAGATGCAGGGAGGTCGGCAGTACGCATGACAAAGGACCTAGACCCATAGTGTGCAGAAAGAGGATACCCTATACAGTTCATTGGCCAACAGAGCAACAAGGTCACCCCACTAAATAGGTTAGATAAAGTGGCACAACAGAAAACCTCTAGGCCAGGGGTACTCAACAACTTTTAGCGAGGGTCCACTTACCGGGGTCTTTTGTCAGGTGAGGATCCGAGCTGAACATCAGTAGGAAACGTGTTTTGTTACTTTTCACAAACGTTGTTGAACTATTTACAGAATTGATGCTTATTAGTGGGAAAACTGGCCCTGAAATGAGGTACAAAGTGGGTGACTGCCCCAGTAGTATATAGCCCCCCTGTGTGCTCTCCCCCAGTAGTATATAGCCTCTCTGTGCACTCTCCCCCAGTAGTATACAGCCCTCCTGTGCGCTCTCCCCAGTAGTATATAGCCCCCCTGTGTGCTCTCCCCCAGTAGTATATAGCCTCTCTGTGCACTCTCCCCCAGTAGTATACAGCCCTCCTGTGCGCTCTCCCCAGTAGTATATAGCCCCCCTGTGCGCTCTCTCCCCCAGTAGTATATAGCCTCTCTGTGCACTCTCCCCCAGTAGTATACAGCCCTCCTGTGCGCTCTCCCCAGTAGTATATAGCCCCCCTGTGCGCTCTCCCCCAGTAATATATAGCCCTCCTGTGTGCTCTCTCCCAGTAGTATATAGCACCCCGTGCGCTCTCCCCCAGTAGTATATAGCCCCCCCTGTGCGCTCTCCCAGAGTATATAGCCCCTCTGTGCGCTCTCCCCCAGTATATAGCCCCTCTGTGCGCTCTCCCCCAGTATGCAGCCCCTCTGTGCGCTCTCCCCCAGTATGCAGCCCCTCTGTGCGCTCTCCCCCAGTATACAGCCTCTCTGTGCGCTCTCCCCCAGTATATAGCCCCTCTGTGCGCTCTCCCCGAGTATGCAGCCCCCCTGTGCGCTCTCCCCCAGTAATATATAGCCCTCCTGTGTGCTCTCTCCCAGTAGTATATAGCACCCCGTGCGCTCTCCCCCAGTAGTATATAGCCCCCCCTGTGCGCTCTCCCAGAGTATATAGCCCCTCTATGCGCTCTCTCCCCCAGTAGTATATAGCCCCCCTGTGCGCTCTCCCCCAGTATATAGCCCCTCTGTGCGCTCTCCCCCAGTATGCAGCCCCTCTGTGCGCTCTCCCCCAGTATGCAGCCCCTCTGTGCGCTCTCCCCCAGTATACAGCCCCTCTGTGCGCTCTCCCCCAGTATATAGCCCCTCTGTGCGCTCTCCCCCAGTATGCAGCCCCCCTGTGTGCTCTCTCCCAGTAGTATATAGCACCCCGTGCGCTCTCCCCCAGTAGTATATAGCCCCCCCGGTGCGCTCTCCCAGAGTATATAGCCCCTCTGTGCGCTCTCCCCCAGTATGCAGCCCCTCTGTGCGCTCTCCCCCAGTATACAGCCCCTCTGTGCGCTCTCCCCCACTATATAGCCCTCTGTGCGCTCTCCGCCACTATATAGCCCTCTGTGCGCTCTCCCCCAGTAGTATAGCCCCCCCCCTTTTTATACCATAAAAAAAAAAAAACTTATATTCACCGGGGTTCGGGCGTCTCCTCTTCTCTCCCCCCTTGTGGCTGCACTTCAGCAGTCATTAGAGGCCGCACTTCCCTTGTCCAGGCGACGGCGCAGTGACGTCACCCGAGTGCCGACACCAGAGGGGGAGCGCTGACTCTTGTGACCGCTGCGGCCAGCGAGAGGTGACTGACAGGGATGGAGCCAATGGCTTCCTCTCTGTCAGTGCTGCTGCTGCTCGGTATCTATGAGCGCTCGTTACGATACCGGTCCTCAAGTTGAGGACCCCTGCTCTAGGCCTTTCTTCTGCACACCACCCATCATGGCATACAGACAGCCCAAAAATTTGAGGGACAAAGTGGCCGACCTTGGTCCATCTCCAGGCACCAATACTATACAAACATATGTTGGCAGACCCATGTTCCCATGTCTGCACTATGGCAATTTTAACGAGACGCTATAAGGTTAAACAATTGTACGTCATAGGACAGGTTATAGCTTTCCAACTTAGCAATGTCTTACCTGTAGAACAGACTTTGTGGTATATGTTTGACAATGTCTATGTGGTATGCTGTATGTGGGCAATAAAACAGGGAAGTGCAGGGTACATCTGAAACATCGTAAATCCACCAGCGTGGTGGAAAAGGTATCCTCAGTGGAATAATGGTAACAAACTCAGGCAAAAACCAACAATAGCAATAGGAACAGACAAAGCATGAGTTGATAGAAGAATATAACAGTGCAGGTGTCAGGGACTGGATAGGAGGGCCCCTTGCCTAATTTATTGAGTACTCTGCCAGGATGTGGTGAACCTGGAGCATGCTGGAGTCCATCCGAACCCAAGCATTCGGCATTTGATTAGCGGTGGCTGCTGACGTTGGATAAAGCCCTAAGGCTATGTGGAAAACATGGATATAGTCATTGGCTGTATCCATGTTTTCCAGACAACCTTAGAGCTTTATCCAACTTCAGCAGCCCCCGCTAATCAAATACCAAACATTCGAGTTGCTCGAGGTTGGCTCATCTCTATTAGTTACCCTTCTCAGCAGTTCCTTAGGACGTTTGGGGGCATTTACACTTTAGTTGTTAGCAACGCTCCTGTGCCTCTGATAGATAACAACAGTTCTCAGTCGCTCCTTGCAACTAACCTATGTTCAAGCTCACTATAATTTAAGCATCTCCTCAGGACATACTACAAATTGTGCGCCCTAATGGATGTCAGCAGTCTATTGTAACAGCTCTGTTTGTAAGTTCCATATATTGTTAACAGCATTCCACCTCTCAAATAGTCAATACTAGCTGGTTCTCACCCAAAGCAGGCTCAGGCTCAGTGACTCCTCCAAGGGAAAGCACTTCAGTCATCGCGGCTTCCCCAGTCCTCCAGCCTGCATAGCCCCATTTAGTCTTCTCAGTGTCTTTTGGCCCAAAACAAATTGCAGGAATTAAGGACACTTATCTTCCTCACATAGGCCCTCCACTCTGCTCAACGCTCCCTGACTCTTAGTCCGGATAAAACCCATTGATTCAAGCCATGTTCCTTATGCACTTCAGCTACCGCCATACTTCAGCATCTAGCCACGGTATACGACACCACAGGAAGCCGGCAGGAGATGGAGGGGGGGGGGGGGGGCGTTGTGCAGACATCACGCACATACATTCTTTCACATGACGAACCCCATTTCAATTATTAGAGACCCATGTTTGTCCATGCAGGAACAATAGAGGCATTCTAGGTAGACAGGGGAAGTAGGAGGAGAAGGGATGGGAGGGGGGGCAAGGTAATGCTGCGGAACCCAAATGTTATGAATAAAATATCCGCGGTGCAGAAATTGGACCAGCCTTTTACTGAAATCTTGAGCCAGATGGGTAATATTAAAGAAGTAGTCTCATTAATACCCAATGATCTGAGTAAAATCAGGGAAAGAACTCAGGAACTCAGTATCAGCTGAAAGACTTGTTAGTGGCTTACCCTACTCCTGAGACTTGAGAGGACACTATGGGGAGATTTATCAAACTGGTGTAAAGTAGATTTGTCTTAGTTGCCCCTATCAACCTATCAGATTCCACCTTTCATTTTTCAAAGAATCTGTGATTAATTGAAGGTGGAATCTGATTGGTTGATAGGGGAAACTAAGACAATTCTACTTTACACCAGTTTGATAAATCTCCCCCTAAGACTTTGGCTATACGTGTGGACAGACGTGTGCGAGACAGGCGGAAGGAAAGGGGGACCCTTGAACCTCTTAGAAATCTGCCTCCTGTAAGTTCTTCTCCTAAATTCTCCTCTCCTGTTTCTCCACCACAAGAGGGACCCATGCAAATCACGTCCACTGATGCCAGGACCAGAAGGGCGTATCGGTTACAAAATCAGCTGTGTCTATACTGTGGAAAGGCCGGACATCAGGAATGCTCCTCCAGACCTGGACCACTGCCGGTAAACTCCAGCACCTGAGTGACTATTGAGGGAGTCATTCAGGCGCACAGGTAACCTTCAATAAAAAGAATAAGTTGATGTTACCAATTTCTTTAAGTTTGGGAGATAACTACATCTCCGGTTACGCATATAGATTCTGGGGCGTCAGACAATTTCATAAACTAGTCTTTCTGGTCCAGTCTGGGAGCGTGTCCGCTTCAGCTTAAATGCCCGTTGAACATGGAGCGGACTTTACTCCTCTGGCTCAGGGGAAGGTACGATATGTTACTCCTCACCTTGTGGTAAAGGTAGGGTTAATTCACTTTGAAATGTTGGACTTTCTTATTATGGAAAACCTGTCTACAAATGTTATTTTGGGTTTACCCCAGCTGGATCAGCACAACCCAGTGTTTGACTGGTCCAGCAGGGAACTCATCCAGTGGGGACGGAGGTGTGCTCCTCACTGTATTACCTTGACTCTAGCTGAAAGGAGAAATTCCGGAATTTTTGTCTGATTTTATTGATGTCTTTGATGAGAGATCAGTTGAGGAATTGCCTCCTCATCGTCCTTATGATTGTGCCATAGATTATTTCCAGAGTCCAAATATCCAAAGGGCAGGATATTTAATCTATCTAGACCAGAAAGAGAGGTTGATTGTGAATATATCAAGGATAATTTGCGCAAAGGTCATAACCGTCCTTCTTGTTCCCCTCTGGGGGCAGGTTTCTTCTTTGTGGGTAAGAAGGATGGCCGCCTGCGCCCTGAATAAGATCACGATAAAGAACCAGCATCCTCTTCCTCTGATTCCTGACCTGCTTAACCAGATAGTGGGGGCTCGGGGGCGTGGCCTGGACAGCGAGGAGAGCAGACGCATGTGAGAGCTGCTCCGTGAGAACCCCACTATTTCATTATCCTGAACTGATCCTGAGCACAATGGTTAACAGAAACTTGGGTGGTAGACTGGTAGCATCAGTTACCTGCAAGATGAGCCCCACCAGAGCGCAAATGGCAGCAGCGGAACGGCTGGTGGAGTTCGCCTAACACGAGGCCCAAGATGGCGCCGGAACCTACTCTGAAAGAAACTGATCAAAATAGAGGCACACAAATGCTTCCTTTTTTCTCATCCATTTTGCAAAAAACTAATGGGAAAAAAAATGGCTGCAATAACACAGTGTGAACCATGTCTAAAAGAGCTTGGCTACAAAGCTATGCTAGGGGAGGATTTTACGCAAAAAAAATAAAAATTTGCACTAGTTAATAGAACAACCCCTCTCATACATTGAAAAAAGGTGCAAGCATTGAAAACTGATATAAAATAGCGCAAAACCCTTAATAAGTCTTGGATAGGTATTTATGAAGTGTACAAAATCTCCTTATTAGCCAAAAAAAACCCCATAATGATAAATGTCCCCTATGGCCCTATTCACACTGAGCAAGAATGTTGGAATTCTGCGTCGGAGCACTCAGCCGCGGAATCCCGCCGTGCTCAGTGTGCTGCTTTGAGTGAAGGAGAGGGCGCGCGCTCCTCCTCTGCCGCCGCTCTCTTCTCAAAGAAATGACATGTCAGGACAATGACAGGAAGAAGCGGACGCCTTCACTCACAGTGAGACACTGAGCACGGCGGGATTCTGCGGTGAAGCGTTCCACCGTGGAATTCCGACGTTCTTGCTCAGTGTGAACGGGGCCTATAGGGGAGGCAACCAATCAGATTCCACCTTTCATTCCTCACAGACTCTTTGGAAAATGAAAGGTGAATTTGTTGCTAGGGGCGACTGAGCCAGTTTCACTTTACACCATGTTTGATAAATCTCCTCCCATGTTTGATAAATCTCCTCCCATGTCTGATAAATCTCCTCCCATGTTTGATAAATCTCCTCCCATGTCTGATAAATCTCCTCCCATGTCTGATAAATCTCCTCCCATGTTTGATAAATCTCCCCCTATGTGATTAGATTTTTAAGATTAACATCCGTAGCTTCTCACCTAACTTAGCAGACAAAGCCGAATCCCCAATAAAATAAAAAGTATTTCTTATGTCTATCACTCAATGCTACTGATTTCATGGGGGTATAAAATAACACACTGATTGGCCGGGCGGGAGAGCAGTACACCGGGACCCCGTGCAGCGAGGAGAGGTAATGTATACAGAGCGGGTGCGGGAGCTTGGCGGCAGCAGAAGGGGTTAAGGGTCCGGCAGAATTACATACACGCAGCGGTTGTTCAGACAGCGCGACAGTGAACTGCCAGGACCTGACAGAGTTGCAGCGAGATATAAGCTGCGAGTCTGTACGTGTGAACTGACCCTTAGGAAGGATTTATCACAGATACAGATGAATCCCGGAAAGGACGGGGTCAGCATGTCGTGTCTCCCTGGTTCTATATTGGTGAGCCCAAAGGACCATTTCCTCTGGTGGGCCCCTGGTACCCCAGTCCGACACTGGACAGAAGCGGTCCCCAAACTAAGACATCCCCGGCCTCCTTCCTTCCTCCGTGAAGTCTGTTTGATGAGAAGAGCGGGTATCAAGCAGAGCATCAGGCACCCCAGTACCCAGCATCCAGTACTACTGACAGCCGGGAGGTGCCGCTCAGTAGTACCAGGTGCTGGGGTGCCAGCCTGCCAGCCATGCCAGGGTATACACCGCGCATACACCATACACCACGCTGGGGCGCCGGGGGGCCTCAGAATGCAAAATGCCTAGGGCAGCATGAATTCTAAATACAGGCCTGCATCTATGGCAGGGTCCCGTGGAGAACTACAGCTACCAGGACACCACTGGGGATTGGGGGGGGGGGAGAACTACAGCTACCAGGACACCAGTGGGGATGGGGGGGGGGGTGTGGCAGCTACAGCTACCAGGACACCACTGGGGATGGGGGGAGGGTAATTACAGCTACCAGGACACCACTAGGGGTTGACTACAGCCACCAGGGGCATTATTACTATATGGGGGCACAGCAGGGGACATTATTACTATATGGAGTGCACCGCAAGAGGCAATAGTACTATATGGGGACACAGCAGGAGGCATGATTACTATATGGAGGCACAGCAGGAAGCATTATTACTATATGGGGTCTACAGCAGGGACATTATTACTATATGGGGACATAGCAGGGGACATTATTACTATATGGGGTCTACAGCAGGGACATTACTACTATATGGGGACATAGCAGGGGACATTATTACTATATGGGGTCTACAGCAGGGACATTATTACTATATGGGGACATTATTACTATATGGGGTCTACAGCAGGGACATTATTACTATATGGGGACATAGCAGGGGACATTATTACTATATGAAGGCACAGCAGGAGACATTATTACTATATGGGGTACACAGCAGAGACATTATTACTATATGTGAACACAGCAGAGACATTATTACTATATGTGGACATAGCAGGGGACATTATTACTATATCGGGACATAGGAACTTTATAACTATTTGGGGCACAGCAGGGGGCAACCCACATACCTCCAAAAAAATTGTGGCCCGGGGCCTCCACCAACCTTAATCCGGCCCTGCTTATCATCGGTGTAACCCCCCGTCGCTTAAAACCAGGGATGCTGAATGCCCCTCACCAGCACGCATTGCATTCCCACAGGCCTGACCGTGCCTTAGGCCCCAACCAGCATTTCCCCGCCTGTGTTCTTTTCCGTGTCCTATAGCCCTTCCACATTTCAAAAATTTTCACGACTCACTCATCTCTAATTATCACATTCTTCTTTTTGTTCTAGATTGTTGTTATGGACTTGCTGTTTGCACCTCTAGTGTACTATTATTATATGCCGTGGCTGCCACTATCTTACATTTATATTATATTTCCCCTAAGATCCTCAATCTACTCCTCAGCCCTCTCTTCACTAATATTTCCTGGAATAACACGTATACTGTTAAAGTGTCGCTATCGTTTATTTATTTTTTTTTTGCAGAAATCAATAGTCCAGGCGATTTTAAGAAACGTTGTAACTGGGTTTATAAGCTGGAAAATGCATTTTTATCACGAAAAAGCAGTTTTAGGGTAGCTTCACACGTACCGACTCGCAGCGTTAATAACGCTGCGAGTCGGCTAGGTACTGGCAGATCACTTTCGCTACATACACACAGCGGTCTAAACGATTGCTGCGTGTATGTAATTCTGCCGGCCGCTTAACCCCTTCAGCCGCCGCCCCCTCCGCCTTTGTATACATACCTCCTCGCTCCACGGGGTCCCGGCGTCCTGCTCTCCCGCCCGGCCAATTAGTGTGTTGCCCTGCCGCAGCCACTGATTGGCCTGGCGCGAGAGCAGGACGTCGGGACCCCGTGGAGCGAGGAGGTATGTATACAGAGCGGAGCGGGAGGCGGGCGGCATCAGAAGAGGTTAAGCGGCCGGCAGAATTACATACATGCAGCGGTCGTTCAGACCACTGTGTGTATGTAGTGATAGTGTTCTGCCAGGACCTAGCCGACTCGCAGCGTTATTAACGCTGCAAATCGGTACGTGTGAAGCTCTCCCCCCGTCTTCATCATTTGCAGTGAATGAGAGAGAGGAGGGGGGGCCTGGGGAAAGTCTTTTTGAATGCAGATAATGGCATATTTGCCTAAAATCGCCTGGACTATTGATTTCGGGGAAAAAAAAAAAAAAAGAAACAAACGACATTGACTCTTTAACGTCAGGATTGCGCATTCTCCAGATATCCACCAGACCTGCTTCAATGAACATCTTAGCCATGGGAGTTGGTGTGTCTGTCAAAGAAACACCAGCTGCTGCCAACTTGTCAAGACAAGGATTTAGTAAATTATTGAGGTCTCCTATTCGCAACGTGGGCAAAGGCGGAAGATTAGATAATAGAAGCAGTTCTTTATCAGAACACTCTGGCTATAGGGGGGCAGGTATATATATTGCTACCAGTATAATAGACACTCTGTAGATGGTACAATGTAGGCAAACATACCTGAGTCCACAGAAGAAGAATGACAGATAGAAGATAAGCTGCTATGTATTAGTATGGACACCCCACAAGAATATGTAGTGTACACAGAGTAATAAGCATGAGATATCATACGATCCTGGCGTAAGCTCTTACGTAGTGTCAACTGTGCAGCCGTAGATCGTATACTTCCCATTGTACGCAAACTACGTAAGTCTCCGTCCGCTTATTCACGGAACGCGCTACAGACGGAAACTTACGTAGTGTAAACATAGCCATATGTAGCTTGTATTCCATTGTGTTTCATTACAAATATGAAGGGCAAAGGGAGCGAAAGGAGATAATGAGGGCACAGTAATGTAGCATTCAGTACCTGGAGCATGTATGACATCTAGTGGCACAATGCGGTATGACAACCTAACAACAAACGTCAAACAAAAAACAAAGGGGGAGATTTATCAAAGGGTGTAAAATTTAGACTGGTGCAAATTACCCCCAGCAACCAATCACAGCTCAGCTTTTGCAGTGCTGAAAGGAAAGCTGAGCTGTGATTGGTTGCTGTTGGCAGTTTGCACCAGTCTAAATTTTACACCCTTTGATAAATCTCCCCCAAAGTGTGTAAGCATTGTCTCTTTTTTGGAGACTGCAACCAAGGTTCACTATACAGGAAAAAAGCACACTGTGGTGAGCAGCACTCAGTACAAACAAATAAGAAGGGAAACAGGTTTGTTCATCCTGGCCGCCCACCACCCATTATTACAGGGAGATTGTCATTCACATACCCCTTAGGCAACAGTAAATGTAAAGCATATTATAAACCCGAAATCAACATAACATAGCAGAAAATGTTACCATCCCGGTACAAGATTTGGCACGGACTAACAATAGTTCTTCTAAGAACAATCAATTCCGTCTCGCTTCCTGCTTAATACTGCGTTCGTTAGCGTCCAGCTGCAGTGTCCCAGAACAGAGTATTTATTTGTCACTTTATCTCTACACCTTTATTATAGCCAGTTCTGTTCTGGAAAGCTATGGTCCACAGCAAACTGTGTATTGTGTCACCCCCTCAGTGTTCAGGTCTGCTGTTTCACTCATTTCCAGGTATATTCAGTCCTATATGTCCTAAAGGTGTGATGATGCAAAGGCTTGGTGTATCACATGACCGTGCCCTGTTGCCATGGTAGCCCCAATAGCCATCGAGCTTTGGCTAGGAATACCATGTAACTTCCTGTTCTACCTCAGTCTTCTTTCCACCTTCAGGGAAGAAGGGTGTGTGTGACCTCTCTCTCTGCTAGGAGAGAGGTCTCTGTGTGCTCTGCTGCTACAGTCCATTGGCTGTGTTCCTGTCTCAAGTCTCAAGATCCTCAGCTGGGTGTCGTTTTCAGTTATCCTTCTCATCATCTCATTCCATCTACTGCAAGTACTCATCTCAGATTCATTCCACCCAGCATCTCATCTCCAGTATTACTACTACTATCCTCATCATCTGGCAAGCTACTCTCACAGCCTTATTGCAGCATCACCCATTCTTTGCCTTATTCAAGTCTGCCTTATACCCGGTTGCATCCGGAGAGACTGTTGCTACAATTTACCACCGTTATAATAAATACACAACTACCGTTGTTTCTAAATCTTTACATTGGTGTAATTATTGGTGCTGTGACTAAGGACAACGAAGAATTGATGCTCAGCCTCCGCTTGGTCAGGTGCCCGGACGACAGCTGCAATCCCTCGTGCCTATACCGTGACCACTATCCAGCAAGCAGCTGGCCCGGTTCCTGCCTAGTACTACAACTCTCAGCGGAGTGTCCCTCTGGGCATGGCATCTTTTTGGCGTCACGAACAGGATTGGAATACGTTGTGCTGACTGCCAGCCATTCTCAAGGTACGCTACAGATCCCCAGAAACACCTTGCCATATCACCATGGGAGTAATCGAGGTGCTCAGGGCCCTAAACAGTGTGCAAGATGACCGCTGTCCCTTACTATTCGTAACTGCGCCATACCCCGGTGAGAAGGGGGTTAATTGCCATGCTGCCCAAGCGCGGGAATCGCCCGGCGCCATAGACTTTACGGTGGATCCTCCTGATTGGCTGCCTGTGCCGGATGACGCCACTGTTGCCGGGAAGACTACTGGGCCGGAACTTCAGCCTCTGCGCTCCGCCTCCTCCCAGGTCCTCAAGACCACGCCAGTGCGCAGCAAGATGGCGTCCTGTAGGGAGTGCTCACCGGCTACTGCTGCACCTGCACCGATCCGGCATGCCTGCTGGCCCCGCTGCCCTCAGACAGCGACAGCAGATGGGGATCTCCGAGGACCGGAGCCGGGCCTCTACCCCAAGCAGCCCTGAAGCAAGCAAGGAAGTCTCTTCTGGCCTTAGCGGCCCCTCGAGCCCTGACTCCTCCGGTTCTTCAAAGTATACTTTCTCCATGGGGCCATCCCTCTCCTCCGAGGACAACCGGATTCTGGATGAGTCTCCTCAAGTACCTCTTAACCCTGATCCCGGGGGAAAGACTTTCCGAAAAGGTCCTATCTCTCCGGGCCTATGGCGCCCTCTTGGGCGTGACTCCCCGCCGTTGCCACAATGGGTGTTTGGTCGGGAGCCCAAAGTGATGCAGATAGTGGACGACATCCAAAGGGCCCTCTCCCTCTTGCCGCCTGCCACTAGAGCTGCCCCCACTATGGCTACTACTGTGCCTGCGGCCTCTACTACTGCCTGGCAGACCACCACAGCTCCGATTGCTAGTGATGGGTCTTTTGCCAAAACCGGCCTAGCGCCGGAATCACTACCAGTGGTGCCCTATCCCGATCACGCCCCACTCTGGGGTCACCCCTACACCCCATACCTGAGTCTAATGCCGCGTCAGAGCGACTCTTCATCCGTAAATTATAGCAACCCAGACCAGGCGCGGCCCCTATGGAGAAAAGAAGGGGAGCTGTTACTAAATTTGATAAACGTAGGAGATATGGGCTGATCATGGACTCCTACACTGGGCTGCTGGTGCTGGTCAACCGGAGGGCTGCGATGAGGGACTATCAGCCAGCCTACTTGAACAACCTCACTGCTGGGGAAGTTGTGGAGTATACTCTCGTGGGGTCCCCAAAGGGTCCTTGGGCTGCAGCCGTTACCAGGCCCAAGAATCCGGTCCAAAGGCCTTTCTTACCAACCCCTTCAGAAAACTGGGATGAAGACCGGCAGGATTTTAAATCTCTGGGTTCTATCACTGCTGCTTCCAAGGCTTCAGGTTCAGCTACTACCCCTGCCCACTCCACTGCTCCTGCTGCCGTGGCTAAGGCCGCCTGTTCCACCACATCAGTGACGTACCACGTGGCACCCGTCATCTCCCCCATCACCACCGTGACGCCCAGCATTGTGGTCACTACTGCGTCCAGTGAGGCTCCTACTCCGGCACCCTCACATTATTATCCATGGGAGAAAAAGAAGAAGCCTACTCAGGGTCCTCCTGCATCCTTTTGCGATGCCCTGGCCCCTGGGGCCACTTCCACAGTGCTGTTGTTATGAGCGGGCAATAACCGGGGCAGCTGCAGGGTGTATACTTGTCACGGTATAGGCGTGAGGGCGGTACAGCTGTAGGGCCGGTCTGTGGAATCTGCGGGTGATGATGGGCATGTGATTCCTCGCTGCACCTAGTCAGGGCACCAGTTAGTGGACACCAATGCCAGGGTTCAGTAACAGCGGTTTAATTATAGATGAGGTAACTAGTAGCAACAGTTCTGTCTGGTTGCAACCGGGTATATAGCAGGCTTTGACAGGTAAAGCAAGAGTGATGCTGCATAGGCTGTGAGAATACGTGCCGGATGATAGGAGTAGGAGTATGAGAGAGATAGCGTTGCTGGGTAGTTTAACTTGAGAAGAATACTTGCTGTGAATCCTTGTAGCGATTAGGAGAGATAACGGAATGACACCCAGAGCACTTGATCCACACTTCTAATGGTGAAGTGGGACCTGCAAAGAGTCCAACTCCTCTGAGGTAGGAGAGAGACAACACACACCACCTCCTTGCTTGGAAGCAGGAGGAAGACTCACTTGTTAGGAGGAAGTGGGAGGTCACATGGTTGCTCCTGGCCAGAGCTAGTCGGCCATTGGAGGAACCATGGTTACAGGGCACTGGCACGGTCACGTGATCAACAGCCTTGCATACCACTGTACAATGCAATAATACACAGGAATACATGAGAATATGCATGAGAATGCACATAACCAGAGAATACCAGGGGAAAACCAGCAGCAGTTGCAGTGCAAACACTTACCAGAACAGGCATTGACATAGCAATAGAGGCATAGCAATAGAAAGGAGCATAATAGGAGTAGTAGTCTGCATGTTCTGGGACACTGCACTTTCATTAAGATTCGCTACAGAGATCAGAATACAGTATACACATCCTTAATCGTGGGCTCAGTAACTGGTGCAGGGTCTAGAGGAGCTGCACTGCCCCCTCCCTCCTCCTCTACAATACAGTCTGCAGAAGCTGTGGCTGCCAGTGTACCTGGAGTTCTCCTGGAGAAACATCGTCCTGCTCCTCATCTCCCTACTCTACCTCAGGCTGTACATCTGCATATTTGCCTAGTCTCGCCGCCAGGTCACACAACCGATCCGAGGCCGCAGCACCATCTTGTTTTTTGTGGGGTCGCTGTGCCCGACTCCTTTCCTGCCTTCCCCCTCATCTGCTTAGTGTATACCATGGCTGCAAAGGGTATGGGCGGCTTCTTGGGCACTTCAGGGACCGGGTGGTGCAGTTTTTATCAGGTGATAAGGGCTGTGACGGATGATAGACAGGATAGGGTGGCAGGAGCTCCGGGCCGCGCGTCCGCTCACATCTCCGCTCAGGCCACGCCCCTTCACTAATATTTCCACAGGAATCTGACCCCATCTATGATAGGAGCCATACTAACAGGCATGGAGTATAAGGACAATAAATGTATCAGATATTTGTCAGAACATTAATAACACAGAAATGTAACAATAAGTCAGCCACTTACCCCAGATCCTGCAGGTTATGTAGAACTGGTGCGAGTCTCTCTAATCCTTCAGGGCCCAATGAACATCCTGATAGATTAAGTTCTTCCATATTTGTGCAGGTTTCCATGATGAATGATAACACAGTGCAGTCTAGAGTTGACATGTGGACATCAGAAAGGTCTAATCTTCTGTATGATTGTAATGATTCCTGCACTAGAGGTTTATTCCGGGATTCATACAGATAGTAGAATGTCCTAAGGAGATGTCGCTTCTTGTCTTCACTTTCCTCCAGCCTCTGTTCTTCTAGAATAAGGTTCCTCAGCCAAGTGATGACATCTCTGGAGGCCTGAGCCGCTTGTGTGTCCAGGTATCCAGTTAGCATTGACCTGGTGGAGGCGTCTGATAGACCACACAGGAAACGGAGGAACATCTCACTACGTCCATCACAATAGAATTTGGCTTTATTTAGTGATTGCTGTAACTTCTCAGGAGAATAATCAGCATAATGCACCAAGGCAGAGAAGAACTCCTGAACAGTGAGATGTAAGAAGGAATAGGTCACAGGTTCCCCCAATTCCATCAGAAAACTTGATAAGAGCTTTGACTTATTGTCCACATGGAAGGAATCCAGATCTCGATCATCAAAAATAATCCTATGATGCATGACCCCATGTTCTGCCATCCATCCGATGGACTGCAGGACCTTCTGAGCGTCACTTTTCTCCAGGCTGTGATTGGCCAGGATGTTGGCGACAAATATGGCAAAGAGCTGGGTGACTGTTTTGGGTAATAATGATGGCGGCTGATCACTACTTGTTGTCTGGAAGCTTCTGGATAACACTGTACAGATGATCCAGCAGTAGGACGGGAGGTAACAGAACGTGTACAATGTGTCATTCTGCTTCACATAAGTAAAAGCCTTTTCTGCCAGATCAGGGTCAGAGAAGAAATTCTCAAAGTACGTCTGTCGTTCTTCTGGAAAAAACCCGATAATTTCTACTATTTGCTGGAAAACATGACAATTAGTTGATGCCAGTCTGGTGGGACGACTGGTCATTAGAACAGAACAACCATTAAGAAGAGACTTTCTCACCAAACTAACCACAATCTGACCCCAATGTCCGCGCTCTCTAGGATTAGAGCACAAGTAACGTGATGTCAAATTAATTGTGTGATTGCTTTCATCTAATCCATCAAATATGAAGAGAAGTTTCTTTGGATCTTGTAAGATGTTCTCAATCTGCGGCTCCAGATAAGGGTATTGTTGGAGGATCATGGTCTCCAGACTAACCTCATCCAGTCTGTTCAGCTCCCGGAATTTGAAGAAGAAGACAAAAGAGAATCTTTGATAGAGATCGCCCCTCACCCAGTCATAGACAAACTTCTGCATCAGTGTGGTCTTCCCTACACCCGGCACTCCGCTCACCATCACTATATGTGGCACAAGTCTGGATCGGTGGCACCAGCGGAACATCTTCTTGGGGGAAATTCGTTGTAACTTATTTTGAGTTTCCTTTAAATATTTCTCATGTTTTATCCCGGTCTCTATGAGCTCATTCACAGAGCGTTCCCTAAAGTTATCCGTGTAGACAATGACGAGGTTCACATAACGTGCCCACAATGGGAAGCTTTCCTCTTCCTGGTTACATTTTGGAGGTTTGTTCTCTGTAAGTTTCTCAGTTTTCTCATATAAATGTTCCTTGTGAAGTTTCTGGACATCTGTAGAGAATAGGAAGAGAAAGGTAAAATATAAGAAGCAGAAACATTACAGAATACAGTGGTAACTTGGTTTAAGAGCGTTTTGGTTTAAGAGCTCCCCCTGTAGGAGGAGTTTTGCACTGGTGGGAGGAGGTGTAAGTAGTTCAGTCTTATCAGGATTCTCATGGGAGAAGGACACACAAAGCAGATGTCCCTGCTGTAGCCAAGCCAGGGCCTGGCTCTGCCAGGACCCCTTTCCGGGACAAGTCAAGCTCAGTCTAGTCTAGTTAAGACACACGTGTATGAAGCAACCAGAGACACTCAGTTCTTTCACTCTGTATACTATTGCTACTATGCAGTGCTAGACACTACAACAGGGAGAAAGTCATGGATAAACCCAGCCCACACTGAGAACCACTCTACAAAGTGCAGGGTGGTATCCTGATACCCAGAGGAACTAGCCTGGATAGAACAAAGCTACCAGAAGACACCGGGACACCCTTGGATACTTAGCTTCACCCAGGTAACCACGGGTGGGGCTTGTATCACCCTATTAGGATGGGTAACTCGACACTGAAGGGCAGAAGGTGGTCAGACACTAGTCTAAACACGAGTACAAGTAAACTTCTCTCAAGTCTCAAGTATTGTTCTAAAGTTCCGGCAGTGCACAGTACTACTTTGGATTGGGACTCCCTTGACAAACTCCTCTCCTCTATGCTGTTCCACTCTACTCTCAACTATACAAATGAAAAATAAAATAAAATAGAATCCTTATAGAAACCTTATATATGTGATTCTATTTTATTTTATTTTATTTTTCATTTACTCGATCATTACTGCTTTTTCCACTATGCATACTGTGGACTGGTCAGGTCCAATCCACTTTTTACCAGTCACCTATGCTCCAATCTGAACACTGGATTTCACTGATTACCTATCATCCAATCATAGGTGAATGGCCCCTTTAAATATTGGACATCTCTACCATCATCACACAATACCCGCTGCTGAGGAAAGAGCCAAGAAGGCTCTGAAACGCGTCCAGCCAATCCCTAGATCTAATATAATCCACATCATAAAACTACATCCACGGAATTTTGTCCAACAAACGGCAGAATTTGAAATTGCCGCCAAAAACCCACGAGGTCCCGTGGGCATCAAGCTCATCTGAGCATGCGCAAGATATCCACTCCTTAAATCTGAAGGCAAACCTGGCCGCAGGCGCCTGCTACACCATTTGGAACAGCACTAGACCACGCCGCAAAGAGAAAGGAATAGCTCCACACGGGACCCGACCTGGCATGAAACCAGCAACCGGCAGAAGGGTGAGAGGTGCACATTGCACCATAAGCTATTTCTCTTATCAAGTAATAGTTGCCTTACATTCAACTAATGGCGTCTCTCTCTATTATAGTGAAAGTGCTGCACCACATTAAATGCTGCATTTCCCACTGATTACTATTAATTCAGGGAGGAACTTTTTTTTTCTTTAATTTATAAAATGCATCAAAATGAATGAAAAAACTGACTGCAAAAATGCGGCGTGAGCTCCCATTCCACCTGCACCCCCCCCCCCCCCACACACACACTGGTGCAGTTAACCTCCTCTGCTCCTCCACCGCCTGCAGTTAACTCCATTTGCCTTCACATGCAATTGACCCCCTCCACCCACTACCTGCAATTTACCCGCTTCACCCTGGTTGGTAATAACACGTGGTATGATTGCTTATAAAAAGTTTCCTAGGGGGACTTAAAGGGAATATCAAGGATTAAAAACACAAACAACGGCCATTATTTTTTTTTAACAATGACCGTTATCTGCACAACAACAGCCCCTGTCATGAAACAAGCCACTGCCCTCACATAGTGTGAACACAGCCTGAATATCTAAATTTAAAAAAAGTGTAAACGAAAAAAAAAGATTCAAATGTCAAAAAAAAAAATCTCAATTCCACTTCACAAATATTTTTTTTTACAGTCCTGCAATACATTACAAAAAAATCAAATCAAAAGTGACCAACATAAATTTGAAAACTAACGTCATTAGGGGGTTAAATCACACCAATTACAAATGGGTCAGGGGAAAAAAATTCTAGGAGCGCTTGTTTAAAAGTGTATATGCAGAAATGAAGAGATCCAGAAAACTAAGACATATATAACTACAAGAATCTCACCTAATCTTGAAAACAAACACAATGTTGGCAAAACTTAATTTCCCCCCTTTTTTTATCTTTAATTTTTTGTCATCTATATCAAACATATCACATAATATGAATCAAAACTTAAAAATTGACACTTACTTTACAATAGTCTTACACAATAATCCTAATATTTTATTACCCTTCTCATAAACAAACAACCTTTTTAACCCAAAAAAAAGAAAAAACTAGCGGCAGGACTTCCCCTAGGGGTGCCTAAAGCCAGCAGGACTACTCAACTGCTGGCGGGTGACCCTCAAGTTCCAGGCAGTTTAGACAGTAGGTTTACAGTGGCAATAGGTTACCCTACTGGAAAAGACACATGGAAACCTGTGTTGCTCCTTGGGTGTCTTGACAACTTGAGCATGTGTGCGCATGGAGTGATTTGGACAACTTGAAGAGGGAAAGAAGAAAATAACAAACACAAGCATACATTGGGCGCCCCATACATACCGTACAATTGTACGGTCCAATTGTTCAACATACTCTTTAGAAAAATACACTCTCTCTGAGGTTATCTATATGAACTTGCTTCTTACTAAGAGGAGAAGGAAAAATATATGACTCTATATGAAAATAAACTCTGGTTACTGTAAAGCAATAACTAACTTTATTAGAACCATCGTCCATGAAAAGGCTCTGAGAACAGGCACTGAAAAACTGTATAGTAACTGAGTGTCCTTTCAGCTCATGGCTGGATAGTGTACAACAAAGGGCTTGGTCAGGAGGACCAGGTACAAAACTTGAACGTTACGTAACTTTCTAACTAAGGCAATATAGTAAATACAGTAGCACACATATATATGGCATATAAACAATGGCAGCAGCTTTACTCTCTGTAGCGAGCTGGTGGTGTCCCTCGAGTTGAGCTCTCAGACCGTCTCAGCGTAAGGACACCTTCATCGGTAGCTTGCTCTGGAGCAGGTTGGTGGTCATCCACGGTATCCAGCTGGAGAGGAGGAGCTGTGGGAGGAGGGGTGACCGCAATGCCCACGGGGACCCCTTGATAGCCAATTGGCATGAGGAACAGATAAGTTTGTAACATATCCTCTAGAGAAGGCAGCTTAGGCGGGGTCTCCAGAGTCAGCAGAGGTGCCTGAAAAGGGGCTGGATAGAGGGCTGCGAGACTTTGCAGATCCTCTTTCGTACATCGCTTCATCCTATTCCGGTGCACAGTTTGGGGGGCTAGGCCCGACTTCTTGACATTGTACACGTCAGCCTCTGGATAGGGCATTGATCTTCTGATCGACAATCTCTCTGGCATTCTGGATCCTCCTCTGATGCTCCTGGACCCAGTCAGTGTTTGGCAGAGGGTTGAGTGTCAGGGACTTGAACTCCGAGGGCGCGGTCCTGAGGAAGCTGACCTTGACGCCCAAACATCAGAAGGGGGAGTAGCCAGAAAGGGGAGTAGCCAGTAGAAAGGGGAGTAGCCAGTAGAAAGGGGAGTAGCCAGTAGAACAGTGAGTGGTATTATTGTAGATCTCGACCAACTCGTCCAGCAGATGGGGCCACTCAACTGTTTTAGCCACAGAAGCCGTCCTTAGCATATTAATAAGGACCTGGTTAATTTTTTCACAGAGGCCATTCCCTTGAGGGTGATAGGCAGTGGTATGGATCTTCTTCGGTGATAGGTACACAGTTCATGGAAGAGTTGGGATTCGAATGCAGTCAGATCCCTGACAGGCACCACGACTACCCACTTGGAGTAGTGGTTGACCATGGTTAGAGCGTAGGTGTATCCGCACCTCGTCGGGGCCAACTTCACATGATTCAGGGTAACAAGTTGATTCAGCCTGTGGGACACAATGGGATGCAAGGGGGCTCTAGCCTCTCTTCCCCCGGCCTTAGTGATACTGCAAGCGGGGCACTCGGCACACCAATATTCGACATCGGCCCTCATCCCAATCCATCTTGGCGTCCCGCTGGGGAATCAGGATTTGATGGCACCTTTCCCCTGAGACTGGGTCCAGCGAGTTCCTCAGTATTAGGCCCTTGTGTAGGAAAAGTCTCTTCCGCTGCCTCCAGAGTCGTCTCAGCTCGACGTCCTGATAGAGCCTTTTAATTCGCATGGGTACTCGACCAGTGGAGAGGTAGTCATGGATCTCCCCCAGAACCCTGGACTCCTCCTGAACGGTTTGCCCCTGGTCACCTCTTGATGAGCACTCGATTTAGAGGAAGGTTCTTCCGCCTTAGCCGCATTCACGACACTCTGGGTGGTGAATCTTTGGTAGAAGGGGGGCATCTCAAGATCCTCCCTGTCACCATCCTCCGGGGGTTCCTCGCCTTTAGGCAGCCGAGACAAGTGATCCGCATTGACATTGGCCTTGCCGCTTCGGTACTTGATTTCGAAGTCAAAGTTCGCCAATCGGGAGGCCCACCGTTGTTCCAAGGCACCAAGCCAGGCGGTATTGAGCTAGCGGGTTGTTGTTCGTGTAGATAGTGAAAGGTGTGGCTGCGAGGTAGTCTTTGAATTTTTCGGTGACGGCCCACACTAGAGCTAGCAGTTCCAGTTTGAATGAGCTGTAGTTATTGTCATTCTTCTCGGCACCCCTTAGGCTTCGGCTGGCAAAGGCGATAACTCTCTCCCGATTGTCTTGGACTGGAGATAGCACGGCCCCAAGGCCTTGGAAGCTGGCATCAGTATAAAGCCGGAAAAGAAGATTATAATCAGATATGGTGATAGGGATTCGCTGCACCTTATTGATGTGTATGGAAATCCACCTACTTCGAGTGCACTACTGTCTCAGCGCTAGTACAGTAGTAATAAATAGGAAAAAGTAGTAGGCTCTCTAGAGACCCTACTTCTAGAGAGCCTACTACTTTTTCCAAGATTATAATCAGGATAGGCCAAGATGGGAGGTGAGGCTAACAGGGCTTTCAAAGTTCGGAACGCGGTCTCTTGCCCTTCGGACCACTCGACAGGGAGTCGTCGGTTGTAGTTCTCTCGAGGGCACCCATGGAGCAACTTATTGAGCGGCTCAGCCACCTGTGCAAAGTGAGGTATGAAACGGCGGTAGTAGCCGGCAAACCCGAGGAAACTTCTCACTTCCTTCACGGTCTTGGGGGTGTCCCAATTCTCCACAGCTGAGATCTTCTCGGGATCGGGCCGTATCCCTTCGGCACTCACGACATGCACCAAGTAGTTCACTTGTGGTTTGAGAAGATGACACTTAGACGGATTTATTTTCAGACCATGATCGATTAGGACCTGGATACCAGACAAAGCAAAGAAGAGTATATGCCATATGGTAAGTAAGCACACCAAAAATCATGAGATAAGCTCAAAATAACAGTACTTTATTCCACAGGTACAAAAAAGAGACATAAATAACACACATAGATCCAAAAAATTTAAAAACACTTAAAAAGCACACCAAACATGGAGACACCACGTAAGGTGTCATCCACCTTGACACCCCGTAAGAGAGTTGTTATGTGTCCTGCTCAAAATAATAAAGAAATAAACAACCCTTCAAAAGTGAAAATATCCAAACTGATACAAACAACAATATAATGATTAGGCAAATAGTACGGTGATACCCAAGCAATAAATAGTTACCACCTAACTAAGAAATGAACAGTGACACAACGGGGTGTCAATAAAGGGATCCCCACGCGTTCCGTCCGCACTACCGACTTCCTCAGGGGTCCCCCTTCAATAGTCACAGTAAGGTTGTTCATGGGCCATGAGTCTTTGGGGCGGAGGCCTATCACGACTTGGGCGCTCAGGGCGAGAGTCCAGGGACAGGGCCTGGCTGACGGATAACTCGCAGGACGATGTGGAGGAGGCCCCTTTTAGTTCTTTGATGGCCTGGCAGAGAGAGTCAACCACTTGGGCGAGAAGATCAGAAGTAACTGTAGGGCTAGCAAATGTAGGAGTTTGTGAGGCTTGAATAGCTTGGACAGGTGGAGCCGCGGGTGAGACTGGAGGAGTAGGAGCCACACCAGCCAGGTCTGGGTAACATGGGGCCGGAATGCTGCCGGCACAGGGAGTGTCAGTCCCAACCACCCGCAGGGCAAGGGTTTTAAAGTCAAGAAAGGACATATTGGGTTTCTGTGCGGCTAACATGCGCAGCTGGCTTTGGACGAGCCTAGAGTCCACTCCCTCTATAAAGCGGTCAGTGATGATGCCTTCAGCGGCTGAGGGATCTATGGTGTCAACTTGTTGTTAGGCCCGATAGGCAGATTGGAGTGCAAGTGCATAGTCTCTTAGAGTCTCATCTGGCTTCTGACGTCTGTCATAGAACTTGAGACGGACCTCTGTGGGTGACTGTACCTCAAATTCTTTGCTCAGGCGGTCAAGGATTTGCTGCATGTTGGACTTCTCAGTAGCCGGCCAAGACCGTACTTCCTCAGCGGCGGGACCCTCAAGTTGTCCTAGCAGCAACTGTACCTGCTGAGTGGGAGAGAGTGAGACAAGTTCAAGAGTGCGTGAAATCTTTTCTTTGAAGGCAGCTAAAGTGTGGGGTTCCCCTTTATAGCTCGGGAGGTGGGAAGGCCCAATGAAGAATGGCACTCCGGCAGTGATTGTAGATACGGGACCAGCATCAGGGGCCCTAGCTGATGGGGCGAGGACATTAGCAGATGATGTAGGCGGGCTGCCCGAGCCATCAGAGTCATTACTGTTGGCGGTAGACATGACGGCAGAATCTGAGGTACTGTGCCCTTAATAGAGATCCACTTAGCTGGGGCACCGGAACTGCAGGCAGGATCTGAAGAGTGGGAGCACAGCGCGAGTAGGAGGAATGGCAGGAGTTGTGGTGATGAGAGAGCAGTGGGCCTGAGCGGGCACAGCGATGCGGGACTACCGGTGTTGCGGTGAGGACGGAAGCCGGGATCGAGGACTTCCGGCTGGTGCGCAATGATCTTTTTCCCCCCGGCAATGTAGGCTGCGATTCAATGGGCCGGGAGGCGGGGCCTTGAGCGGCGCGCACATGGGAAATTCAACCGTACACAGTTTAACCCCTTTCTTGACCGCAGCGCGGTTCGAGCAGAGTCTTTCTGAGAGTTGTAGTACTTTTTTAGGGGAACTGGAGGTTGGCACAACGTAGTCTGTATCCTCTTCATGACGCCACTTGCGATGGGGTGACCCACTGGGGGTAGTAGTAGTTAGTAGTGGTAGGTAGGACCTGGGTTGCTACTTGCCAGATGTTAGGTCACGCTTACGGCACGAGGGGAGGTGACAAACCCACGGGAACCTGACCATGCGGGGCCCCAACAATTCTTCGTTGCCCTTAGTCAAGGCACCAAGGGTTCAGTGGTTGTGTGTTTATTAACACGGTGATTGTCAATAGCAACAGTCTCTCTGGCTGCAACCAGGAATAGGCAGACTTGAATTTAAAGGACAACTCCCACAAAAATTTTTTTTTGCTCATTTAACACACATTACAAAGTTATATAACTTTGTAATGTGGTTAAATACCCGGCCTGGCCCCCTTCCCCCACTTTCGGACCCCCGACCCCCCACCCCGGAAGTTAAGGAATTTATACATTACCTATTACGATCGTCACAGTCCTCTTCTCCGGGGCGGCATCTGGTGACGACGACGTCAGAGCCGAGGGGCGGTCCGGGTCTTCTTCCTCCTCGGCGTCTTCATGCAAAGTGAATGGGGATGAAAAGGCTGCTGGTGCACATGCGCACCAGCAGCCTTTTCATTGGCTGGAGCGCATCACATGGCTTCCAGCTTGCTCAGCCCTGATTGGCTGAGCTTGCTGGAAGCCATGTGATGCGCTCCAGCCAATGAAAAGGCTGCCGGTGCGCAAGCGCACTGGCAGCCTTTTCCATCCCCTGGACCCGGAAGTTGGAGACATCGCTGGATGGCGGAAGGCGGCGACGGAGAGGCGGACGGCGGGCGAATCGAGCGGCGATCGTCACCGGAGAGATGGTGAGTATGGTGTCTGTGTGTGTCTGTGTTTTTTTTTTTTTTGGGGTCCCGCGGGAGTTGTCCTTTAACTGAGCAGGTGGGTGATGCTGCAATAGGCCGTAGTGTGATAGCGTTACTTTGAGTGAAAGGAATCTTAACGGAGAATGAGGGTAGTGGGTTCCCTGAGAATGATGCTGGGCGGAATAGACTGAATAGAATACTTGCTGTTGATGATGAGAAGATAGCGACTTGAGAACGGCACCCAGATCTTTGAATAGAATAGAGGATCTTGAGGATTGAGACTGGTTAGGACTGGACTGGAATCTATCTCTGGAGTAGTGGAGAGGATACTTGCTTGAGAAGCAGCAGAGCATACGTCATCCCTCTTGAAGGTAGAGGAGGGACAACACAACCTTCTCCCTTGCGGGTAGAGAGAAGACTACTGAGGTAAGAGGGAAGTGACTAACTGACCCCAGCCAAAAGCTCGACAGCTATTGGGGTTACTATGGCAGCCGGGAAAGTCACATGACACTAGGCCGGTTGCATCATCACACCACTAAATAACAGGCAAATGAATATACATAGAGGAATATGAGAAATACAAGACTTGAACACTGGGTGCAACATAACACAACCCGTTTGCAGTGGCCATTAACCCTTTCCAGTACAGGGACAAATGGAATACAGATATACACAGAGATATAGAGAAAAACCTTCTGTATTGGGACACTGCACTATGACTACCAGGGACATCACTGGGCGGTTAACTAGACTACCAGGGACATGACTGGGGGGTTAACTAGCCTATCAGGGACATGACTGGGGGGTTAACTAGACTACTAGGGGCAACACTGGGGGGTTAACTAGGACTACCAAGGACATCACTGGGGGGGTTTACTAGACTACCAGAGACAACAATAAGGGGTTAACTACAGCTACCAGGGTCATCACTGAGGATTAACTCTGGCTACTGGGCATTGCTGAGGGGTTAACTAGACTACTAGGGGTATTACCGGGTGGTTAAATAGACTACCAGGGGCATCACTGGGGGTTAACTAGACTACCATGGGAATCACTGGGGGGTTAATTAGACTACCATGGGCATTACTGGGGGGTTAAATAGACTACCAGGGTCATCACTGGGGGTTAACTAGACTACCATGGGCATCGCTGGGGATTAACTCTGGCTACTGGGCATTGCTGAGGGGTTAACTAGACTACCAGGGTCATCACTGGGGATTAACTAGACTACCATAGGCATCACTGGGAGGTTAATTAGATTACCAGGGGCATCACTGGGGGGGGGGGGGGGGGGGTTTAAATAGACTACCAGGGTCATCACTGGGGGTTAACTAGACTAGCATGGGCATCGCTAAGGGGTTAAATAGACTACCAGGGTCATCACTTGGTGTTAACTCTGGCTACCAGGCATCACAGGCATTCACATCAGGTACCAGGGGCATCACTGGGGGTTAAATACAATAGCAGGGGCACTAGGGGAACAATACTTTGCCTTGCCATGGGTGCTGCAAACTTACGCTACCCCACTGCCACGCACAGTATAACATTGAGTGCACCGGCCCTTAAATGATTTTATTAATGCCCGAATGGCCCTCGACAGGGAAAGGGTTCCCCATCCCTGGTCTATATTGCGAAAAATATAGAAGCCAAAATATTCCAGCATGTGACATTTTCTATGTCTCCTTATAACCAATAAATGATAAAGGACACAAGCACTGCTGTCTAATAAGTACTGTGTGTGTAGTAATGAGGCAGCGTACTCCAGCCGGTGGCACCTGCTCTCACCAAAGGATGCATAGTGTGGACACTTATAAAAACAATGTAAAATGACAAAAATGACAAAATTATAAACACTAGTGATACTACCAGTGGAACCCTAGGATGAGCTGTTAGATAGGGATCCCCAAGTGTATTACAGTCGGGGGAGTTAGTATATGATAGGTGCTCACTCGTCCTGCGGTGTCAGATGGTGTTGTCTGTATAATCTTTCTGGGTCCGGATCCTGTAGGGGTACGATGTGCATGTTTTCCACTTCCCTAGACTGAACTGGTGAATGGTGCAAGGAGCGCATGACCCGGCCATTGGCACGTGCTTCAACTTGCTGTGAAAAGTTCCGAGCAAAGAATCACTGTGTTTAGTGTTTAGAGTTCCCTGTTAGGGCTTTCACAGTTTCAAAGGCAACAGCCTTCCTTTTCAAGGATCCGTCTCTCACTCCCTTACTCCTTAATATAGGTTGTCTCCACTAATCACAGGACTCCTCAATGCCACAACATGCCGCAATATTTCTTTGTAATAGGACTCTTACACCTAAGGCGTAAACAGTTAAGGTGTCAAGTTGGCACCTGGGTTGTACATGCAATATGTTGCTAAACTGGGTCTTCAGTCCGGTCACCGTTCAAGGTCTCTTATTAGAGAATATTGCTAATTTATGTGATACATAGCAGCCATTCAGGAAAAGAACATCCAGGCACTGGATACCATGACAAGCAGCTGGTGATAAGGAAGTTCACTGATCTCTTCAGACTGTCACATTTCTGTGCACTTGTACAAAATATTCAGAGATTGATGACTGGAATTGTGCCGAGGGACTGGCGTAAGGCAAATGTAGTGCCAATCTTCAAAAAGGTCTAGGTCTTTCCCAGCTAACTATAGACCGGTAAACTTAATGTCCATTGTGGAAAAGCTATTTGATGGGCTTAAAAACACTACATTCCTGAATATGTAAAATAATTGTAAAAAAATGCGCCTGTGGGAGAAGAAATCCACTATTCGAATATCATATCAGCAGTTCTGTGTTGGCAAAGGCTTCAGAAGAGAAGGATTTAGGGGTAGTGATTTCTGACAGCCTTAGGCTATGTTCACACTACGTACGAATCCGTACGCATTTCGTACGGCGCCGTACATGTGCGGCTGAAACTACGGGCGTGCGAATATTTGATGTGCGGGTGGATGCGTACGCAATGTGTACGCAATGCGTATGCAATGCAAACGTACGCCCGTACTCTTACGCTTCCCGAGCGCCCTACGAAGCGATCTGACCGCGGTCTTTTACTTGGAAATCTTCGCCTAGCCCCGGACACCCCACAGAACCTTTTGGATCGGCATAGAAGAGTGGAAAAATTAAGAAATCACCACTTCGTACGGATTCGCGCGATACGCTACCGGCGTAAGTTACAGCCTTCCGGCCGGAAAGAGTGGTCTGGTTCATTTCTTACGGCGCCTTATACGATCCGGGTGCGAACTGTGCGGCCGGGATCGTATACTTTGCATTGTACGCTAACTACGTAAGTTTCCGGCCACATATTCACGGAGCGCACTATGGCCGGAAGCTTACGTAGTGTGAACCTTGCCTTAAAATGAGTCACCAGTGCAGCCAGGTGCTAAGGAAGGCTAATCATATGCTGGGCTGTATATATATATATATATATATATATATATATATATACACATATACACTCAGCGCCCACTTTATTAGGTACACCATGCTAGTAACGGGTTAGACCCCCTTTTGCCTTCAGAACTGCCCCAATTCTTGGTGGCATAGATACAACAAGGTGCTGGAAGCTTCCTCAGAGATTTTGGTCCATATTGACATGATGACATCACACAGTTGCCGCAGATTTGTCGGCTGCACATCTATGATGCCAATCTCCCGTTCCACCACATCCCAAAGATGCTCTATTGGATTGAGATCTGGTGACTGTGGAGGCCATTGGAGTACAGTGACCTCATTGTCATGTTCAAGAAACCAGTCTGAGATGATTCTAGCTTTATGACATGGCGCATTATCCTGCTGAAAGTAGCCATCAGATGTTGGGTCCATTGTGGTCATAAAGGGATGGACATGGTCAGCAACAATACTCAGGTAGGCTGTGGCGTTGCAACGATGCTCAATTGGTACCAAGGGGCCCAAAGAGTGCCAAGAAAATATTCCCCACACCATGACACCACCACCACCAGCAGCCTGAACCGTTGATACAAGGCAGGATGGATCCATGCTTTCATGTTGTTGGCGCCAAATTCTGACCCTACCATCCGAATGTCGCAGCAGAAATCGAGGATCATCAGACCAGGCAATGTTTTTCCAATCTTCTACTGTCCAATTTCGATGAGCTTGTGCAAATTGTAGCCTCAGTTTCCTGTTCTTAGCTGAGCGGAGTGGCACCCGGTGTGGTCTTCTGCTGCTGTAGCCCATCTGCCTCAAATTTGGCCGTACTGTGTGTTCAGAGATGCTCTTCTGCCTACCTTGGTTGTAACGGTTGGCTATTTGAGTCACTGTTGCCTTTCTATCAGCTGGAACCAGTCTGCCCATTCTCCTCTGACCTCTGGCATCAACAAGGCATTTCCGCCCACAGAACTGCCGCTCACTGGATGTTTTTTCTTTTTCGGACCATTCTCTGTAAACCCTAGAGATGGTTGTGCGTGAAAATCCCAGTAGATCAGCAGTTTCTGAAATACTCAGACCAGCCCTTCTGGCACCAACAACCATGCCACGTTCAAAGGCCTCAAATCACCTTTCTTCCCCATACTGATGCTCGGTTTGAACTGCAGGAGATTGTCTTGACCATGTCTACATGCCTAAATGCACTGAGTTGCCGCCATGTGATTGGCTGATTAGAAATTAAGTGGTAACATGCAGTAGGACAGGTGTACCTAATAAAGTGGCCGGTGAGTGTATATATACACACATATACACACAGTGGTGCCTTGGATTACGAGCATAATTTGTTCCAGGACGGCGCTTGTAATCCAAATCCACTCTTAAACCAAAGCAAATTTTCCTATAAGAAATTATAGAAATGCAGACAATTAGTTCCACACCCCAAAATAATGATTTATTATTCTGAATAACATGTAAAACAGATGAAACAAACATTCAGAAACAGCAGAATCTGTGATATTATAAGTTACTGTACAGTAATGGAGAGGATGGGAAACACAAGGACGGACAGAGACTGCAGGGAGCAGGAAGGAATGAGCAGGACAGATGTGGGCACATACATGCAGCGCTCTCTGTCCGGGGAGAGAGGGGTTACAGCTATGGAGAGATTACCCCACAGTCCTGTCCCCTGGTGTAAGCCCCAGTCTGAAGTGGATCTGCTATGATTTGTAAGGTGAGGGAGACTTCCTGGGTCAGAGTACAGGGCTGTAGACCCCGCTATACAGACCATACCCCTCCCCCTCCCACCCAGTACAGGGAGCTCTTACACCAAGTCACCATTTTGAAAAACTGTGAGCTCTTAAACCAAAACGCTCTTAAACCAAGTTACTCTTAAACCAAGGTACCACTATATATATGTATGTATATATATATATATATATATATATATATATATATATATATATATATATATATAAAATGGTATGCTGGGCTGTATATATATATATGACTCATCAAACACGAGTTTGTGGTTTAATTTTATCCTGAGTGGGTAATGAGCCCATTTTTGACAGTCTGCGTTGCAGATCCACTTTTTTTCAATAATCTCTTCATCTGTTAGATGTATGTTCTTAAAGCCAAATTTTAGGCTATGAGTTCTTCCATGTTTACAGTTTACTCTTCTGCAGCATAATTACAGTTTCTCCTACATATAGGTGTTCTCTGCCTTCCTTTCATTTTGTAGCTGTTTAAAAGGCAGAAGCCAGCAGCTCGGTAAAGGCCAATTTATCGGCTGTTTTTTTAATCTTCGATTTCAAATAAAAAAAACTACAGTGAAAATGCTGCATGGTCATAGTGATGCTTTAGAACATCTTCACTTTCTCGTAGTTCTCTTCTGTATTTTAGGTACACAGTAATCCACACAGCTATCCATTTAAATAATTTCCTTTAGAAAGTCAGAGAGTTGAGTATTATGATTTTCTAGTGTGGTTAAAGACTCAAATTCAATTCAAGTTTTCATTTATTTTTTTAAATTTGATATACTTATAATTGAATACTTGAGGCACCCCGTGGCAACAGGCTAGGGATATCCCCGTGTTTTGAGACTACAGAGGCTCCACAGACTCCTTTTTTGCATATTGAAATTTACTTCATTGGAATTTTTTCACTGATCTCCTTGAGCTCAGTGATTGCTGTGTTTTGCTCCCAAGGTCCACAAAATCAATTTTTGCTTTTTGGTGGAAAAAGTCACAGTTTAGCAGGCAGGATCAATCAGGTCGGTAGTAACGGTAGTAGTTGGTGGTTTTCCCATCTAATTCAATTTAAATTTGCCTTCTCTTAGATACTCTTTAAAGGATTTAAAGTGGGAACATTCAAATTACAGGGTCTCTTACATGGTTTCTCTGACAACCAGACCACTGTAGAATGTGTCTGACCAAATAGCACACACACACAGTGACAGTTAGCGGTGGGTGCTGTTTGCAGGGGTAGCATGCCTGGATGGATCTAACACTAGTGATGAAAGTAAAATAGAAGCATACGTTTCGGTCTATCGCGAATAACGTACTATTTGTCCATCACTAAATGAAGTATTTTACCCTCTTAATTTTTTTTCTGTCATTCTTAGAGCCAAATTTTCTCCATTAAGTTGTTCCATGTATCCAGTTTCGTTTTCTTGATGGTAATTCCAGCTTCCCCTCACCTGTATAGGTATAAAAATTAACCCGAACATCTCCCATTGACTTTAAAGGGGTAGTGCGGCGCTAAGAAATTATTCACAGAATAACACACATTACAAAGTTATTCAACTTTGTAGTGTATGTTATGTCTGTAATTCGCCCCCTTCCCTCTGTCCCCCCACCCCCGCACGTGTACCCGGAAGTGTGGTGCATTATACATACCTGATCCGTGTCGACACCGTCTCCGATCTTCTGAAAGTGATGTCATCTTCGGCCGGCCGGCGAAGCTCTCCGATCGTCCCGAGTGCCGGCTGCCCTCTGCGATTGGCAATCGTGGCTGAGCGGCTGATGACGCGGCAGAGGATGACGTTTGGCACAAGATGGCGGACGGGCGCGACATGGATCAGGTAATGTATAATGCACCAACACTTCCGGGTACATGTGCGGGGGTGGGGGGACACAGGGAAGGGGGTGATTCACAGACATAACATACATTACAAAGTTGTATAACTTTGTAATGTGTGTTATTCTGTGAATAATTTCTTAGCGCTGCACTATCCTTTTAATGGGGTTCGAGTTCGAGTCACTACTGTTCGAGGTTCGACTCGAACTCGAACATTTTGCTGTTCGATCATCACTAATTACTACATGGGTTGAGATTCTCACGGCATCCTCCTCTCTGCCATTGTACCTCAACACAACTCTTACTCCGCACTTATCTCACAGATCTGGTTGTCTAGTGTTTATTGGAACTTTTGTCAAGTGTATGTATAAGATCTACTGTATTACCTACTGCACATTTACAAGTAGTAAACCAACTCAACGTTATTTCAGAGTCTGTGATTATTCATCACCACCAACACAGCATATACACTGCAACCTTCCCCTTTCTGTGGGTGGCGGGTCCTACTATCCGGTAGGGTCATCACACTGCTCTGGCCACCTGTGACTACATCATCTGTGACACTATCCCAAGGGACCCAGTATCAACCCGGCAGGACACCGACCACAGGGGAAAAGGGTACAACCGGCCTTACACCTTAAAAGCAGGCGTGCCATCACACCTGTGTGCCCACCTGGCGTCACGTGACAACATAAGGCCCGGCTGAATCTCGGCCAACAGAGTGGTGTTGCACTACAACACCTAGAAAGTGATCAGCTGTCCCACCGCTGTAACACCATTCGGGGGCTCACCACATATAGTGTGCTGAGTGATACGAAGAAGCAGAGTAGTAGAGAGGAGGATGACGTGAGAGTCTCAACCCAGAGTACTGTGCTTCTGGCGGGATGTTGGGGGATGTTGGAGGATGAGAAAGAATACTTAGAAGAGAAGAAGAACATCTGTGCCCATGTATTGACCTTGAGTTAGTCTTCACACTACCTTATGCCCGCTAGACTTGGCTGAACTTTCCTAGAGGGTGACACAGACCCCAGACCTTGTTACCTGGGATGAGCGGAATGCTAAGGATTTCCTGCCAACACCCGCGCTGCAAGAGAGAGTTCATAGGCTTACTGCAACTTTGCTCTATCTAGATCAGTTTCTATATATGTAGACAGCACTCCAATGTAGTGTCAAAGCAATCAATCAAAGCATAGTGCAACACTCCAAGCGCAACGTTCAGTGACAACCTGTCACCATTTTCATGCGTAAATACATGGTACAAATATTCAGTATATATATATATACAAAGCACAACATCTAATTGAAGAGATCGTGACTACTAATTGGAAACATTCATCAAGTAGGTCACATGGGTTATTCCCTGTTGGATTTTAACTCTCTGTGAGTAGTGTACAGTAGTGCCAAAATTGATTATATCATGATACATTCTCTGAAAAAAAAAAAAAAGACTTGCATCACAAAATCACATTCTTTGTTATTAGGCTGTAAGGAAGGTAGAACTGAGGCAACTGCCGCTAAATCCATGTCTTGTTCTATAGAGGTGGACAAGCTCACAATGTACAAAGTTACAAGGAATACCCCTGCTGGAAACGTAACACCTTTAATTTTATTGAGAAAGTCAGTAGTGTCTCAAAGGTACGATTTAGCTCCCATAGCCAATGGTCGTAAGACCTTATCAAGGTAAATGGAAATGTTGCTTAGTATGGATCCTCAGCCGGATACGATTGCCTAGCTGTCGGGTTGTCTATACTTTTGAGGATTTTGGGAATCAAATAGAATACTGGCATTTCGGGAAATCGCACCATCAGGAATTCAAGTCCAACACTTTGTTCATAGGAGTCACATTAACACTCGGATTTAACACAGGGATCTGGCTAAAGCACACTGCTAAATTCACCCTCCTGACTAGTCTAGTGAGGTCCAGATCTAATTCAAAACAATTTGAATTAGATCTTCTACATATACTATACACTTACTGCGATCTGCAGTCGGGATCAAGATCCGCTGGCAGCGATATGTCATCAAGGTAAGCAGTGCTGCTTCTTCTCTTCTAGATCAGTTCCTGGCTGTTTAGCTTTTGCGGATACTGTCCTGCTCTGTTACGTCTCCTTGTCCACGGTGGGGTTGAGGGTGTCTCTGGCTTGTCCTCTCCTAAGAGGGGTTTAACAATGCATAGTGCTGTGTAGCATACTAGTAAGAAAGTTGTTAGAGGTGTACTGTCTTGCATCCTTCCCATGCGGGATTCTAGCTAAAAATGAGCTTTCAGAGTTCAGGGACCTGGTAGAGGGCCAGGGCCCAGAGAGGACCACTGTGGAGAGCTACCTAGCTTGCGTCCTTTCTTCACAATGCCTTTTTGCACCTCCTCCACCCATGTGACTTACTTCCCTAGCGTAACTAACGTGCCCTGTGAGTGGGTGAAGTGTGCAACAGAAGAAACAAGAAGAGAGGTCATAGGAGAGAAAAAAACAAGACTTTTACTGGTCTACAGATTCAGGTGACTCAGAGAAACAATAATCCTTTACATCCTTCAGCTGCGCAGCTTCCATATATGCATATACAATACAGTGACATCTAGTGGCGAAACTTTAGTACTGTTTTCATCATCACACAAGTACAATAAGTACAGACTTTTGCGAGGGGTGTATATAACTATAACACCCATGGTAGGACACCACATACTCCCCCACTTGAAAAAAGCCGTCCACGGAGTAAAAACCTTGAGAAAATGACTGGATGTTTGTTAGGGCACAGCATGGGTTATAAAATATAGCATATATTATAAATACTTTAAATATATATTATATATATATATATATATATATATATATATATATATCTTGTTTGGGCAATAGTACAATCGTGCACAATAAAACTTTTGTTGGTACTGGATGCATCTGTCCATGTACACCCTAAGAGGTGCTATGATGCGTCAGTTCCTTGTAAACAGTGAGGCTCCATCCTCACAAGAAAGGGGGAGAAAGGAAAGGGGAATCACGGCTAGGCCAGGTGCAAGATCTTGAACAGGGAATGTTGCAAACAGGGGGCAAACAAACAAGAGGAGCCAAAGTGGCTCAGCAGAGCAGCTCAGCCGAATTGCCCAAGGGACAGCATAGCGTCCTTTTCAGTATCCTTTTGGGGGACACTCTTTAGAAGGTTTGAGAGCGTCGAGGGGCCAGCTTTGTAGATTTCTTCCTTGGTTGTGCTGGAAGTAATCTTTTTGCAACAGACACACTCTTAAGTCATAGTAGAGGCTGTAGCAGATGTAGTAAAGGTGCAGGAGTTGTGGTAACAGCAAAGTTGCAAGTGACCTGAGGCTGTACCTGGGACACAGTGCTGACTTCTTTGACAGCTGCAGCAGGAGGGGCAGCAGTGGCTGCAGCAGCGGCTTTCCGCCTGAGATCTTGTCTGGTTGCTGATCTTTCAATCTAGTGGTTGTAGCCACAACAACTTGTTCTTCCAAGGCTTTCCTGTGGTGATGAGCCCCCAGCTTCTGCCGCATACTCGTCCAGGACGGAAAACTCTGAATATGGCTCACTCTCTTGGTCAGGGTCTCAGATCCTGAAAAAATGACCCTCACCTCCTTGAACCTCTTCCCAGGCTATCAGCAGTGTGGCCGGTGGTCGTAGCCGCTGGGCCTAAACAGGGAGAGCAGTGAGAGGAGCTGCTGTGTGTGGGTGCTTCTCTGCTAAGGCAGCTGACCAGCGGGCCAGGGCTCCCACGATCACTGAGATGGCTTGCGACGCACCATCAAGGACCTGCTGTTCTCCGCTCGCCATTTTGTTGACACTGAGGGCAGAGTCATCACTTCGGGTGGAGCACAGGGGACGTACATGGGCGTCATCCTTTACAATCATGGCCGTGCCAGAAGCGATGAGGTGTCTTACCATCAGGGGTCCTCCCGGAAACGTCTTGGCACTGCTAAGTTCCGCCAGGGGGCAGTGCTGAGTTTTTGGCATGATCCCAGATAGTTATTCCAGCGCTTTCAGGTAGCTTTCCCGCGTTTTGGATGGCGGGCTGCTTAAAAGTGGTAACGTAGTCAGCAAATAAAGTATACAGTTCCAACGTAGAAAAGATGGCTCCCCCACTGTTAGGATGACTTGCGTTAGGGCACTTATCTTCAGGGCAATAGATGGTGCTATGTTTAATCCTTGGTGACTTGCGATGACAGTATGAAGCACACAATTCTGAACACTCTTTTAACGGCGAAACACAAACCGTACACAGTTCCTTAAGGTAGCAACAATAAACTGCAGCAAGGCTTGAATCCTGTTCGTGACGCCACTTCTGTGGTGAGCCCCCGATGTGGTGTTATATTGGAGGATCGGCCGGTCACTTGCTAGGTGGTGAAGTGTGACGCCACTCCGGTGGTGGTTGGCTGAGATACAGTCGGGTCTTGGAGTGTTACTTCGTGATGCCAGTGGCGAGTAGGCACAGAGATGTGATGGCACGCCTACTTTTAGTTGTCATGGTCGGTTGTAGCCTTTTCCCCTGTGGTCAGTGTTATGCCAGGCTGCTACCAGGTCCCTTGGGTTAAAGTGATCACGAATGGCCAGAGTGGTGTAGTGACCCTCCCGGACTATCGGAACTGCCACCCACAAAAAACGGGAAGTGTCTCAAGGTTGTGGTGTGTGCTGTGTCAGTGGATAGTGAGAAATCAGAGTCTCTTGAGCGTGGATAAGTTTGTTTTTTGGTTTAAAGTTGCAGGTCATACAGAACAGTATAAGGTTTCTCTGGATTAAGCCCTTCATAACAAACTGGACAATAGTTCTGGACAAATACTTGACAATACAGCAACCTGATCTGTAGGAGAAGTGCAGTGTAGGATATAGTCGTGCCGACTGTATAGTGTGCTGAGTGATATGAAGAAGCAGAGTAGTAGAGAGGAGGATGCCGTGAGAGTCTCAACCCAAGTAGTACTATCCTCTGACAGGTTGTTGGACGATGTGCAGCGGTCCTGCACACATCAAACCCCTCACAATCAGGAACACATATATATATATATATATATATATATATATACATTCCTCCTGCACAGGGTATGTGCAGTAGGAACGTATATATATTGATTGCTGACGTGAAGGGGTTATTGGTGCTAATTTATCAAACGTGTCAAAAAAAACAAACTTAGCTGCGCATAGCAACCAATCTGTACAGCAGGGGTGGGGAACCTTTTCCATGTCGAGAGCCGGTCGGGCATTAATAAAATCATTCGAGGGCCGCATACTGTGCGCGGCAGTTAGTAGCGTGGGTTTGCAGCACCCGGGGCAAGGCAAAGTATTGTTCCCCCAGTGCCCCTGCTATTGTAGTTAACCCCCAGTGATGCCCCTGCTATTGTAGTTAACCCCCAGTGATGCCCCTTGTAGTCTATTTAACCCCCAAGTCATGTCCCTGGTAGCCTAGTTAACCCCCCCAGTGATGCCTCTGGTAGCCTAGTTATCCCCCCCATCAGACATGTCCCTGGCAGCCTAGTTATCACCCCCATCAGACATGTCCCTGGCAGCCTAGTTATCACCCCCATCAGTCTTGTCCCTGGTAGCCTAGTTATCACCCCCATCAGTCATGTCCCTGGCAGCCTAGTTATCACCCCCATCAGTCTTGTCCCTGGTAGCCTAGTTATCACCCCCATCAGACATGTCCCTGGCAGCCTAGTTATCACCCCCATCAGTCTTGTCCCTGGTAGCCTAGTTATCACCCCCATCAGTCTTGTCCCTGGTGGCCTAGTTATCCCCCCCATCAGTCTTGTCCCTGGTAGCCTAGTTATCACCCCCATCAGTCTTGTCCCTGGTAGCCTATTATCACCCCCATCAGTCTTGTCCCTGGTAGCCTAGTTATCCCCCCCATCAGGCATATCCCTGGTAGCCTAGTTATCACCCCCATCAGGCATGTCCCTGGCAGCCTAGTTATCACCCCCATCAGTCTTGTCCCTGGTGGCCTAGTTAACCCCCAAATAAAAAAAAAAAATAAACATCCCACTCACCTTTCCTCCATTCCCACGCTGTCCAGGTCCTCTTCTGTCCCAGGTCCTCTATGTCGGTCTTCTCCTGCAGGCGGCGCGCGCTGAAATAACGTCATCGCGCGCGGCTCGCAGGAGACTGAAGACACGCGCCGCTCTAGTGGGGAAGAAGCCGGCATAGACAGCATCCTCCTGTATCCGGCAGCTGTCACAGACACCGGAGGATGCTGTGTATGCCGGCTCCTTCCTCCTCCAGAGCGGCGCGCATCACAGGGGAGCTGCGGGCCGCATCGGGAGGTCTCAGGGGCCGGATGCGGCCCGCGGGCCGGAGGTTCCCCACCCCTGCTGTACAGCCATACTGTACATGCCAAGAGGCGAGGTAAGCGTGTTGCCTCAGGTGACATATTGCAGACTTCTTGAGGGGCAACACCAGAGGCTGTGGTTCAGCTGCTGCACTTCTTATTCGCATAAGCGTCTTGTAAAGCTAAACACTCTGCAGCACTGGGGCTGTGCAGGAAGACAGTAATAGCGGGAGATCCAAGCAATCTGCTCTCCTTACTGTCAGGTAAAGTGAGCGTTGACTGGAATATCCGAGGTCTGTGTGGTCGGCACAATCTTCTATACTTACAGCTGTAACCCCGACACAGGAAGCAGCTCCTTACCGGGTAATCTGCCAGATAGGCTAAGCAGCAGGCCTGATTTATAATGGGTGTTTTATGGGGGTTATAAATACTCAGACTCACCTGTGACCACTGTATTATGTCACCAAGGAATTAATCGCCTGAGTTAGGCACCAACTACATTAGAGGTTTAATACATCAGGGGAAACACCAGGACAACGTCATAAAATATGGTTCTAACATTGCTTCAAACATCAGGCATTTTACTTACATGTTTTAGAGGTGAATGTGAATGAGGCCGTACTGACCAGAACAGTCCACTTACCTATCAGCTCTGGGAGAAGTTGGTGTCCCTCTTCATCCAATATGATTTGCTCCACCAGAGAGTCACCTAATAAGAAATTAAGAGATGTGAGGGATTCTCTGTATAGATGTCCTCAGTGCTGGATGGACACATGTAATATACATAGGAGAATACATAGGGACTGAGACAAGGACTAATGCACCCCATTGTCTCCTGACCATTGAAGGCCGGTGATTTATTGTCTCAGTCCTCGGTGTTCAGTGCTGCAGCTTTTAGGTCCTGGGAGGATGATTTTGCTGTACCCGATATACATAGCTCCCAACCCAGTGTCCTGCATTATATGTGGCCCCACCAAAAAAACAATAAACCAGTAACTCACCTGTCCGCCGGTCCCAGCAGCTCCTCTCCGTCATTCTCCGGGGCGGGCAGCGGGGTAAAGAGACACTGACTGTGCCGGAAGTGACCTGCAGCCTCTGTCATGAATTACTTCCGGCACAGTCAGTGTCTGTATACCCAGCTGCCCGCCCCGGAGGATGACGGGAGTGCGCGCTCTGCCGGGAGAGGAGCTGCTGGGACCGGCGGACAGGTGAGTTGCTGGTTTATTGTTTTTCTGGTCGGACCACACTAATGGGGGGATTGGCTACTATGTGGGGCGCTATATGGGGGATTGGCTACTATATGGGGGGATTGGCTACTATGTGGGGCCCTATATGGGGATTGGCTACTATGTGGAGCACTATATGGGGGCATTGGCTACTATGTGGGGCGCTATATGGGGGATTGGCTACTATGTGGGGCGCTATATGGGGGATTGGCTACTATGTGGGGCACTATATGGGGGATTGGCTACTATGTGGGGCACTATATGGGGGCATTGGCTACTATGTGGGGCACTATATGGGGGCATTGGCTACTATGTGGGGCACTATATGGGGGAATTGGCTACTATGTGGGGCACTATATTAGGATTGGCTACTATGTGGGGCACTATATGGAGGGATTGGCTACTATGTGGGGCACTATATGGGGGCATTGGCAACTATGTGGGGCACTATATGGGGATTGGCTACTATGTGGGGCATATATGGGGGCATTGGCTACTATGTGGGGCACTATATGGGGGCATTGGCTACTATGTGGGGCACTATATGGGGGATTGGCTACTATGTGGGGCATTGGCTACTATGTGGGGCATATATGGGGGGGATTGGATACTATGTGGGGCACTATATGGGGGATTGGCTATTATGTGGGGCACTATATAGGGGGATTGGATACTATGTGGGGCACTATATGGGGGATTGGCTACTATGTGGGGCACTATATGGGGATTGGCTACTATGTGGGGCACTATATGGGGCATTGGATACTATGTGGGGCACTATATGGGGGATTGGCTATTATGTGGGGCACTATATATGGGGGATTGGATACTATGTGGGCACTATTGGGGGGATTGGATACTATGTGTGGCACTATACAGGGGGATTGGATACTATGTGGGCACTATTTGGGGGATTGGATACTATGTGGGGCACTATAATGGGGGATTGGATACTATGTGGGGCGCTATATGGGGGATTGGATACTATATAGGGCATTTTTGGGGGGATTGGATACTGTATAGGGCACTATTCAGTCAGCAGCATGTGGTGACTGTAGGGGAGTGGCTATGGAAGGTTGCTATGGGGGCGTGGCTATGGAGGGTCGCTATGGGGGCGTGGCTATGGAGGGTCTATGGGGGCGTGGCTATGGGGACTGCGGCACACATGTCCCTCTTTGCAAAAGTTGGGAGGTATGGCGATATACAGTATATAAGGAGTCTAATCTCACTGGCACATGTGTGAATTGTCTGGACTTTGCCTGTGGCCCTTGACAGTAGTGGCAAGAAAATGGAAGAGCCAGCCACCGCTGAATATTCCTGGAGAGGAGGAAGGAGGAGGTGTGGTGAGACGTGCCAGAGTCCGGCACAGACGCTGAGCCACAACTCCTTTTTGACACTTTATTACAAGAAATGAAATTGTGCAACATCCCCTACACTGGCGCCTAAGGGGAAGGTAACCTGCTAACTAGTGAGCTGTCACTTCATTCACACTGTCAGCTCCTCCACAATGTTACCTGTATGGTAGAGTTCCTCCAGTACAGCGCGCAGGACAGGGGAGTCATGATTCTTATGTAAGACACAAAGACTGACCCACAATGCTATCACAGCTTCTCTTCCTCTGTCATACATATCCTGTAGTAACGTCCGGGCCAATGTTCTTCTATCATTTTCTAGACTCCGGTATTTCTAGAACACAGGAAAAGTGCAGGGTCAGAGGAAGGTAGGTATATGGGACAGATAAGGAACCCCTTACAATAACAAGCAGATCATGTGAGTGAGGGATCAATACTCCACCTGGACTGGACTGTAAATTATTGGGGTCTTCTCCATTAACCTTATAAAGCACAGGGACAATTTTTATTTTCCGTTTTGTTTTTTCCTCTCCCCCTTATCTTTTTTTTCTATTCACAAAGCCATATGGGGGCCTCTTTTTGCAGGAACAGCTCAACTTTGTAATGGCATCATTTTTAAATAAAAGTATAATACAAAAATTTATAAAATACAATTGTCATGTCAAGCTGGTTACAGTGATCCCTAACTGCATCCCAGCCCACTGTCCCTGCCTACTTGACGTGCTACCCCAACTGGACGTGGCAGACCCCAACTGGGCGATGGTCCCTATTCTGTTAAAGTGCCTGGGTCGTTGGGTGGTCATAAATCAGAAGACAATAGGGAAACCAGAAAACACACCAGGGGTCAAAACCAAGATAGATACGCAGTACAGAATAAAAACCATGTATTGCTCCAGAGCGCCGGACCACCTGTGATTGGCCCGATGCTCCAGAGCTCCTGATAAGCTGCTGAGCCACCATCCCATTTGGCCCAGCCTAGCAGCCTCCTAACCTGGAGTAAATGCCCGACTGATATTTGAGACTGCGTGTTGGCTAGTTTTAGGGTAGGTGTGAGACGAGCAGGAGTGTGGACAAGTAAGATCATAATACTGCCCACCCCCTTTCTGTTTTATGAGGGTCCACTGGACCCCTACCAGGTTTTGTTTTTTTCCGTCATGGAATTCATGGAAGTCATGGAATTCTTTCATTAAAGGGGATATCCAGTGCTACAGTAACATGGCCACTTTCTTCCAGAGATAGCACAGCTCTAGTCTCCAGTTCAGGTGTGGTTTACAATTAAGGTCCATTCACTTCAGTGGAACAAAATTGCAAAATCCCACCCAAACTTGAGACGAGTAGTGCTGTTTCTGGAAGAAAGTAGCCATGTTTTTGTAGCATTGGATAACACCTTAAACCCCTTCAGGACTGGACTGATTTTGGCCTTTAGGACCAGAGCCCATTTTTAAAATTACAACCTGTCTCACTTTATCACTGATCCTGAGATTTTTTTTTTGTGACGTATTGTAGTGACGGTTGTGACGGTTAGTGGTAAATTTTGGCCGATATACAAAAAAAAAGTTGTAAAAAAAAATGCAATTTTTTCATTATAAAAGTTAGCATTTTTCTCATTTAAAATTTTCTGCAGTCACCGCACAGGTTTAATCGTGTAATAATTTTATTGCCAGCGTCATTATGCACGCAGTGATACTAAATGTGTACTTTATTATTTTTCCAACATTTATTATTGTACTGGGGGCTATATGTGAATTTTTTTTTGTGTGTGTGTGTGTTTGTTTTTTTACACTTGAATTTTTTTGTCCCACCATTGGGACTTCACTATGCAATTGCCTGATTAAATTGCCTGATCAGCACTGTAATGCAATATGCCTGTAATAGGCAAAGATGATCAGACTCAGCCTTAGTCTGAGCCTGACCAGCTTCCGTAGCTGAGACACCAGGAGGCTTCGGGGAAGCCCCCTGACGTCACAGCAACCATCGGGGCTGTGTGATCTCACCGCACAGCCCCGATGGGGAACGAAGGGAGGATACTGAACTGATTGCAGCACCTATAGGGTTAACTGACGAGATCCAGGCTCGGCTAGGATCTTGGCAGTTGTGGCAGGCACTCCTGGGCCCGTGTCATCCCTGTTACGTACTGGCACGTCCATTGGCCGGAATGCTGTGCAGAAATGGAAGTGCCGGTAGGTGATTATGCGGCAAGGGGCTAAGGACCTGGTGGGAACCCATGATCTCTGCTCTGGACCATACGCCTTCCAATGTACCCAATATACCAAAGGAGCTTTGGACCCTAAGTGGTTCTAAATTATTCATAGCAAATTTGGTCAAAGGCAAGTATTTTACCTAATCAGACCACTTAGACCCAATTAAATACAGAGTTTTTGTGTAACAGTTTGGTGTGCCCATTTGTTTCAATATGGAAAGCTGGCGAGAATCACAGAATGATACCCGTAGCCTTACAGGGGCTTTAAAAAACAAAAACTGAAGCCCTCTATCAGAAACAATATTCTCAGGAAGGTCATGCTGTCTCACCATATGTTTAATGAAGAGCTCAGCAAGATTCTTAGAGGACCGCAATCTTTTCAACGAAATTAAATGGCACATCTTACAGAACCAATCCACTACCACCCAGATAACAGCTCTTCACTGAGAGACAGGAAGATCAGTCATAAGATCTATAGAGATGTGGGTCCAGGGGGCATTTGGGTACAAGTAATGGACATAGTTCATCAGCATGATGAGTACTTGGTACTTTAGCACAAGCACAGACCTCACACACGACCACATAGGAACCCACATCTTGACATAATGAAGGCCACCAGTAATTACGAGATACTAATGTGGTGAGCCCACGGATGGTGGACGGCCGGTCACTTGCTAGGTGGAAGTGTGACGCCACTCTTGTGGTGGATGGCCGAGATACAGCAGGACCTTAAGATCTTGTTACGTGACGCCAGTGCCAGGTGGGCACACAGGTGTGATGGCACGCCTGCTTTTAAGGTGTAAGGCCGGTTGTACCCTTTTCCCCTGTGGTCAGTGTCCTTCCGGGTTGCTACCGGGTCCCTTGGGATAGTGTAGTCAAGGTTGATACAGTCACAGATGGCTAGAGCGGTGTAACGACCCTCCCGAATAGTAGGACCCACCACACACAGAAAGGGGAGATGTCTCAAGGTTGCGGTGTATATGCTGTGTAGGTGGTAGCGAATAATCACAGACTCCGTGGATAACGTTGACTTGATTTACTATTGGCAAATGTGCAACAAGTAATACAGATGAGCTCTGATATACACTTGATAAAGATCCAATAAATACGTAAGCATAGAACCACCAGATCTGCATGATAAGTGCTGAGCAGGAAGCAGTAGTGTTGGTAGAGTTGTAGAGAGCAGGGTGCCGTGAGAGTCTCAACCCAAATAGTAATGTGCTCTGCCGGGATGTTGGAGGATATAGAAGAATACTTTTAGAAGAAGAAGAATGAGAAAACTTGTGCCTGTATATTGACTTTTTTAGAATCTTTATATCACCTTATGCCCACTAGCGTTGGCTGAATCGTACTAATAGATGACACAGGCCCCAGACCTTGTTACCTGGGATGAGCAGAGTGCTGAGGGTTCCCTGGCTGACACTCGCGCTGCGAGATGGAGTTCCTAGACTTTTACAGTAACTTTGTTCCACCCGGATCAGTTCCTAGCTCTTTGGCTCTTTAGTGGATACTGTCCTGCACTGTTGTTTCTCCTAGTCCACTGCATGGGTTGAGGTTGTCTCTGGCTAATTCTCTCCTGAGAAGTTTAACACTGCATCACACAGGGTATAGGCACTGAAAGAAGTTTGTATCAGAGCACTGCCCTGCGTCCTACCCATGCGGGGCACTGACTAAGACTACTCCTCTTCCTTACGGGGGGACCTGGCATAGGGCCAGGGCCCAGAAAGGACCCCTGTGGAGAGCAATCTGGTCTGCGTCCTTTCTCCACAGAATCCCGACTAAGACTCCCCCTTCACCCAAGGGACTAACTTCCTATCCATCTGTGGTTGGGTGAAAAGAGTGCAACAGAAGAACAGAGAGAAAAGGTGATAGGACAGAAGAAAGTGAAGATCCTACTGGTCCATAGATTCTGGTACACACAAACACAATAACCCTTTAAGACACTTCAGCTGTGCAGCTTCTACACTTCAATACATAATGTAGCGACATCTAGTGGTCATCTCTTAATACTACTTTGGCTGCAATAAGACCACAAAAAGTACAGACTTTTGCAAAGGGTGTAAACAATAGTAACACCCCTAGTGGGACACCACACCAATATCTTTGTACCAGACAATCTGAGATGCACAGATGCATGCAGAGTCATGAAGTAAACGTAACCGGGGTTGAGGGGGGGCAAAAATCTTAGCAAACGGACAATTGGCAGGAGCAATATGCTGATGGATTTTATTTACAATTGCTTTAAGGTAGGCTTCAGAGATGATACATGCAAAAAACAAAGAGTGGTCAGCACTCACAACAAAAAAGTCCCTTTAGATGGAATGTGGTGTTCTTATTATGGCTGTATGCCTCTCCACGAGCACGCGAGAAAAAACCCCCGGACCCAAGGGCATCCAACAAGGTATAAGCACGAAAGTACTCTCCAGCTCGCTTGATTACTTTTAAACCTTTATTGTATAATGTTTAAATGGCCTTTTAAACATTATACAATAAAGGTTTAAAAGTAATCAAGCGAGCTGGAGAGTACTTTCGTGCTTATACCTTCAGAGATGATAGTGGTAGGAAATTTCTTTAAACTCAAGCTATGTGCAACCATGTTTTTTCAATGTAGTTCTTTTGGACACAGATGACGTTCCATTAGCCCTCTTAAAGTGTACCTGTCATTATAACTTTCAAAATCTAAATCAACATTAAATGCGAAATAAAGCAAGTTTGCAATATACATTCATTATTTTTTTGTTGTTATGCTGTAAAACAAAGCTATACTTACTAGAAATACAGGTCCAATCTGCTGAAGGCAGCTATATAACAGCTATACTTACTGTATCCAGGTCCAGTCTCCTGAAGGCAGCTATATAACAGCTATACTTACTGTATCCAGGTCCAGTCTCCTGAAGGCAGCTATATATCAGCTATACTTACTGTATCCAGGTCCAGTCTCCTGAAGGCAGCTATATAACAGCTATACTTACCATATCCAGGTCCAGTCTCCTGAATGCTCCTATATAACAGCTATACTTACTGTATCCAGGTCCAGTCTCCTGAAGGCTGCTATATAACAGCTATACTTACTGTATCCAGGTCCAGTCTCCTGAAGGCAGCTATATAACAGCTATACTTACTGTATCTAGGTCCAGTCTCCCGAATGCTCCTATATAACAGCTATACTTACTGTATCCAGGTCCAGTCTCCTGAAGGCTGCTATATAACAGCTATACTAACTGCATCCAAGTCCAGTCTCCCGAAGGCAGCTATATAACAGCTATACTTACTGTATCCAGGTCCAGTCTCCTAAAGGCAGGTTTTCTGACTTGTGTTTGTTAAAAACAGACTAAACACAGGAATTCCGGCCACTACAGAGTCACGGCTCAATGTGTCCATCAATCACATGACTGCCTTCTCTCTGTGAGCGCTCAGATGACCTGGGATACACAGCACTTCCTGTTTTCTGACTGTTTCCTGTTTTTTGAGAAAAAAAAGAATCAGAAAACAGGAAGTGCTGTGTTCTCCATGATAATAAAAAAAAAAAGAATTTATATTGCAAACTTGCTTTATATCACATCTACTTTTAATTTATAATTTGAAAGTTATAACGACAGGGACACTTTAAACCCCAGACACTCTTTTCTCTGCAGCATTGGCCAACATCCAAGCCAGAGGATGCCTACTAGGCTATAATCTGAATATGAATAACTTTGAAGCAACACTCAAAGTCCCTAGTCATCCGTTATGGACTTCCTCCATACCACTCCTTTGGAATCCAACCCATATTACCCATATCTCAGAGTAATAATCCGCTGCTAAATTGTATCTCCAAAATATAAAAACTTCATTATAAAGCTAGAAAACTCTTTGCTTACTTAAAATTACCAAACTAAAGTGCCCAAACTACTGTACTGGTTCCAATCTCTTCCTGTTTACCTTCATCCAGTATATGAGCAGAAAATAAATTACCTATGCAGAACCTTCATTGTGGGTGCCAAAAGATCAAACATCATATACAAGATGGTGGCCCGAACTTTTCCAACTTACGAGCAGTATACTACCCAGCCAGTTTCACATTGTTCGAGATTAAATTTAAGATACTGACTACCATATTAAACTGGACCAAAAAATGGCACTCACCTACTCCTTACCCAACCTACTTTACTACTCGTTGAATTCCCTTCCTGGACAAAAGACAATCCTTTTTTTATTGTCCTCATAGCAATCCTGACAAAAAATTTAAACAACTCAAACTGATTTCTACCCGCTCTCTATTCACAATGTTGGTGCGCAACCCTAACTTTCAGAATGGGCACCCTAATTCCAAGAGTTGGCACCAATGTGTGACTCCATCACCAGGTAAAAATTGTACCAGGTCAAGTAGTACTACAGTATATCAGTCAGTCATTCAGTACAGTGGTACCTTGGTTCTCAAACTGCTCGGAACTCAAACAGTATTTTCAAGGAAAGTTTGCTTTGGTTCTCAAACACTTTTCGGGCACCAAGTCTTGAAGTGCAGTAATACCGCGGCAGTCGAACGGAAATTTACCTTCTAGGTCTTACATAATATGAAGCACAATTGCTATTCAACCTCTTTGAGACAGGATGGTGACAGAGTAAACCGTCCCTATAACAACTCCTGTATATAACATGGGGGGCTCCTGTATATAACACATAGCAAAGGGGGGGGGGGCGGCGGTATATAACACATGATAATATGGGGGGCTCCTGTATATAACACATGATAACACGGGGGGGCTCCTGTATATAACACATGATAACACGGGGGGGCTCCTGTATATAACACATGATAACACGGGGGGCTTCTGTATATAACACATGATAACACGGGGTGCTCCTGTATATAACACATGATAACACGGGGGGGCTCCTGTATATAACACATGATAATATGGGGGGCTCCTGTATATAACACATGATAACACGGGGGGGCTCCTGTATATAACACATGATAACACGGGGGGGGCTCCTGTATATAACACATGATAACACGGGGAGGCTCCTGTATATAACACATGATAACACGGGGGGCTTCTGTATATAACACATGATAACACGGGGGGCTCCTGTATATAACACATGATAACACGGGGGCTCCTGTATATAACACATGATAACACGGGGGGCTCCTGTATATAACACATGATAACACGGGGGGCTCCTGTATATAACACATGATAACACGGGGGGCTCCTGTATATAACACATGATAACACGGGGGGCTCCTGTATATAACACATGATAACACGGGGGGCTCCTGTATATAACACATGATAACACGGGTGGGGGCTCCTGTATATAACACATGATAACATGCAGTGTCTAAGAGTAGGTGTTCACCACTACTGTTATATTAGTGCAGTGTCCCAGAACAGAAGATTTGCTCCTAACTGTATGTCTGCACCTGTATTCTGACTGTTCCTGTTCTGGAAAGGTAATGCCACTGCAAACTGGTTATGTTATGTCTCGCAGTCAGTGTTCAAGTCTGGTATTTCTCCTATTTTACTATATATATTCATTTACTTGTTATCTTGGTATTCAATGGTGTGGTGATGCAATTGGCTTGGTGTCACGTGACTTCCCCGGCTGCCATAGTAATCCCAATAGCCGTCGAGCTTTGGCTGGGGTTAGTTTAGTCACTTCCTGTCTACCTCAGACCTTCTCTCCACCTTCAGGGGAGAAGGACGTGTGCTCTGCTGCTCCTTAGGGAGAAGGCCGCAACTCCGCGGTACCCACTTCAGTGCTGTCCAGAAGTATTCCGGTCCAGTCGGGACCTTCCAGATTCTCAAGATTCTCGTACTCACTAAAGATCTGGGTATCGTTCTTCAGCCACTACTCCTCTCATCATCCATTCTCATCAACAGCAAGTATTCAGTTCAGTCTATTCCGCTCAGTATCATTCTCCGGGACTACTACTCCCATCATCCAGTTTCCTCTCGCTCAAAGTAACGCTATCATCACAGCCAGGGCCGCCATCAGGGCAGTATTGGTGGTACAGCTGTCAGGGGCCCGGGCTAAAACTAGCATCCAGGGGGGCCCGGCAGTCCAGCCTCCCTGTATGTAAGCTCCTGACAGCTGTACCGCACAGGCAGGAAGACACAGGGCCTCCTCCTCACTCTCCCAGGGCCCCCTCCTCTTCCTCACTCCCCCGGGCCCCTCCCCCGCCCCACACAACCTTCTCTGGCAGCTTTCTCCTGTGCTGCGATGTCGGAGGAGAAGGGGGAGGGGCCGGAGCCGCTGTGTGAGGAGCAGGAGGAAAACAGGAAGCACATGGGTCCTGGAGCTTCCCAGCAAGTAAGTGTAGATGTGTGTGTAATCATGTGTGCTGGGGGGACGATGTGTGCTGGGGGGGGGGGGGGGGGGAGGATGATGTGTGCTGGGGGGGATGATGTGTGCTGGGGGGGATGATGTGTGCTGGGGGGGATGATGTGTGCATGTGTGCTGGGGGGGATGATGTGTGCATGTGTGCTGGGGGGGATGATGTATGCTGGGGGGGATGATGTGTGCTGGGTTGGATGCAATCCCTGATCCCTGCACCCTGTCAGCCCCAACCTCCTTGCACTCTGTCAGCGCTCTGTTTGCCCCCACATCCCTGATCCCTGCACCCTGTCTGCCCCACATCCCTGATCCCTGCACCGTCTGACCCCACATCCCTGATCCCTGCACCCTGTCTGACCCCACATCCCTGATCCCTGCACCCTGTCTGACCCCACATCCCTGCACCCTGTCTAACCCCCCATCCCTGATCCCTGCACCCTGTCTAACCCCCCATCCCTGATCCCTGCACCCTGTCTAACCCCCCCTCCCTGATCCCTGCACCCTGTCTAACCCCCCATCCCTGATCCCTGCACCCTGTCTAACCCCCCATCCCTGATCCCTGCACCCTGTCTAACCCCCATATCCCTGATCCCTGCACCCTGTCTGCCCCCATATCCCTGATCCCTGCACCCTGTCTAACCCCCCATCCCTGATCCCTGCACCCTGTCTGCCCCCACATCCCTGATTCCTGCACCCTGTCTGCCCCCCCATCCCTGATCCCTGCACCCTGTCTAACCCCCCATCCCTGATCCCTGCACCCTGTCTAACCCCCATCCCTGATCCCTGCACCCCGTCTAACCCCCATCCCTGATCCCTGCACCCTGTCTAACCCCCATCCCTGATCCCTGCACCCCGTCTAACCCCCCATCCCTGATCCCTGCACCCTGTCTAACCCCCATCCCTGATCCCTGCACCCCGTCTAACCCCCCATCCCTGATCCCTGCACCCTGTCTAACCCCCCATCCCTGATCCCTGCACCCTGTCTAACCCCCCATCCCTGATCCCTGCACCCTGTCTAACCCCCCATCCCTGATCCCTGCACCCTGTCTAACCCCCCATCCCTGATCCCTGCACCCTGTCTAACCCCCCATCCCTGATCCCTGCACCCTGTCTAACCCCCATATCCCTGATCCCTGCACCCTATCTGCCCCCATATCCCTGATCCCTGCACCCTGTCTAACCCCCCATCCCTGATCCCTGCACCCTGTCTGCCCCCACATCCCTGATTCCTGCACCCTGTCTGACCCCCCATCCCTGATCCCTGCACCCTGTCTAACCCCCCATCCCTGATCCCTGCACCCTGTCTGCCCCCACATCCCAGCAGTATTATTTGGTACCAATGCGTAGACATATTTTGTGGCCATGTGTAGGGGGTTTGTGCTCCTGATCTTTTAAGACCCCAGCAACACTCCTCTCAGACCACCTTCTTTATTTAACTATGACTGTGTAGTGGTTTAATGTCTAAGCACTTGGGGCCCCACTTTTAAATTGTGCCCAGGGCCACATTTGACCTAAAACCGGCCCTGGCCCTTGGGTTCCATAGTTTTTATTTTATTAATAGTGCACGGAAGTTGGCTGGCGTGGGATGTATCCAAAGAGACCGAGCTTTCCAGAATTATCCCAAAGCCACCCAGTTACTTCAAAGACATCAGTCAAAAATACGTCCCATGTTTTTTTGTTAATGGGGGGCCCAGACACTCCGGCTGTATGGGGCCCTGAAATTTCTGATGGCGGCCCTGATCACAGCCTATTGCAGCATCACCCATTTCTCAGTTATATTCAAGTTTGCCTCAATCCTGGTTGCGTCCAGAGAGACTGTTGCCATTGACTACTACCGTTATAATAAACGCACAACTGCCGTTGTTTTTGAACCCTGCCATTGGTCTAGTTATTGGTGCCTTGACTAGGACCAACGAAGAATTGCTCGGGTCCCGCATGGTCAGGACCCCGCTGGTTAGTCAGCTCCCCTCGTGCCAATACCGTGACCTAACAACTGACAACTGGCTACCCGGGTGTTCCCGACTACTACTACCCTCAGCGGGAAGCCCCAGCGCATTATCATGTATAGGTTGGTACAGTGTGTTAATGGCTCTGGGGCTGAAGCCTGTACAATGCTTCTTGATGTCACTGTATTACTTGCGCAGCTGAACTTCAAAAGTATGTAAGGGTTAACTGATTCTTGTATTGATTGTATACAATCACTCATGCCACTGTCTGCTGGTTATTCATCTTGATCAACCCCTGAGCCAACTACCTCAGGTCAGAAACCTAAGACAAAGGGTTATCCTAATCCTTTGCCCAATTAGATCCTCCCCCTGAAGAAAAAGTATACATAGTGGGGTGGGGACTAGTTGGGGCAGAATAGGGTCAGTAGTTGTTCCTGTCACTATGGCCCCATTCACACTGAGCAAGAACGTCAGAACGTCATTTCTTTGAGCGGAGAACGGCGGCTGCGGAGGAGCGCGTGCCCTCTCATTCACTCACAGTGAGACACTGAGCAAGGCAGGATTTGCGCGGAATTTCGACGTTCTTGCTCAGTGTGAACGGGGTCTATATGAGCAAGATTGTATCCAGAGAACCTGCTGAAGTAACTCTTCCACGGCTTGGTCAGGCGGTCAGGACCCATGTGCGGGCCTATTTCTTATTTCTCCTAACCCCTACTACGGTAGTCATGTCTGGCTAGAGCACCGTGAGGAGAGGTTGTGGTGAAAGAAGGGACTAACCTATCCACGCTACACTTCCTCTCCCCATGTAACTACTTCCTACAGCATGTAGGTAACAGTTCCTGTGAGTGGTGGAGAAGAGAGTGCGAGAAGAGAGGAGGCTAGAGATAGGTAAAAGGGAAGGGTCTCTCTCATTGGTGCACAGAACCATATGGTACAAAACCAGTAACCCTTAAATGACTAGAGCTGTGCAACCTATATACGTAAATACACAGTGACATCTAGTGGAAAACGTATACAATACTTCATCACCATTTCACTTTAGAAGTACCAGGCTTTTGCGAGGGGTGTTCAAAGTAGAAACCACACCACACACGACAATGGCCTCTCACCTTTACATCAGGGATATTTCGAGCTTTGAGCTCTCTGAGAAGTGAGTGAGGGCTCAGGTTCTCCACAATGAGCTGCAGATCATCCTGGAAATATTCATACGTCATTCTCAGGACATGATCTTCATACTGACAAATCTTCTGGTGAAACTCCCGGGTGTCGTCATCTAGGAAACAATAGGAGACACAAGAATGACGTCTTCTAGAACCTGCAGCACACTGACAGCATCTTATGGATAATCACTGGTGGTGGTGGTGGTGGGGGGGGGAGTTCTATCAGCCTCTAGTGAGAGGCAAGGTTGTTCCTCTCATAACTATCAGTCACTGGTGACAGGCGGGGGGCACGCTCCTCATAGCTATCAGTCACTGGTGAGAGGTGGGGGCGCTCTCCTCATAACTATCAGTCACTGGTGACAGGCAGGGGGGCGCTCTCATAACTATCAGTCACTGGTGAGAGGTGGGGGCGCTCTCCCCATAGCTATCAGTCACTGGTGAGAGGTGGGGGCGCTCTCCTCATAGCTATCAGTCACTGGTGAGAGGTGGGGGCGCTCTCCTCATAGCTATCAGTCACTGGTGAGAGGTGGGGGCGCTCTCCTCATAGCTATTAGTCACTGGTGAGAGGTGGGGGTGCTCTCCTCATAGCTATCAGTCACTGGTAAGAGGCAAAGTTGCTCCTCTTATAACTATCAGTCACTGGTGAGGGGCGGCGCTCTCCTCATAACTATCAGTCACTGGTGAGGGGCGGGGGGGGGGCTCTCCTCATAACTATCAGTCACTGGTGAGGGGCGGGGGGGGGGGCACTCTCCTCATAACTATCAGTCACTGGTGAGAGGTGGGGGCGCTCTCCTCATAACTATCAGTCACTGGTGAGAGGTGGGGGCGCTCTACTCATAACTATCAGTCACTGGTGAGAGGTGGGGGCGCTCTACTCATAACTATCAGTCACTGGTAAGAGGCAAAGTTGCACCTCTCATAACTATCAGTCACTGGTGAGAGGTGGGGGCGCTCTCCTCATAACTATCAGTCACTGGTGAGAGGTGGGGGCGCTCTCCTCATAACTATCAGTCACTGGTGACAGGCGGGGGGCGCTCTCCTCATAACTATCAGTCACTGTTGGGGGGTGGGGGCATTCTCCTTATGACTATCAGTCACTGGTGACAGGCGGGGGCACTCTCCTCATAGCTATCAGTCACTGGTGACAGGTGGGGGGGGGCGCTCTCCTCATAACTATCAGTCACTGGTGAGAGGCGGGGGCGCTCTCCTCATAACTATCAGTCACTGGTGATAGGCGGGGGGTGGGGTGGATCTCCTCATAACTATCAGTCACTGGTGAGAGGTGGGGGGGCGCTCTCCTCATAGCTATCAGTCACTGGTGAGAGGTGGGGGCGCTCTCCTCATAGCTATCAGTCACTGGTGAGAGGTGGGGGCGCTCTCCTCATAACTATCAGTCACTGGTGACAGACGGGGATCTCCTCATAGCTATCAGTCACTGGTGACAGGCGGGGGACGCTCTCCTCATAACTATCAGTCACTGGTGAGGGGCGGCGCTCTCCTCATAACTATCAGTCACTGGTGACAGGCGGGGGACGCTCTCCTCATAACTATCAGTCACTGGTGAGAGGTGGGGGGGGGCGCTCTCCTCATAACTATCAGTCACTGGTGACAGGCGGGGGGCATTCTCCTTATAACTATCAGTCATTGTTGGGGGGTGGGGGCATTCTTCTTATAACTATAAGTCACTGGTGATAGGTGGGGGGGGGGGGCTCTCCTCATAGCCATCAGTCACTGGTGAGAGGTGGTGGTGGTGTGGGGGCTCTCCCCATAGCTATCAGTCACTGGTGAGAGGTGTGGGGGGGGGGCTCTCCCCATAACTATCCGTCACTGGTGAGAGGTGGGGGGGCGCTCTCCTCATAGCTATCAATCACTGGTGACAGGTCGGGGGCGCTCTCCTCATAACTATCAGTCACTGGTGAGAGGTGGGGGCGCTCTCCTCATAGCTATCAGTCACTGGTGAGAGGTGGGGGCGCTCTCCCCATAACTATCAGTCACTGGTGAGAGGTGGGGGCGCTCTCCTCATAACTATCAGTCACTGGTGAGGGGCGGGGGGCTCTCCCCATAACTATCAGTCACTGGTGAGAGGTGGGGGCGCTCTCCCCATAACTATCAGTCACTGGTGAGAGGTGGGAGGCTCTCCCCATAACTATCAGTCACTGGTGAGAGGTGGGAGGCTCTCCCCATAACTATCAGTCACTGGTGAGAGGTGGGGGGCGCTCTCCTCATAACTATCAGTCACTGGTGAGAGGTGGGAGGCTCTCCCCATAACTATCAGTCACTGGTGAGAGGTGGGGGGCGCTCTCCTCATAACTATCAGTCACTGGTGAGAGGTGGGGGGCTCTCCCCATAACTATCAGTCACTGGTGAGAGGTGGGGGGCTCTCCCCATAACTATCAGTCACTGGTGAGAGGTGGGAGGCGCTCTCCTCATAACTATCAGTCACTGGTGAGAGGTGGGGGCGCTCTCCCCATAACTATCAGTCACTGGTGAGAGGTGGGGGCGCTCTCCCCATAACTATCAGTCACTGGTGAGAGGTGGGGGCGCTCTCCTCATAGCTATCAGTCACTGGTGAGAGGTGGGGGCGCTCTCCTCATAACTATCAGTCACTGGTGAGAGGTGGGGGGCTCTCCCCATAACTATCAGTCACTGGTGAGAGGTGGGGGCGCTCGCCTCATAACTATCAGTCACTGGTGAGAGGTGGGGGCGCTCTCCTCATAGCTATCAGTCACTGGTGACAGGCGGGGGTGCTCTCCTCATAGCTATCAGTCACTGGTGAGGGGCGGGGGGGGGGGCGCTCTCCCCATAGCTATCAGTCACTGGTGAGAGGTGGGGGCGCTCTCCTCATAACTATCAGTCACTGGTGAGAGGTGGGGGGCTCTCCCCATAACTATCAGTCACTGGTGAGAGGTGGGGGGCGCTCTCCTCATAACTATCAGTCACTGGTGAGAGGTGGGGGGCTCTCCTCATAACTATCAGTCACTGGTGAGAGGTGGGGGGCTCTCCCCATAACTATCAGTCACTGGTGAGAGGTGGGGGGCGCTCTCCTCATAACTATCAGTCACTGGTGAGAGGTGGGGGGCGCTCTCCTCATAACTATCAGTTACTGGTGAGAGGTGGGGGCGCTCGCCTCATAACTATCAGTCACTGGTGAGAGGTGGGGGCGCTCTCCTCATAGCTATCAGTCACTGGTGACAGGCGGGGGTGCTCTCCTCATAGCTATCAGTCACTGGTCAGAGGTGGGGGCGCTCTCCTCATAACTATCAGTCACTGGTGAGAGGTGGGGGCGCTCTCCTCATAACTATCAGTCACTGGTGAGAGGTGGGGGGCGCTCTCCTCATAACTATCAGTCACTGGTGAGAGGTGGGGGCGCTCTCCTCATAACTATCAGTCACTGGTGAGAGGTGGGGGCGCTCTCCTCATAACTATCAGTCACTAATGAGCGGCATCAGGGACAAAACTACTACATCTCCCCCCCACCCCCGAGCCATCATCATTTGCAGCAAATGGTGGCCGAGCAGGACTACATTTGACGGCTTAGTAGTCAATCAAGGAGGCCCAATCAAAAGTTTGGTATGGGGCCCAGCCATTTCTAGTTACGCCCCTGGAATTTACACTATAATTAAAGGAGAAGTCCAACGAAAGGACAAAAACTGCAGGCAAGCTGGTGGAGGCAGGAAAATACAGCGACTACACACTACTTCTCCACACTACATCCACTATACATTACATCTCCACACTACATATACAGTACATACACTATACATTACATCTCCACACTACATATACACTACATACACTATACATTATGCGATGCCCTGGCCCCTGGGGGCCACTTCCGCAGTGCTGGTGTTATGAGTGGGCAATGACCGGGGCAGCTGCAGGGTGTATACTTGTCACGGTATAGGCCTGAGGGCGGCACAGCTGTAGGGCCGGTCTGTGGAATCTGCGGGTGATGATGGGCATGCGATTCTTCGCTGCACTTAGTCAGGGCACCAGTTAGTGGACACCAATGCCAGGGTTCAGTAACAGCGGTTTTATTATAGATGAGGTAACTAGTAGCAACAGTTCTGTCCGGATGCAACCGGGTATATAGCAGGCTTTGACAAATAAGGCAGGAGTGGTGCTGCATAGGCTGTGAGAATACGTGCCGGATGATGGGAGTAGGAGTATGAGAGAAATAGCGGTGCTGGGTGGATTAGCTTGAGAATAATACTTGCTGTGAATCCTTGCAGCGATGAGGAGAGATAACGGAATGACACCCAGATGAGAGAGAAGAATCCGGTCACTTGAGCAGGCAGATACAGCCGAAGACTGGAATATAGCAGCAGACTTAGTCACTCTTCTGTGGGAGAGGATAGAACCACACAACCTCCTTGCTTGGAAGCCGGGGCTCAACTGACTTGTCAGCAGGAAGTGGGAGGTCACATGGTTGCTCCTGGCCAGAGCTAGTCGGCCATTGGAGGAACCATGGTTACAGGTCACGTGATCAACAGCCTTGCATACCACTGTACACTGTAATACACAGGAACACATGAGAATACACATGAAAATGCACACCACCAGAGAATACTAGGGGAAAACCAGCAGCAGTTGCAGTGCAAACACTTACCAGAACAGGCATTGACACAGAAATAGAAATGGGCATAGTAGGAGTAGTAGTCTGCATGTTCTGGGACACTGCATACCTCCCTAGCAAATTTGAGCCGACCTCGGCGAATCTAGAAGGCAGCAAACATGAATAGACTGGACAATCAAACAACAGGAATGAATGATGAGAGTGAGTGTGATGAGGTGTGTGTTTCCCACGCCCAAGGCACAGGTGAGAAGAGAGAGAGGATGAGAAACCCTAGTGGCAGGACTTCACCTAGGGGTGCCTAACGTACTCTGGCGACCAGGTAGCTAGTGCGTGAACCATCTGACGTGTAAGCCAGGACAACTTAACTGCTGGCGGGTGACCCTCCATATTCCAGCCAGTTAGACAGTAGGTTTTCTGTTAAATGTGTTACCCTACTGGAGGAGAACGTGAAGACCTGTGTACTACCTTGGCATGTCTGAGTAGTGTCTTGGATACCTGGAAGAGAAAAGAACAAAATAATAAAAGCAAACATACATGGGGAGCTCCCTTTCATACCACTCAATCACACACACAAGCACTCCACAGGCCAAACACACGAAAAGATATCCAAGGTGCGATATGTATGGACAAGTGTGAAGGTTAGGTATGACTATGTGTGATAACTACTGTGTTGGGACAAGACAGAGGCGAACAAATACTGGAAACAAAAGGAAGGGAAACACAAAAGACAACAAATACTGCGAGGTCTTGAGGAGAACTGGCTCACATGAATCTGAATGAAAATCTGAGAGAAATCTGAATGAAAATTTGAGAAAAATCTGAATGAAAATCTGAGAAAAATCTGAATGAAAATCTGAGAAAAATCTACATACGAACTGGCTCAACTACATCTTTCCAGCTATAGATACGATAATAATACACAATACTGAGACTGGATGAGAAGATACACTCCTACATAAACTGGACTTTCTCTGAGGTATATGTAAACTGACTTCTCTTACTCAGAGGAGGAGCTATCTGACTTTGACACTGGAAAAATATACTGTTTTACAAAAGAGGCACTCTACTCTGAGGCAATCTATGTAACCTTGTGCTTACTCAGAGGAGGAAATACAAAGACTTTGATAACACTGAAATGCAATAGTACAATAAGTGCAATAATGAAATAAGTGCAATAATACCCTGTGTGGAACACACAATCACAGGAAAGTGCATTAGGAAGGAATGGGTTAAGTGTCTCTGTTAGGGAGAGTCTCTTTTAGGCAATTAGACATCGTCCATGTAAAAGGCTCTGGGACAGGCACTAGAGAACCTTTTGTTACTGTAAGTGTCCATCAGCTCATGGCTGGTTAGTACAGGGAACTTGGTCAGGAGGACCAGGCACGAACCTTAAACGTTGCAGGAACCGGAACAAAACAGTCATATAAATAGTTACAGTGAGAACAGTTAGGACGGGCATGCCGGCCTAGCTTCCCAGAGAAGCTTACTCTTGCCCAGGGTGTGGAGGATCAGTCGGCTGCCAGATAGCAACCGATGCTTCCCCGTTGGCAGCCATGACCTCTGCCCGATGATGCTCCCAGAGGGCTTGGAGCTGGTGATGCCAGGCATGCAGAATGGCAGCCTTTTGGACCTCCTCTGGATCCAGGGTGCCCTCCGGAGACACTGGAGCAGTGTCCATCTCGTCTGGGGAGTCCTCCTCGGCCTGGGTGAGCTGCGAGTCTGGAGGCTCTTCCTTGTAGCCGGAGAGACGGGAGAAGCCGATGAGGAACTGCACCCCTGTGGCAGCTGCGGGCATAGGAATAGTACCAGCGGGGCTGGAGTGACCGGGTCCCGGAGGAATGCTGGTCTCAGGTATGGTCCCCTCAGTCTGATCAGCAGAGGCCGGGATGAAGGCCCGGCAAAGACTTCTGTCGTCTGACGGGGCAGCGCCCCAGCTGGTGTCGCTGTAGGATGGGAGCGGTGCTAGCAGGCAGGCAGGATTGTTCCCCGGCAGCTCCGGCATCACTGGTGCTGCGGCTGCAGGCAAACGTTTCTCAGGAGCCGCCATCTTGTCACGCTCTGACCGGAACTTGTAGCAGGAAGGGGAGGAGCGCCAGGCTGGAGGATCAGGTTCCAGAATCTGCCCAGCAACAGTGACGTCATCCGGCCCAGGCAGCCAACCAGGAGCAGTCAATGGAAAGTCTATGGCGCCGGGCGATTCCCGCGCTTTGGCAGCATGGCTGTTAACCCCCTCCTCACCGGGGTATGGCGCAGCCAGAAATTGAAGAAGACGGCGGCCATCTTGTGTACAGTTTAGGGCCCGAAACACTTCGATCACCCCCATAGTAATCGGCAAAGTCTCTGGGGGGATTAGCAGTACAGTTCTGGGGACACTGACAGTTGGCACAACACAGTCTGTATCCTGTTCGTGACGCCAAAAATGCGATGCCCTGGCCCCTGGGGGCCACTTCCGCAGTGCTGGTGTTATGAGTGGGCAATGACCGGGGCAGCTGCAGGGTGTATACTTGTCACGGTATAGGCCTGAGGGCAGCACAGCTGTAGGGCCGGTCTGTGGAATCTGCGGGTGATGATGGGCATGCGATTCTTCGCTGCACTTAGTCAGGGCACCAGTTAGTGGACACCAATGCCAGGGTTCAGTAACAGCGGTTTTATTATAGATGAGGTAACTAGTAGCAACAGTTCTGTCCGGATGCAACCGGGTATATAGCAGGCTTTGACAAATAAGGCAGGAGTGGTGCTGCATAGGCTGTGAGAATACGTGCCGGATGATGGGGGTAGGAGTATGAGAGAAATAGCGGTGCTGGGTGGATTAGCTTGAGAATAATACTTGCTGTGAATCCTTGCAGCGATGAGGAGAGATAACGGAATGACACCCAGATGAGAGAGAAGAATCCGGTCACTTGAGCAGGCAGATACAGCCGAAGACTGGAATATAGCAGCAGACTTAGTCACTCTTCTGTGGGAGAGGATAGAACCACACAACCTCCTTGCTTGGAAGCCGGGGCTCAACTGACTTGTCAGCAGGAAGTGGGAGGTCACATGGTTGCTCCTGGCCAGAGCTAGTCGGCCATTGGAGGAACCATGGTTACAGGTCACGTGATCAACAGCCTTGCATACCACTGTACACTGTAATACACAGGAACACATGAGAATACACATGAAAATGCACAATACCAGAGAATACTAGGGGAAAACCAGCAGCAGTTGCAGTGCAAACACTTACCAGAACAGGCATTGACACAGAAATAGAAATGGGCATAGTAGGAGTAGTAGTCTGCATGTTCTGGGACACTGCAATTACATCTCCACAGTACATATACAATACATACACTATACATTACATCTCCACACTACATATACACTACATACACTATACATTACATCTCCACACTACATATACACTACATACACTATACATTACATCTCCACACTACATATACACTACATACACTATACATTACATCTCCACACTACATATACAGTACATACGCTATACATTACATCTCCTTACTACATATACAGTACATACACTATACATTACATCTCCACACTACATATACAGTACATACGCTATACATTACATCTCCACACTACATATACAGTACATACACTATACATTACATCTCCACACTACATATACAGTACATACAATATACGTTACATCTCCACACTACATATACAGTACATACACTATACATTACATCTCCTTACTACATATACAGTACATACAGTATACATTACATCTCCACAGTACATATACAGTACATACATACTGTGGGGAATAGCTCTGGTCGATCCTAGGTAGCAGTGCAGTAAGCTGGGACACAGACAGGGTAATGTCCAATTTAAGTGTATTTATTTCACACTTAACGTCAAAACACAAAACAAAGGCTTAAACACAAATAAACCCTGCTCGGCTGAGCACTTACTAGTACATAACCGATCCCTGACTATACGTGGGACCAGCTATCCAGCCCACGGGTACAAATAACAGAGTATGGTGTGGCCCATGCAATCCCTTCCATATTCCAGCAGACAGTTCTCCAGGTCCGGCCACACTCAGCACTGCAGTGAGCGTTTTATAAGGCCCCGATGACCCCCAGCTGTGGGCTATGGAAGCCCAGGACCCAAGCCCGGGTGGAGTGAGCGTCCCACTGCCAACCTCACTCACTCCAGAAAAAGTAGGTCCCAGTACGTATTTTTACCATCTGTCTATGTTAGCTATGGCCAACACAGACAACCAGGCTATCAATCCTGCTTTACCTGTGTCTGGGTTAACCCCTTGGTTACCAGAGACACACCCAGGGCTTACCAGACACAGTTTAACCACTTCAGTGGCAGATATCTGTGCTCCCAAACCATGCCTCTCTTACAATACACTATACATTACATCTCCACACTACATATACTGTACATACACTACTATACATTACATCTCCACACTACATATACAGTACATACGCTACTATACATTACATCTCCACACTACATATACAGTACATACGCTATACATTACATCTCCACACTACATATACTGTACATACACTACTATACATTACATCTCCACACTACATATACAGTACATACACTACTATACATTACATCTCCACACTCCATATACAGTACATACGCTATACATTACATCTCCACACTACATATACAGTACATACACTATACATTACATCTCCACACTACATATACAGTACATACGCTATACATTACATCTCCTTACTACATATACAGTACATACACTATACATTACATCTCCACACTACATATTACATCTCCACACTACATATACAGTACATACACTATACATTACATCCCCACACTCCATATACAGTACATACACTATACATTACATCTCCACACTACATATACAGTACATACACTATACATTACATCTCCACACTACATATACAGTACATACGCTATACATTACATCTCCACACTACATATACAGTACATACACTATACATTACATCTCCACACTACATATACACTACATACACTATACATTACATCTCCACAGTACATATACAGTACATACACTACTATACATTACATCTCCACACTACATATACAGTACATACACTATACATTACATCTCCACACTACATATACAGTACATACACTACTATACATTACATCTCCACACTACATATACAATACATACAATATACGTTACATCTCCACACTACATATACAGTACATACACTATACATTACATCTCCTTACTACATATACAGTACATACAGTATACATTACATCTCCACACTACATATACAGTACATACGCTATACATTACATCTCCACACTACATATACAGTACATACACTATACATTACATCTCCTTACTACATATACAGTACATACACTATACATTACATCTCCACACTACATATTACATCTCCACACTACATATACAGTACATACACTATACATTACATCCCCACACTCCATATACAGTACATACGCTATACATTACATCTCCACACTACATATACAGTACATACACTATACATTACATCTCCACACTACATATACACTACATACACTATACATTACATCTCCACAGTACATATACAATACATACAATATACGTTACATCTCCACACTACATATACAGTACATACACTATACATTACATCTCCTTACTACATATACAGTACATACACTATACATTACATCTCCACACTACATATTACATCTCCACACTACATATACAGTACATACACTATACATTACATCCCCACACTCCATATACAGTACATACACTATACATTACATCTCCACACTACATATACAGTACATACACTATACATTACATCCCCACACTCCATATACAGTACATACGCTATACATTACATCTCCACACTACATATACAGTACATACACTATACATTACATCCCCACACTCCATATACAGTACATACGCTATACATTACATCTCCACACTACATATACAGTACATACACTATACATTACATCTCCTTACTACATATACAGTACATACGCTATACATTACATCTCCACACTACATATACAGTACATACGCTATACATTACATCTCCTTACTACATATACAGTACATACACTATACATTACATCTCCTTACTACATATACAGTACATACGCTATACATTACATCTCCACACTACATATACAGTACATACGCTATACATTACATCTCCTTACTACATATACAGTACATACACTATACATTACATCTCCACACTACATATTACATCTCCACACTACATATACAGTACATACACTATACATTACATCCCCACACTCCATATACAGTACATACGCTATACATTACATCTCCACACTACATATACAGTACATACACTATACATTACATCTCCACACTACATATACACTACATACACTATACATTACATCTCCACAGTACATATACAATACATACACTATACGTTACATCCCCACACTCCATATACAGTACATACGCTATACATTACATCTCCACACTACATATACAGTACATACACTATACATTACATCTCCACACTACATATACACTACATACACTATACATTACATCTCCACAGTACATATACAATACATACAATATACATTACATCTCCACACTACATATACACTACATACACTATACATTACATCTCCACAGTACATATACAATACATACACTATACGTTACATCCCCACACTCCATATACAGTACATACACTATACATTACATCTCCTTACTACATATACAGTACATACAGTATACATTACATCTCCACAGTACATATACAGTACATACATACTGTGGGGAATAGCTCTGGTCGATCCTAGGTAGCAGTACAGTAAGCAGGGACACAGACAGGGTAATGTCCAATTTAAGTGTATTTATTTCACACTTAACGTCAAAACACAAAACAAAGGCTTAAACACAAATAAACCCTGCTCGGCTGAGCACTTACTAGTACATAACCGATCCCTGACTATACGTGGGACCAGCTATCCAGCCCACGGGTACAAATAACAGAGTATGGTGTGGCCCATGCAATCCCTAATCCATATTACATCTCCACACTACATATACAGTACATACACTATACATTACATCTCCACACTCCATATACAGTACATACACTATACATTACATCTCCACACTACTTATACAGTACATACGCTATACATTACATCTCCACACTACATATACAGTACATACGCTATACATTACATCTCCACACTACATATACAGTACATACACTACTATACATTACATCTCCACACTACATATTGAGTACATACACTATACATTACATCTCCACACTACATATACAGTACATACGCTACTATACATTACATCTCCACACTACATATACAGTACATACGCTATACATTACATCTCCACACTACATATACAGTACATACACTATACATTACATCTCCACACTACATATACACTACATACACTATACATTACATCTCCACACTACATATACAGTACATACACTACTATACATTACATCTCCACACTACATATACTGTACATACACTACTATACATTACATCTCCACACTACATATACAGTACATACACTACTATACATTACATCTCCACACTACATATACAGTACATACACTACTATACATTACATCTCCACACTACATATACTGTACATACACTACTATACATTACATCTCCACACTACATATACAGTACATACGCTACTATACATTACATCTCCACACTACATATACAGTACATACGCTATACATTACATCTCCACACTACATATACAGTACATACACTATACATTACATCTCCACACTACATATACTGTACATACACTACTATACATTACATCTCCACACTACATATACAGTACATACACTACTATACATTACATCTCCACACTACATATACAGTACATACACTATACATTACATCTCCACACTACATATACAGTACATACGCTATACATTACATCTCCACACTACATATAGAGTACATACACTATACATTACATCTCCACACTACATATACTGTACATACACTACTATACATTACATCTCCACACTACATATACAGTACATACACTACTATACATTACATCTCCACACTACATATACTGTACATACACTATACATTACATCTCCACACTACATATACAGTACATACGCTATACATTACATCTCCACACTACATATACAGTACATACACTATATACTACATTTTTCTAAAACAAAAGCGACATAAAAATAAAGACCACAGGAAACCTTCTTACCTCTCTGTACTGAATTGCCCATAAAGCAGATCAGCGAGTGCCGCTTATTCTTCTTATTGGATAAAAATAAAGACCAAGGTCACTGAAGAAACAGAACAAAAAGTGTCTCATTACCCAAAGACGAAGAAACGTTATAGCTTTCATACCCACATGTCAGGAAGATCCGCAATTTTGAAGGATTTATCCAAAACAACATTTTTAAAAATTGCTAAACATTCAGATTTTTTTTTTTAAATACAGAACTAATATAAAATTTCTGTCTAATTAATTCACTCATCTCTACTCATCTCTACTGCTACAGCTGATAACACCTGCTATGTATTTGTATCTTATGACAACTGCTTTGTATGTATATAGCTGATGATCCTATCTATATAAGTACAGTGGTGCCTTGGATTAGGAGTATAATCTGTACCGGGACGGCGCTTGTAATCCAAATCCACTCTTACACCAAAGCAAATTTTCCCATAAGAAATCATAGATATGCAGACAATAGGTTCCACAACCCAAAAATAATGATTCTTTATTCTGAATAACATGTAGAACAGATGAAACATTTAGAAACAGCAGAATCTGTGATATTATAAGTTACTGTACAGTATAGCAGCATGTGGTGTATAATGTATAGTAACTGTATAACCTGATAACACTGCAGCTGGATATGTGATATATAAGTTACTGTACAGTATAGCAGCATGTGGTGTATAATGTATAGTAACTGTATAACCCTGATAACACTGCAGCTGCTGGATATGTGATATATAAGTTACTGTACAGTATAGCAGCATGTGGAGTATAATGTATAGTAACTGTATAACCCTGATAACACTGCAGCTGGATATGTGATATATAAGTTACTGTACAGTATAGCAGCATGTGGTGTATAATGTATAGTAACTGTATAACCCTGATAACACAGCAGCTGGATATGTGATATATAAGTTACTGTACAGTATATCAGCATGTGGTGTATAATGTATAGTAACTGTATAACCCTGATAACACCGCAGCTGGATATGTGATATATAAGTTACTGTACAGTATAGCAGCATGTGGTGTATAATGTATAGTAACTGTATAACCCTGATAACACTGCAGCTGGATATGTGATATATAAGTTACTGTACAGTATAGCAGCATGTGGTGTATAATGTATAGTAACTGTATAACCCTGATAACACAGCAGCAGCTAAATCTGTGATATTATAAGTTACTGTACAGTATAGCAGCATGTGGTATATAATGTATAGTAACTGTATAACCCTGATAACACTGCAGCTGCTGGATATGTGATATATAAGTTACTGTACAGTATAGCAGTGTGTGGTATATAATATATAGTAACTGTATAACCTGATAACACAGCAGCTGGATATGTGATATATAAGTTACTGTACAGTATAGCAGCATGTGGTGTATAATGTATAGTAACTGTATAACAATAAATAACCAACACCGCACTACTAGAGTAGTATATCAGTCCATGCACATCCAGCGGATTCCACTAAATCCGATATACAACAGCGATACTTATAGTAAGATGTGTCTAATGTGCGAGAAATACCTTAAAGTTGCAGCTTTTCAGTGTTCACTCCACGAGATCAAGGAGAATACTCACACAGATGCAAACTTTTGCGTAAATTTATTTTTCATTACACCGGTATCTCGTACAGGACTAAATCCAATGCTCACAGGCTGGCGTGTTCCACTCTCAGTCCAAACCATCCAACCTCGCGGCGGACGTTTCGGAGGACAGGCTCCTCCTTCCTCATGCGCGAGGACGTACAGGTGAGGAACGCCTTAAAACTTGAACAAAGATCATGTGATCCAACATTGCCTGGATCATTACTGGTGAAATACCCTATGTCTATATACAAGCTTATAATAATGCACATAGTAAAGACGCATGATGCATAATGGAAGAGAATGCTGAAGTTAGTTAGATATACGCATGCATATTAAAGAAATGCTCTGAAGCTGCATACTTCATTCAGACCAATAGGACTGAGAGTCTCCAGCTTCAGAATCCACCATGTTTCCCTCCGGAGCAATCGCTTACGATTCTCCTCCACATCGCTACATAACTCAAGTTGTTCCAATATTTGCCATCTAAGATCACATACATTGTGGCGGTTTTCAAAAAAATGGCGTGCCACTGTGGTTTCTCCGAATTCCTTAGTATCCTTTTTATCCTTATTGTCACTGAACTTCCTAATCGCTGACTTGTGCTCATTCAAGCGAACTTTAATTTGTCTGCTTGTTTGGCCAACATAGCCAAGCCCACATGGGCATTTCAGCAGGTAAATTAAATTTCTATCATTGCATGTGAAAAATCCTCTTACATCTATTTTTGTCCCCTTGCTGGGGTGATAGATCGTGTCTCCTTTAATTATATTGTGACAGTGCTGGCAATTCATGCACGCAAACGTGCCTTTTCTGCTGGATGCCAAAAAGGTCTGTCTATTTTGTTTCTTTTTCTGTATGTCACTTTTGACCAATAAATTCCCTATTGCCGTATTCTTCTTATACCCAAAAATGGGACGTTCTTTGAAAATTTTACCATACTGGGGGTCGCTAGCCAGCAAGCCCCAGTATTTCAATATGGAACTTTTAATCAAATTTGCATGTCTGTCATATGTCGAGCTAAATAATAGCCTATTCTCCATCCTGTTTTCCTTCTTCCTCTGTTTTCTCACGTCACTTCTATTCATTTTTCTGACTTCTCTTTCCACAGATTTTAATTCTCTTTCTTTATACCCTCTTCGTGTGAATTTGCGTTTAAGAACCTTTGCGTTTTTTTGATACTCATTTTCTGTACTCGAAATCCTTTTGGCACGGATAAATTGCGATTTAGGAAGACTTTTAAACACATGCGGGGCATGATGACTACTGCGGAACAAGGTATTGTTCCTATCCGTGGGTTTCGAGTACAGAGTGGTATCGAAACCGCTCTCATTTTTCCGCACTTCAACATCTAGAAAATGAATCACGCTACAATGATATTCCAGTGTGAATTGTATAGACGGATGACAGGCATTAAGCCTGGAGACAAATTGTACCAAAGCGCTCTCGCTTTCTGTCCAGAACAGGCACACGTCGTCCACATAGCGAACCCATGTGGACGACGTGGGCATGCCACATTCATTAATGTACTTCTCCTCAAATTCATGCATAAAAATGTTAGCGAGACTTGGTGCCACCGAAGACCCCATGGACACACCATGTAACTGTAAGAAGAAATCATTATCAAACCTAAAATAATTTCTGGTAAGCACCAAGTCTAGCAATCCCATGAGGAAGTTAATCATCCTATTGTCCAATCGGGCATTCCTGCAAAGTTGCTGCCTGACACAGGACATCCCCTCATCCTGGGGGATGTTGGTGTATAAACTTTGCACGTCTAACGTGCATATGAAATTAACATCCTTAGAACTTACACCATCCAGGATGTCGAGGAAGTGTCCCGTGTCACGCAAGCAACGTCCCAGGTTTTTAACTATGTCCTGGAGAAACGAGTCCACATACACCGATAAGGACTGCAGCAGCGACCCGGACCCCGAAACAATCGGGCGCCCAGGTGGGCTGCTGGAGTCCTTATGGATTTTGGGGAGGAGATATAACACCGGGACTCTCGGGTGATCTACTTGCAACATTCTAGCGGTCCTTTCTGTAATGACCCCTGATACCCAAGCATCTTCTACATATGTGTCAACCTCTCCTTTAAATTTAACCGTGGGGTCATGGCTAAGCTTACGATATACCTTCTCGTCCGAAAGCTGACGCATGGCTTCAGCGACATAGGAGGTGCGATTCTGAACAACAATCGCACCTCCCTTGTCTGCTTTCTTAATCACTATGGAAGGATCACTTCTTAGATCCTGAAGAGCTTGCTGTTCTACCCTAGTGAGGTTACCATGCCCTTTTGGGATACCTTCCCATTTACTGTGTACTTCCTCTAGTACCATGCGTTCAAACATCAGCAGTGATTCATTATTTACCATCGGATCAAATGTACTCTGTTTCTGCAGTGAGATGGGGACCACATCCAACGGGGATGGAAAACATCTCCCAGATCTTTTTATATCAAAAAAATGGACCTTGATTCTCATCTGTCTGCAGAATTTATACAATTCCACGCGGAAATCAAATTCGGTAATATCCTTGGTCGGGACAAAACCCAACCCCCGATCTAGAACTTGAAGTTCCATTTGGCTGAGTGGTCTATCAGAAATATTAACCACTAGGCTGTCCCCTTTACACATATCTCCAACTTTCTTCACTTTTTCTTTCTTTCTTTTCCTCGAGTTTTTACGGCCTCTCTCTTTTCTTTCGTTGTGTTTTGTATCTCCACCTCTTCTGATTGTGAGCTCGTTTCCGGATCTCCTACAGCGTCTTTCTGTTTTGTTGTTTTCTCTAAAAAACGCAACTGTTTTTTCTGTGTTTTTCCTGAGCGGCTGTCAACCCTGTATAACTGTATAACCCTGATAACACAGCAGCTGGATATGTGATATATAAGTTACTGTACAGTATAGCAATCAGCATGTGGTGTATAATGTGTAGTAACTGTATAACTCTGATAACACTGCAGCTGGATATGTGATATATAAGTTACTGTACAGTATAGCAGCATGTGGTATATAATGTATAGTAACTGTATAACCCTGATAACACAGCAGCTGGATATGTGATATATAAGTTACTGTACAGTACAGCAATCAGCATGTGGTGTATAATGTATAGTAACTGTATAACCCTGATAACACAGCAGCAGCTAAATCTGTGATATTATAAGTTACTGTACAGTATCGCAGCATGTGCTGTATAATGTATAGTAACTGTATAACCCTGATAACACAGCAGCTGGATATGTGATATATAAGTTACTGTACAGTATAGCAGCATGTGGTATATAATGTATAGTAACTGTATAACCCTGATAACACAGCAGCTGGATATGTGATATATAAGTTACTGTACAGTATAGCAATCATGTGGTGTATAATGTATAGTAACTGTATAACCCTGATAACACAGCAGCTGGATATGTGATATATAAGTTACTGTACAGTATAGCAGCATGTGGTGTATAATGTATAGTAACTGTATAACCCTGATAACACAGCAGCAGCTGGATATGTGATATATAAGTTACTGTACAGTATAGCAGCATGTGGTGTATAATGTATAGTAACTGTATAACCCTGATAACACAGCAGCTGGATATGTGATATATAAGTTACTGTACAGTATAGCAGCATGTGGTATATAATGTATAGTAACTGTATAACCCTGATAACACTGCAGCAGCTGGATATGTGATGTATAAGTTACTGTACAGTATAGCAATCAGCATGTGGTGTATAATGTATAGTAACTGTATAACCTGATAACACTGCAGCAGCTGGATATGTGATATATAAGTTACTGTACAGTATAGCAGCATGTGGTGTATAATGTATAGTAACTGTATAACCCTGATAACACAGCAGCAGCTGGATATGTGATATATAAGTTACTGTACAGTATAGCAGCATGTGGTATATAATGTATAGTAACTGTATAACCCTGATAACACTGCAGCAGCTGGATATGTGATATAAAAGTTACTGTACAGTATAGCAATCAGCATGTGGTGTATAATGTATAGTAACTGTATAACCTGATAACACTGCAGCAGCTGGATATGTGATATATACGTTACTGTACAGTATAGCAGCATGTGGTGTATAATGTATAGTAACTGTATAACCCTGATAACACAGCAGCAGCTGGATATGTGATATATAAGTTACTGTACAGTATAGCAATCATGTGGTGTATAATGTATAGTAACTGTATAACCCTGATAACACTGCAGCAGCTGGATATGTGATATAAAAGTTACTGTACAGTATAGCAATCAGCATGTGGTGTATAATGTATAGTAACTGTATAACCTGATAACACTGCAGCAGCTGGATATGTGATATATAAGTTACTGTACAGTATAGCAGCATGTGGTATATAGTGTATAGTAACTGTATAACCCTGATAACACTGCAGCTGGATATGTGATATACAAGTTACTGTACAGTATAGCAATCATGTGGTGTATAATGTATAGTAACTGTATAACCCTGATAACACTGCAGGTGGATATGTGATATATAAGTTACTGTACAGTATAGCAATCAGCATGTGGTGTATAGTGTATAGTAACTGTATAACCCTGATAACACTGCAGCTGGATATGTGATATACAGTATAAGTTACTGTACAGTATAGCAATCAGCATGTGGTATATAATGTATAGTAACTGTATAACCCTGATAACACAGCAGCTGGATATGTGATATATAAGTTACTGTACAGTATAGCAGCATGTTGTATATAATGTATAGTAACTGTATAACCCTGATAACACAGCAGCTGGATATGTGATATATAAGTTACTGTACAGTATAGCAATCAGCATGTGGTATATAATGTATAGTAACTGTATAACCCTGATAACACAGCAGCTGGATATGTGATATATAAGTTACTATACAGTATAGCAGCATGTGGTGTATTATGTATATTAACTGCATAACCCTGATAACACAGCAGCAGCTTGTAGATACAGGATGGAGCTGCAGATCCCCATAATGCAGTAGTGTAGTACAACAGGCTAGAATAGAGAAGCAGGGCTGCTGTCAGTGGTCACATGATAGGGATGGATCAATCAGGAAGAGAGAATCACAGAGCTGTGCAGGAGGACAGTGACAGAAACTTCTCTATACAGCAGTGTGTATAGCTGAGTGTAAGTGCAGGCACATTATAGCAGCAGTGTGTATAGCTGAGTGTGAATGCAGGCACATTATAGCAGCAGTGTGTATAGCTAAGAGTAAGTGCAGGCACATTATAGCAGCAGTGTGTATAGCTGAGTGTGAATGCAGGCACATTATAGCAGCAGTGTGTATAGCTGAGTGTGAGTGCAGGCACATTATAGCAGCAGTTTGTATAGCTAAGTGTAAGTGCAGGAATGGAGAGGAAGGGAGACACAAGGGCTGACAGAAACTGCAGGGAGCTTGAAGGAATTAGCATGGCAGATGTGGGCACAGTATAGCAGCACTCTCTGTCCGGGGAGAGAGGGGTTACAGCTATGGAGAGATTACCTCCACAGTCCTGTCCCCTGATGTAAGCCCCAGCCTAAGGTGGATCTTCTATGATTTGGAGTACAGTGCTGTAGACCCCGCTATGCAGACCATGCCCCTCCCTCACTCCCCCTCCCACCCAGTATAGGGAACTCTTACACCAAAGCAATGCTCTTACACCAAGTCACAATTTTGAAAAACTGTGAGCTCTTCTTGCAAAACGCTCTTAAACCAAGTTACTCTTAAGCCAAGGTACCACTGTATACGGCTGATGACACCTGCTAGATAATACAGCTACTGACACCCTCTATAAAAGTATATGTTTGATGACATGGGCTGTGTAAGTATTTGGCTATGTTTCCAAAACATGAAAAATGTCAGTATTTTGATAAAGATGGACGTCATTAATGATCATGAACATTAATGACATCTGTCTTTATCAGAAGAAAAATGTTTTCCCGAGAAAAAGGCATTTTTGGAACATAGCCCAAGGCTGATGACACCATAGAGGTTAAGGTGGTGGCGTAGCTACAGCGGTCGCAGCTGTCCCTAGGCGCAGCAGCCAGGGGGGCCCCGACCAGCACTCTCTTGCCACCTTGCTTAGTGCAGCTGCTGCTATATCCCAAGCACCGGAGCCGGTTGGGGCCTTGAACCCCGACCATTCCTCACCCCGGTGTGTAGTGCTCCCCTCTCTCCAGCCTGAGCAGAAACTGCTAATCTGCTGCCCCTCCAAGATGAAAGCAAGCGGCTGCTGCAGGGTAAACGATGGGTACTTGGCCCTGCAGAGGCCCCTTCTCCAGGCCAGATGAGGCCGGCGCACAGTTACGGCAATAGGAATAGGTCCTGTGGAGCTGCGGGCAGGACTGCTGCTTCTTCTTTGAGGATTTCTGGTCCCTGATGGGGTGGGAACTCATTGACTAGCCCGCTGCCCTGGCACATAACCCGTCACCCACATTATTGCATTGTGCAGCTATTTGTGCAGAATCTTCAGATTGCAGTAATGTGAGTGATGTCCCAGAAGTAAGGAGGCCGCTCAGAGCCCTACAGGGCTATCACCTCTTTATCTACCTGCAAGGATCTAAGATGACCTTCCTGATTATGTCATCAGGTCCTTGCTGGTAACATACAGGAGACTGTGTGAAGAGAACAAGAGCGAGATCCTGACACCAGAGAAAATGCAGCAAAAGGCAACACAGCAGAGGGAAGTACAGCAGAGGGCAACACAGCAGAGGGCAGCAGAGCAGGGCAACACAGCAGAGGGCAGCAGAGCAGAGGGCAACATAGCAGAGGGCAGCAGAACACAGGGCAGCACAGCAGAGGGCAACACAGCAGAGGGCAGCAGAACACAGGGAAGCACAGCAGAGGGCAACACAGCAGAGGGAAGTACAGCAGAGGGCAACACAGCAGAGGGCAACACAGCAGAGGGCAGCAGAGCAGGGCAACACAGCAGAGGGCAGCAGAGCAGAGGGCAACACAGCAGAGGGCAACACAGCAGAGGGCAGCAGAGCAGGGCAACACAGCAGAGGGCAGTAGAGCAGAGGGCAACATAGCAGAGGGCAGCAGAACACAGGGTAGCACAGCAGAGCAGAGGGCAACACAGCAGAGGGCAGCAGAGCACAGGGCAACACAGCAGAGGGCAACACAGCAGAGGGCAGCAGAGCACAGGGCAACACAGCAGAGGGTAGAAGAACACAGGGCAACACAGCAGAGGGCAGCAGAACACAGGGCAGCACAGCAGACCAGAGGGCAACACAACAGAGGGCAGCAGAACACAGGGCAGCACATCAGAGCAAAGGGCAACACAGCAGAGGGCAGCAGAGCAGAGGGAAACACAGCAGAGGGCAGCAGAACACAGGGCAACATAGCAGCGGGCAACACAGCAGAGGGTGGCAGAGCAGGGCAACACAGCAGAGGGCAGGACAGCAGAGGGCAACACAGCACAGGGCAACACAGCAGAAGGCAGCAGAACACAGGGCAACACAGCAGAGAGCAGCAGAACACAGGGCAGCAGAGCAGAGGGCAACACAGCAGAGGGCAGCAGAGCAGAGGGCAATACAGAAGAGGGCAGCAGAGCAGAGGGTAACAGCAGATGGCAGCAGAGCAGAGGACAACACAGCAGAGGGCAGGAGAACACAGGGCAGCAGAACACAGGGCAACACAGCAGAGGGCAGCAGAGCAGAGGGCAACACAGCAGAGAGCAGCAGAACACAGGGCAGCAGAGCAGAGGGCAACACAGCAGAGGGCAGCAAAGCAGAGGGCAGCACAGAAGAGGGCAACACAGTAGAGGGCAGCACAACAGATGGCAACACAGCAGAGGGCAGCAGAGGACAACACAGCAAATGACAACACAGCAGAGGGCAGCAGAACACAGGGCAACACAGCAGTGGGCAGCAGAACACAGGGCAACACAGCAGAGCAGAGGGCAACACAGTAGAGGGCAGAAGAGCAGAGGGCAGCAGAACACAGGGCAACACAGCAGAGCAGAGGGCAACACAGTAGAGGGCAGCAGAACACAGGGCAACACAGCAGAGCAGAAGGCAACACAGCAGAAGGAAACAGCAGAGCAGAGGGCAACACAGCAGAAAGCAACAGCAGAGCAGAAGGCAACAGCAGAGCAGATGGCAACACAGCAAAGCAGAGGGAAACACTGCAGAGGGTGACAGTGCAGAGGGCAACACAGCAGACAGCAGCAGAGCAGAGGGCAGCCGAGCAGTGCCAGAGAAGTAATAACAATGGGAACTAGATTTGCATTTCCAGGGAAATACATAGTGCTTGAAAAGAGCGCCCCTTTACCAGTGACTTCCCTCCTCCCTTTAAGAGCGACTTTGGTACAGTCCATTTAAGAGCAACTTTGGTACAGTTCCTTAAGGAGGGACTTGGGTGACAACGCTTTGAGTGACCTACATACTGTCCCTTTAAGACCAGCTTAAGTACTCTCCCTTTAAAAGCGACTTAGGTACCACCATTTGAAGACCAGCTTTAGTACTGACCCTTTAAGGGCGGCTTGGGTACTGTCCCTTTAGGAGCGACTTGGGTACCGTCCCTTTAAAATCAGCTTGGTACCGTTTCTTTAAGAGCGGCTTGGGTACCATCCCTGTAAGAGCAGCTTGGATCCCGTACCGGCTACATGGCTGCCTCAGCTCTGCTACTTTACTGACTGAACTCTGCTACTTATAATGGTAAAGATCATTGCTCGGTTACCATGACAATCTTACTCATGTCAGTGAGACAAAATCGTTAAGGACCTTCCATATATTACATCTTCTATTGGCCAATAGTGGAGATGTGACTGTTAATGTTGTGATACATTGCCTGACAAGACCTTAGAGTTCCTATTGGCTGCTATATTTCAGCTATTTGCATATGTGCTGTGATTGGCTGTCAGCGTTAAGAGTGTGGCCATTATTTCCAATGGGCCATTATTTTCTATGGGAAATTAGGGATGTTTAAACGTAAATTTCTTAAAAACGACAAATCCGATCGAAACGAAAAATAGATAGCACACCTCATACCGCCGAGGGCTTCAAAACGCAGTTTGAACGGAGTGTGTGCGCAAAGCGGTTCGGGCTGTATTATGCGCAGAAAATGGCTGGAAGGAGAAGAAACGGAAGAAGAAGAAGAAACGGAAGAAGAAGAATACGGATTACAATATAGGGATTTTCAAGCACTATAATAATTCACACACTATATACTGTTATGTAAATACTTATGAAAATGTCCCCATTCCCTATAGTAGTTCTAATTCTACATATTGATATCCTATCCTCTGGATAGGATATCAATGTGTGATCAGGCTGCCAAAACCCACTGATCAGCTGTTCTGCAGGGCTATGTAGTTGTTATGCTGGGTTACTGCAGCTCAACCCCTGACACAATGTATGGGAGCTGAGCTGTAGTAACTTCACATAGCAACTACATGGTCAAGGAAGCCTTTTGCTTCTTGCCAGTTCACAGCGCAGATTGACTTGCGGCAGCCCCTGAAGAGCAGCTGATCACTTATGGAGTAGCGTCACATGGTCGGGGGGGTGGGTGCCCAAGATGACCTCCTGTTCCAGGGCCCATGAGACATTAGCTACGCTCCTGGGTTAACATATTGACCAAAATTTAACACAGTCAGAGTACAAAGTGCTGCAAAAAACCGAATCACTTGGATAAGGTGTAACACCTATTACTTCAGTGCACAGTATATGGTTTAGGTTTATGACTCCCTGTATACATATATAGCCGCAGCCTGTCCTGTCTGCTGTCTCTGCTGCTATAATGTTTCCTTATTGATTCGCTAATAGTCAAAAGTAACAGTGTGAACAACGGCCTAAACCTGTTCCCCCTCATATAACTCACTAGTGTAATATCCTCCCCTATAAAACACACAACTCTATATACAGTATATATATATATATATATATATATATATATATATATATATATATATATATCTCCAGCATATAAGAGAGAGCAGCGTCTTACCTCTCAGGTCTTCAGAATGTAGAAATACAGGATCTGTGGGGCCGAGTACAGGTGAAGTGTAGAGAGGGGCGGGATAGAAACGGGTATTTTCTTCTCAACGAACACAGGTAACTCGTCAACTTCAGTATTATTACAAACATATTTATTTACCCTACTTACCTCCTTGGCTGATACAGTTGTGCTCAAAAGTTTACATACCCCGGCAGAAGCCCGTCAGATGAAGCCATTTATTGTCAAACGACGCTGTACGCTGACAACAAAAAACATCCAAATGACCCTGATCAAAAGTTCCCACCCCCCAGTTCTTAATACTGTGTATTGCCCCCTCTAACATCAATGACTGCTTGAAGTCTTTTGTAGGAGTTGTGGATGAGGCTCTTTATTTTCATTTCAATCAAGCCACCCCCTTTCCCTTATTCCCCCTATAACATATATAAAATGTTTCCATCATGTCCCCCCTTTCCCTTATTCCCCCTATAACATATATAAAATGTTTCCATCATGTCCCCCCTTTCCCTTCTTCCCCCTATAACATATATAAAGGTTTCCATCATGTCCTCCCTTTCCCTTCTTCCCCCTATAACATATATAAAATGTTTCCATCATGTTCCCCCTTTCCCTTCTTCCCCCTATAACATATATAAAGGTTTCCATCATGTCCCCCCTTTCCCTTCTTCCCCCTATAACATATATAAAGGTTTCCATCATGTCCTCCCTTTCCCTTCTTCCCCCTATAACATATATAAAGGTTTCCATCATGTCCTCCCTTTCCCTTCTTCCCCCTATAACATATATAAAGGTTTCCATCATGTCCTCCCTTTCCCTTCTTCCCTCCTGTAACATATATAAAAGGTTTCCATCATGTCCCCCCTTTCCCTTCTTCCCCCTATAACATATATAAAGGTTTCCATCATGTCCTCCCTTTCCCTTCTTCCCCCTATAACACATATAAAGGTTTCCATCATGTCCTCCCTTTCCCTTCTTCCTCCTGTAACATATATAAAGGTTTCCATCATGTCCTCCCTTTCCCTTCTTCCCCCTATAACATATATAAAGGTTTCCATCATGTCCTCCCTTTCCCTTCTTCCCCCTATAACATATATAAAGGTTTCCATCATGTCCTCCCTTTCCCTTCTTCCCCCTATAACTTATATAAAGGTTTCCATCATGTCCTCCTTTTCCCTTCTTCCTCCTGTAACATATATAAAGGTTTCCATCATGTCCTCCCTTTCCCCTCTTCCCTCCTGTAACATATATAAAGGTTTCCATCATGTCCCCCCTTTCCCTTCTTCCCTCCTGTAACATATATAACGGTTTCCATCATGTCCCTCCTTTCCCTTCTTCCCCCTATAACATATATAAAGGTTTCCATCATGTCCCCCTTTCCCTTCTTCCCTCCTGTAACATATATAAAGGTTTCCATTATGTCCCTCCTTTCCCTTCTTCCTCCTGTAACATATATAAAGGGTTCCTCATGTCCTCCCTTTCCCTTCTTCCTCCTGTAACATATATAAAGGGTTCCTCATGTCCCCCTTTCCCTTCTTCCTCCTGTAACATATATAAAGGTTTCCATCATGTCCTCCCTTTCCCTTCTTCCTCCTGTAACATATATAAAGGTTTCCATCATGTCCTCCCTTTCCCTTCTTCCCTCCTGTAACATATATAAAGGTTTCCATCATGTCCCCCCTTTCCCTTCTTCCCTCCTGTAACATATATAACGGTTTCCATCATGTCCCTCCTTTCCCTTCTTCCCCCTATAACATATATAAAGATTTCCATCATGTCCTACCTTTCCCTTCTTCCTCCTGTAACATATATAAAGGTTTCCATCATGTCCTCCCTTTCCCTTCTTCCTCCTGTAACATATATAAAAGTTTCCATCATGTCCCCCCTTTCCCTTCTTCCTCATGTAACATATATAAAGGTTTCAATCATGTCCCTCCTTTCCCTTCTTCTTCCTGTAACATATATAAAGGTTTCCATCATGTCCTCCCTTTCCCTTCTTCCTCCTGTAACATATATAAAGGTTTCCATCATGTCCTCCCTTTCCCTTCTTCCTCCTGTAACATATATAAAGGTTTCCATCATGTCCTTCCTTTCCCTTCTTCCTCCTGTAACATATATAAAGGTTTCCATCATGTCCTCCCTTTCCCTTCTTCCTCCTGTAACATATATAAAGGTTTCCATCATGTCCTTCCTTTCCCTTCTTCCTCCTGTAACATATATAAAGGTTTCCATCATGTCCCTCCTTTCCCTTCTTCCCTCCTGTAACATATATAAAGGTTTCCATCATGTCCCTCCTTTCCCTTCTTTCCCCTATAACATATATAAAGGTTTCCATCATGTCCCCCCATTCCCTTCTTCCTCCTGTAACATATATAAAGGTTTCCATCATGTCCTCCCTTTCCCTTCTTCCCCCTATAACATATATAAAGGTTTCCATCATGTCCTCCCTTTCCCTTCTTCCTCCTGTAACATATATAAAGGTTTCCATCATGTCCCCCCTTTCCCTTCTTCCTCCTATAACATATATAAAGGTTTCCATCATGTCCTCCCTTTCCCTTCTTCCCCCTATAACATATATAAAGGTTTCCATCATGTCCCCCCTTTCCCTTCTTCCCCCTATAACATATATAAAGGTTTCCATCATGTCCTCCTTTTCCCTTCTTCCCCCTATAACATATACAGTGGTACCTTGGTTTAAGAGTAACTTGGTTTAAGAGCGTTTTGGTTTAAGAGCTCACAGTTTTTCAAAACTGTGACTTGGTTTAAGAGCATTGCTTTGGTTTAAGAGCTCCCTGTACTGGGTGGGAGGGGGAGTGGGGGAGGGGCATGGTCTGCGTAGTGGGGTCTACAGCACTGTACTCTGACCCAGGAAGTCTCCCTCACCTTCCAAATCATAGCAGATCCCCTTCAGGCTGGGGCTTACATCATGGGACAGGACTGTGGAGGTAATCTCTCCATAGCTGTAACCCCTCTCTCCCCGGACAGAGAGCGCTGCATGTATGTGCCCACATCTGTCCTGCTCATTCCTCCCTGCTCCCTGCAGTCTCTGTCAGTCCTTGTGTTTCCCATCCTCTCCATTACTGTACAGTCACTTATATATCACAGATTCTGCTGTTTCTGAACGTTTGTTTCATCTGTTTTACCTGTTATTCAGAATATAAAATCATAATTTTTTGGGTGTGGAACCAATTGTCTGCATTTCAATGATTTCTTATGGAAAATTTGATTTGGTTTAAGAGTGGATTTGGATTACAAGCACGGACCCGGAACGAATTATGCTCGTAATCCAAGGCAGCAATGTATAAAGGTTTCCATCATGTCCCCCCTTTCCCTTCTTCCTCCTGTAACATATATAAAGGTTTCCACCATGTCCTCCTTTCCCTTCTTCCTCCTGTAACATATATAAAAGGTTTCCATCATGTCCCCCCTTTCCCGTCTTCCTCCTGTAACATATATAAAGGTTTCCATCATGTCCCTCCTTTCCCTTCTTCCTCATGTAACATATATAAAGGTTTCAATCATGTCCCCCCTTTCCCTTCTTCCTCCTGTAACATATATAAAGGTTTCCATCATGTCTCCTCCTTTCCCTTCTTCCTCCAGTAACATATATAAAGGTTTCCATCATGTCCCTCCTTTCCCTTCTTCCTCATGTAACATATATAAAGGTTTCAATCATGTTCCCCCTTTCCCTTCTTCCTCATGTAACATATATAAAGGTTTCAATCATGTCCCTCCTTTCCCTTCTTCCTCCTGTAACATATATAAAGGTTTCCATCATGTCCCTCCTTTCCCTTCTTCCTCATGTAACATATATAAAGGTTTCAATCATGTCCCCCCTTTCCCTTCTTCCTCACGTAACATATATAAAGGTTTCCATCATGTCCTCCCTTTCCCTTCTTCCTCCTGTAACATATATAAAGGTTTCCATCATGTCCTCCCTTTCCCTTCTTCCTCATGTAACATATATAAAGGTTTCAATCATGTCCATCCTTTCCCTTCTTCCTCCTGTAACATATATAAAGGTTTTAATCATGTCCCCCCTTTCCCTTCTTTCCTCCAGACTATAAAGATTCAAATCCTTAAAGAGTCACTGTCGTTAAATTTTTTTTTTTGCAGAAATCAATAGTCCAGGCGATTTTGAGAAACTTTTTAATTGGGTTTATTAGCCAAATCTGCCATTATCTGCATGTAAAAAGCCTTTTCCCAGGTCCCCCCCCCCCCTCCTCTCCTTTCTGCTGTCCAATCCTCAGAATCAGAAAATCTGGACTGTTTTTTCATCAGTCTGATCCTGTCTGGTCTATGAAGAGGGGAGGGGGAAGGGGGAAGGATTGCACAGCAGGGGAGCTATTCAGAGCCCTAATTAGAGGTCAGAGAGGTCCATAGGGGTTGTGAATGTAAATTAACTCTTTGTTGTCCTGTTTTGCTGCTTTTACTTTCTCTCTCCATAGGAGAACAATAAAGACAGGGGGGAGAGCTTCAAACTGCTTTTTCATGATGAAAATTCATTTTTCGGCTAATAAACCCAATTACAAAGTTTCTTAAAATCGCCTGGACTATTGATTTCTGCAATAAAAATTTTAACGACAGTGACACTTTAACCTCTTAAGGACATAGGACGTACCGGTACGTCCTATGTCCTCACTTGCACTTCAGCGCGGCGGCCCCGCTTTGAAGTGCCGCGATCCCGGGTGCCGCGTGTAGCCCGGGACCGCCGCTATTAGCGGGCACGGTCTGATCGCCGTGCCCGCTAATTAGCTAATCGGAGGCAGCTGTCAAAGTTGACAGCTGCCTCCGATTACCAGAGGCAACGTTTCCCTGGTGTCTAGTGGGGGAGATCGCTCCTCCGGGACCTTGTCCCGGAGGAGCGATCTCCGTTACTGATGCCGGCCGGGGACGCGTCCAAGATGGCGCCGTCCTCGGCTCGGCACTCGTTTACTTCCGGCTGCAGCAGCCGAAAGCAAACGAGTGCCGATCTCATGGATCTCTGCAGCATATCTATGCTGCAGAGATCTCAATGAGAGATCCAAGTGTATATACTAGAAGTCCCCCATGGGGGCTTCTAGTATATGTGTAAAAAAAAAAAAAAAAAAGTGTTGTTAATAGTAAAAAGCCCCTCCCCTAATAAAAGTCTGAATCACCCCCCTTTTCCCAGGTTTTAAATAAAAGTAAACAAATAAATAAATAAATAAACATGTTTGCTATCGCCGCGTGCGTAATCGCCCGAACTATTAATTAATCACATTCCTGATCTCGTACGGTAAACGGCGTCAGCGCAAAAAAATCCCAAAGTGCAAAATTGCGCATTTTTGGTCGCATCAAATCCAGAAAAAATGTAATAAAAAGCGATCAAAAAGTCGTATATGCGCAATCAAGGTACCGATAGAAAGATCAAATCATGGCGCAAAAAATGACACCTCGCACAGCCCCATGGACCAAAGGATAAAAGCGCTATAAGCCTGGGAATGGAGCGATTTTAAGGAACGTATATTGGTTAACAACGGTTTGAATTTTTTACAGGCCATCAGATACAATATAAGTTATACATGTTATATATCGTTTTAATCGTAACGACTTGAGGAACATGCATAACAAGTCAGTTTTACCCCAGGGTGAATGGCGTAAAAACACATTTCCCCCAAATAAAAGAAATGCGTTTTTTTTTTCAATTTCACCACACTTCGAATTTTTTTCTGGTTTCGCAGTGTACTTTATGCAAAAATTCAGCCTGTAATTGCAAAGTACAATTAGTGACGCAAAAAATAAGGGGTCATGTGGGTTTCTAGGTGGAAAAATGCAAGTGCTATGACCTTTTAAACACAAGGAGGAAAAACCGAAAACGTAAAAACGAAAATGGGCCATGTCCTTAAAGGGTTAAGTCTTTCCTGATATGGTTTATGCCTCTTATCCTCCACCATTTTTTTTTGTCGTATTTGAACCCGTTCCATTTTTATCAGTATTGCATTAGTTACACCATACAGTACGGACTTTAAGGTCATTAGACAATTTTTTTTAAAAAAAACTTGTGCGTTTTAGGTCAAGATACTGAATTACATAACATCATAAAATCAGGGGTAGCTGTCATCCCCAGGAAAGGGGTTACACTTGGACAACACCTATCACCCAGTCTCTTCTCCAGCAGAACACAACAAAAAACTTCTTGGCTGCATACTACGGGCAATTATAAATGTGGGCATAATATTTGTAAAACGTGCAAACATATGGCAGTTGGCAACTCTGTTATTTCACTACAATCAATATTAGCTACCCCATAAAGAGTTTCATAAATTGTAATACATCATTCGTTGTTTATCTTATTACTTGTACAAGCTGTAAGGTCCAATATGTGGGCTGTACCACTGGGGCCCTGAAAATTCGTATCCGCAGACACATGTCCGATAGCCTAAATACCAATGCATTTAATGTGTCAGCTGTCTCAAAACATTTTTCGTCAGTACATTCTGGAAATCTAAGCAGTTTCTCTTGCACAGGTATCGAACATATTGCCCAACATTCACGCGGCGGCAACAGACGTCACATGCTCCTCAGCCGCGAGGCCTTTTGGATATTTACTTTGGGCACCAGATATCCTGACGGTCTGTTTATTTCTGTCTTTTTTATACATACATGCACGTATATATATGTATACTTTTGTATGTATTATCTCATGTCCAGTTAGGGGTTAAATACTTACTACCCTTTAATCCGATAGCCCCCCACACACACATTTTTGGGGGTATGGCCAGGACAACAGGTGTTTTTCATTTCTTTTGTATGTATATATATCACAGAGAGACTTGTTCACACCTATGCTATGACTAAGGTCTGAACAGACCGAAACATGTCAGCGAATGTCAGGATTTTATTGTTTTTTTGCTATGCTACAATAAAGGAATTGGATTTGGACGACTGAGTGTTGGAACTATCCTTGCTGCATGTGCTTTGTGGTGGAATAAAGTGTGCTGTGTGGTGTTACAGGTAGAGAATACAGTGTGCTGTGTGGTGTTACAGGTAGAGAATACAGTGTGCTGTGTGGTGTTACAGGTAGAGAATAAAGTGTGCTGTGTGGTGTTACAGGTAGAGAATACTGCGTGCTGTGTGATGTTACAGGTAGAGAATACAGCGTGCTGTGTGGTGTTACAGGTAGAGAATACAGCGTGCTGTGTGGTGTTACAGGTAGAGAATACAGCGTGCTGTGTGGTGTTACAGGTAGAGAATACAGTGCTGTGTGGTGTTACAGGTAGAGAATACAGTGTGCTGTGTGGTGTTACAGGTAGAGAATAAAGTGTGCTGTGTGGTGTTACAGGTAGAGAATACTGCGTGCTGTGTGATGTTACAGGTAGAGAATACAGCGTGCTGTGTGGTGTTACAGGTAGAGAATACAGCGTGCTGTGTGGTGTTACAGGTAGAGAATACAGCGTGCGGTGTGGTGTTACAGGTAGAGAATACAGCACTGTGTGGTGTTACAGGTAGAGAATACAGTGTGCTGTGTGGTGTTACAGGTAGAGAATACAGCGTGCTGTGTGGTGTTACAGGTAGAGAATACAGCGTGCTGTGTGGTGTTACAGGTAGAGAATACACCGTGCTGTATGGTGTTACAGGTAGAGAATACAGTGTGCTGTGTGGTGTTACAGGTAGAGAATACAGGGTGCTGTGTGGTGTTACAGGTAGAGAATACAGTGTGGTGTTACAGGTAGAGAATACAGCCGCTGTGTGGTGTTACAGGTAGAGAATACAGCGTGCTGTGTGGTGTTACAGGTAGAGAATACAGCGTGCTGTGTGGTGTAACAGGTAGAGAATACAGTGCTGTGTGGTGTTACAGGTAGAGAATACAGTGCTGTGTGGTGTTACAGGTAGAGAATACAGCGTGCTGTGTGGTGTTACAGGTAGAGAATACAGCGCTGTGTGGTGTTACAGGTAGAGAATACAGCGTGCTGTGTGGTGTTACAGGTAGAGAATACAGCGTGCTGTGTGGTGTTAGAGATAGAGAATACAGCGTGCTGTGTGGTGTTACAGGTAGAGAATACAGTGAGCTGTGTGGTGTTACAGGTAGAGAATATAGTGCTGTGTGGTGTTACAGGTAGAGAATACAGTATGCTGTGTGGTGTTACAGGTAGAGAATACAGTGTGCTGTGTGGTGTTACAGGTAGAGAATACAGTGTGCTGTGTGGTGTTACAGGTAGAGAATACAGTGCTGTGTGGTGTTACAGGTAGAGAATACAGTGCTGTGTGGTGTTACAGGTAGAGAATACAGCGTGCTGTGTGGTGTTACAGGTAGAGAATACAGTGCTGTGTGGTGTTACAGGTAGAGAATACAGTGCTGTGTGGTGTTACAGGTAGAGAATACAGCGTGCTGTGTGGTGTTACAGGTAGAGAATACAGTGTGCTGTGTGGTGTTACAGGTAGAGAATACAGTGTGCTGTGTGGTGTTACAGGTAGAGAATACAGTGTGTTGTGTGGTGTTACAGGTAGAGAATACAGCGTGCTGTGTGGTGTTACAGGTAGAGAATACAGTGTGCTGTGTGGTGTTACAGGTAGAGAATACAGCGTGCTGTGTGCTTTTACAGGTAGAGAAAGTTGGAATTATGCTCACCGTTAATTCGGTTTCCGCGAATCCCTCATGGCGGCACTAAAATGGAGGATGCCCCTCCCATCACTGTAGGGACAGGAAACAGAGAGAGATTAAAGGGCAGCTCCACCCCCGACACCTCAGTGTTTTCCAAGTAACCAAGTATATGATTATATAAAACGCCACCAGTAGTTAGGGGGGATATACGGTGGTGCCGCCATGAGGGATTCGCGGAAACCGAATTAACCGTGAGCATAATTCGAACTTTCCTCCGCATCCTCCCTCATGGCGGCACCAAAATGGAGACATACCAGATTAGTAGATTAGGGTGGGACTGCTGCCTGCAGGACTTTCCGCCCGAAGGCACAGTCTCTGGCAGCTAGGACATCCAGACGATGCTTGGTGAATGTGTGGATAGAGGACCACGTTGCTGCCCTGCAGATTTGGTCTGGCGAAGCGTCACTCTCCCGGCCCAGGATGAAGAAATGGCTCTGTTCGAATGAGCTTTTACCTGTACTGGCTGCTTTAATTTTTGATTTATGTAGGATCCCGTTATGGCTGCTTTGATCCATCTAGCTATGGTATCCTTTGACGCCTTTTCCCCCCTGTTTTTACCTCCGTATTGTACGAACAAGTTATCTGTTCTCCATGTTTTGGTTGACTCTAAATAGTGAAGTACAGATCTTCTTACGTCTAGCGTATGACATTTTCTCTCTTTCTCCAAAGAGGGATGAGGACAGAAAGAGGGAAGAATGATTTCTTGTTCACGATGGAATTCAGAGAATACTTTGGGATAGAATTCAGGATTGTGTTTTAAGATGATCTTGTCATCAAGGATCTTCATGAACGGCTCTTTAATAGATAGGGCCTGGATTTCCCCAACCCTGCGGGCAGATGTTATCGCCACCAGGAAGGCTGTTTTCCAGGTTAAAATTATAATTTCTGATGCTAACAGTGGTTCAAACGGATCCATCATTAACCCCGATAATACTATATTCAGATCCCAAGGGGGATACTGGGATTATTCTCTCCACACCTCTGATGAATCTCTTGACTACTGGTGAGTCCATGAGAGATGTCTGAAAGAAGCTAGACAAAGCTGAGACTTGGACCTTGATGGAACTGTAGCTTAAACCCAGATCCAGGCCATCCTGTAGAAAACTAAGGATTAACGGAATGTCAGGGAAATTTAGATTAGGTGTTGAGTTACCTGACCATGAACAGAATTTTTTCCAGACTCTTAAGTAGCAGCTATTCGTTTAGGATTTCTTTCCTTCTTGAATGGTTGAAATGACTGCATCAGAGAACCCTTGTTTCTTCAGGATTACCCTCTCAGGATCCACGCGGTCAAGTTCAATTTTTGAACTTCCGGAAAAAGAAGAGGACCCTGACGTAGAAGGTCTGGCCTGTGAGGTAGGGGAAAAAAGAGTTTGTATTGCCATGCTTTCTAGAGTCGGGTACCAGTTTCTTTTGGGCCATTTGGGGACCAGAAGAATCACAGTCGCTTGATCCAGACGTGTCGTCCTTATTACTGCTGGAATCAGAGGGAATGGAGGAAACACGTAACACAGACCTTGTTTCCAACTGTGTGATAGAGCATCTACTGCTACTGGATTCTCCTTTGGATTTAGCGAGTAGAATCTGGGAACTTTTGTGTTTTTTGAATTCGCAAAAAGATCTATTGATGGGACTCCCCATCTTTCCACAATCTGTTGGAAAACTTCTGGGTTCAGTTCCCATTCTCCCGGATCTACCCGGGAACGGCTTAGGTAGGCTGCTACTCGATTCTCGGTCTCCTTCAAGTGTATTGCAGTAAGGGAGAGGACCGACCCTTCTGCCCAGGTCATGATCTTGTGGATTAAGGTGAGGATGTCTGGTGCCCCCTTGTTGTTTTATTAGGGCTACCGTTGTCATGTTGTCTGAGAATATTTTTACATGTTGCCCCTGTAGGCTGCTGTCCATTTTTTTTAGGGCTTCCCAGACAGCCCTGAGCTCCCGAAAGTTGGATGATCTTGCCCGTGTTTCTCGGGCCCATATCCCTTGGCACATCTTGCCCGGAATGTGAGCCCCCCCCAACCTTCTAGGCTCGCATCTGTTGTTAGAGGTAAAATTGGTTCCAATATCCAGTTGACACCGCACAAACGGTTCTCGAGGTGCAACCACCATGTTATTGATGATTTGACCTGAACTGGTAACTTTATCATCTTGTCTAGTGATAAAAGCGACCTGTTCCATGATGACAGTGTCAATATTTCAGGTTTCCTCGAATGTGCCTGGCTCCAGGCTACTGACTGGATGCATGATGTCCTTAATCCTAGAATTTTCATGCATTCCCGGATGGATACCGAATTTTTCTTTTTGAAAATCTTGAATTTTTGGATCAGATTTACCTTCTTTTGTTGTGGTAGAAGAGATATCTGATTCTCTGAGTCTAACATGACTCCTGGAAAGACCTTTTGAGTGGAGGGAAAGAGGTCTGACTTCTGGTAATTAATAATCCAACCCAGATCCTGGAATAAGTCCAGTACTAGGTTAAGATGGTCCTGGCAGGCTTGGACGGATTTGGCTACTAGCAGGAAATCGTCGAGGTAGGGGAATATTACTATTCCCCTCCTCCTGAGGTATGCTACCATCTCTATAACCACTTTCGAGAACACCCTTGGGGCCGAAGAGATCCCGAACGGTAGACAAAGAAATTGAAAATGTTTTACTGACCCGTCCACCTCTATAACAAATCTCAGGAACCTCTGACTCCAGTCTTGAATGGGAACGTGGTAGTATGCGTCCTTGAGGTCTATAGAACACATTACTGACCCCTGAGGAATTAATGGAACAATACTCCTGATGGACTCCATTTTGAACCTTTTGTAGAGAACCCAGTGGTTTAGATATTTCAGATTTATTATCATCCGGTGGGTTCCGTTTGTTTTTTTTTTACTAGGAATAACCTGGAGTAATGTCCGGTTTCCAACTGAGATAGAGGTACCGGGACTACTGCGCCCAGGAAGATTAGATCTCGCACTCCCTGCTGGATTAACAAGAGGTCCGAGTGGGATGAGGGTCTGGTGACCTGGAATCTGTCGGGTGAAAGGCTCCCGAATTCTATTTTGTAACCCGAGGATAGTAAGCGAAGTACCCAAGGATTCGACGTTATTGAATCCCAGAATTTCAGGAGCCTTCCCCCGACAGGGAGAACGTCATTTCTTATCAGTGTTTGTATTGGAGTTGGAGCTATATTTGGAGTTAAGGAAAATTTTTTTCCCTTTTCCACCCTTAGGGTATAAACCCACACACCGTATAAGCAGCGTATTTACTGCTGCGATACGCAGCAAATACGCAGCAAACACGCAGCAAATACGCAGCAGATTAGACCTAAATAACTGAACACAGCATCAAATCTGTACCAACAAATCTGCTGCGTATTTGCTGCGTATTTGTTGCGTATCTGCTGTGCATACGGTGTGTGGGTTTGTACCCTTAGGGTAGCTCCACCTGCCTGATTTCCCTTTATATTCGGTTTTCCCCAAGGTTTTACGAAAGGGCTGGTATTTTTTAGAGGTTTTGTCAAACGGGAAATCTTTCTTTTTGTCCCCGGGGGGCAGGGCCGTATTTGCCACTAGGCACCCGTGGTCCGGTGCCTAGGGCGGCGCCCTGCGGGGGGCGGCACCCGCAGGGAACACCTTTTTTTATTACTTAAAAAAAACAAAAAAACTCCGTAGGCACCGGACCACGGGTGCCTAGTCCGCGCCGGGAGGGGGCGTGACGGAGCGGCCGGGAGAAGGATGGGCAGGCAGGCTGGTTCCCTCCCCCCATGCAGCGCCGGGGTCCGGGGCAGGTGTTGAGCTTCCGGCACACACAGTGTGACAGAGGCCGGATGCTCCCAGCTGCAGCCCCGCGTTCCCAGATCTTCTCTCCTGCTCGGCGATGACGTCACATCACGTGAGCGCCGCCGAGCAGGAGACAAGATCCGGGACCGCGGGGCTGCAGCTGGGAGCTTCCGGCCTCTGTCACACTGTGTGTGCCGGAAGCTCAACACCTGCCCCGGATCCCGGCGCTGCATGGGGGGAGGGAACCAGCCTGCCTGCCCATCCTTCTCCCGGCCGCCCGCCCCGTCACCCCCAGCCTCTCCCCTCTGCCTGCCCCCGGCCCCCCTGCATCCTCAGCTGCTCCCCTGCTGGGGGGCAGCCTCTCCCCTGCCCCCCCCCCAGCCTCTCCCTTGCCCCCCCAGCCTCTCCCCTGCCCCCCCCCGCCTCTCCCCTGCCCCCCCAGCCCCCCCCAGCCTCTCCCCTGCCCCCCAGCCTCTCCCCCTAACCCCCAGCCTCTCCCCCTAACCCCCAGCCTCTCCCCTGCCCCCCAGCCTCTCCCCTGCCCCCCCCCCCAGCCTCTCCCCTGCCCCCCCCCCAGCCTCTCCCCTTCCCCCCCCCAGCCTCTCCCCTGCCCCCCAGCCTCTCCACCTAACCCTCAGCCTCTCCCCTGCCCCCCAGCATCTCCACCTAACCCTCAGCCTCTCCCCTGCCCCCCAGCATCTCCCCTGACCCCAGACTCTCCCCCTGCCCCCCCAGCAACTCCCCTGACCCAGCGTCTCCCCTGCCCTCCCAACCTCTCCACCTAACCCTCAGCCTCTCACCTGCCCCCCAGCGTCTCCCCTGACCCCAGCCTCTCCCCCTGCATTCTCAGCCTCTCCCCTGACCCCCCAGCCTCTCCCCTGCCCCCCCAGCCTCTCCCCTGCCCCCCAGCCTCTCCCCTGCCCCCCAGCCTCTCCCTTGCCTCTCCCCCTAACCCCCAGCCTCTCCCCTGCCCCCCAGCCTCTCCCCTGCCTCTCCCCCTAACCCCCAGCCTCTCCCCTGCCCCCCAGCCTCTCCCCTGCCTCTCCCCCTAACCCCCAGCCTCTCCCCTGCTCCCCAGCGTCTCCCCTGCCCCCCAGCCTCTCCCCTGCCCCCCCCCCAGCCTCTGCCCTGCCCCCCCAGCCCCCCAGTCTCTCCCCCTAACCCTCAGCCTCTCCCCTGCCCCACAGCCTCTCCCCTGCCCCCCCAGCCTCTCCCCTGCCCCCCCCCCAGCCCCTGCCCCCCCAGCCTCTCCCCCTAACCCTCAGCCTCTCCCCTGCCCCACAGCCTCTCCACCTAACCCTCAGCCTCTCCCCTGCCCCCCAGCATCTCCCCTGACCCCAGACTCCCCCCCTGCCCCCCAGACTCTCCCCCTGCCCCCCCAGCAACTCCCCTGACCCGACTCCCCCCCTGCCCCCCAGACTCTCCCCCTGCCCCCCCAGCAACTCCCCTGACCCCAGCATCTCCCCTGCCCCCCCAACCTCTCCACCTAACCCTCAGCCTCTCCCCTGCCCCCAGCCTCTCCCCTGCCCCCAGCCTCTCCCCCTGCATTCTCAGCCTCTCCCCTGCCCCCCCAGCCTCTTCCCCTTCCCCCCCAGCCTCTCCCCCTTCCCCCCCAGCCTCTCCCCTGCCCCCCCAGCCTCTTCCCCTTCCCCCCCAGCCTCTTCCCCTTCCCCCCCAGCCTCTTCCCCTTCCCCCCAGCCTCTTCCCCTTCCCCCTCCCCCCCCAGCCTCTTCCCCTTCCCCCTCCCCCCCCCTGCCCCCCCCCCCCCCCCCCCCTTCCCCCTCCCCCCCCAGCCTCTTCCCCTTCCCCCCCAGCCTCTTCCCCTTCCCCCCCAGCCTCTTCCCCTTCCCCTTCCCCCCAGCCTCTCCCCCCTGCATTCTCAGCTGCTCCCCTGCCTCCCAGCCCCTCCCCCTGACCCCTAGCTTCTCCCTCTGACCCCCAGCCTCTCCCCCTGCCCCCAGCCTCTCCCCCTGAATCCCAGCTTCTCCACTGCCTCCCTACCGCTCCCCCTGAACCCCAACCTCTCCCCCTGAACCCCAGCTTCTCCCCTGCCACCCTAGCTGCCCCTCCCTGCTGCTCCCCTGCCCCCCAGCTGCTCTCCCTGGCTCCCCCAGCTGCTCCCCCTGTCACCCCCAGCTGCCTCCCTTCCCCAGTCACCCCCAGCTGCCTCCCTTCCTCAGTCCCCCCCCAAGCTGCCTCCCTCAGTCCCCCCCAGCTGCCTCCCTTCCTCAGTCCCCCCCCAGCTGCCTCCCTTCCTCAGTCCCCCCCCAGCTGCCTCCCTTCCCTAGTCACCCCCAGCTGCCTCCCTTCCCCAGTCACCCCCAGCTGCCTCCCTTCCCCAGTCACCCCCAGCTGCCTCCCTTCCTCAGTCTCCCCCCAGCTGCCTCCCTTCCCCAGTCACCCCCAGCTGCCTCCCTTCCCCAGTCACCCCCAGCTGCCCTCCTGCCCCAGTCACCCCCAGCTGCCCGCCTGCAGACGAGTTATGGTCAGAGAAGTCTTCATGATGCTGCGCCAGATGGAGAAGAAAGCAAAAAGTTAGCGACAGCAATTCGAGAAGACGTCACCTGTGAGTCATTAGTAACTGCACTGTAATCACTTCTATAGTGTGCAGAGCCTGTGTACCATTGAGGTCTCAATGGGTCAGTGTATTGTTTGCGGTAGTGTACTGACACAGCCCTGCGGTCACTACAGTACACTAACCCAAACTTTTAAACTAGGACCCAACTACAAGAGCTGCAGGCACTACAACTCCCAGCATATCCTGAGGGCTGTAGACTGTCAGTAAATGCTGGGAGTTGTAGTGCCTGCAGCTGTTGTAGTTGGGTCCTAGGTGCATTATACACTGGAGGCTTTGTGGGAGATCAGAATACAGAGATCTGTGGGGGCTCAGTGTGTGGAAGTGACCCCAGAACATCACTAATAGGGGATAGAACAAAAACATCTCCCCCTATCCCTATTAGTGCTGTTCTGGGGACACGTCCCTGCACTGAGCCCCCACAGATCTATGTATTCTGATTTCCCACAACGCCTCCAGGACCCAACTACAACAGCTGCAGGCACTAAAACTCCCAGAACAGTCTGCAGCCCTCAGGATATGCTGGGAGTTGTAGTGCCTGCAGCTGCTGTAGTTGGGTCCTAGGTGCATCATACACTGGATGCTTTGTGGCATATCAGAATACATAGATCTGTGGGGGCTCAGTGCAGGGAAGTGACCCCAGAACATCACTAATAAGATATAGGGGGAGATGTTTTTGTTCTATCCCCTATTAGTGCTGTTCTGGGGTCACTTCCCTGCACTGAGCCCCCACAGATCTATGTATTCTTATGTGCCACAAAGCATCCAGTGTATGATGCACCTAGGATCCAACTACAACAGCTGCAGGCACTACAACTCCCAGCATGTACTGACAGTCTTCAGCCCTCAGGATATGCTGGGAGTTGTAGTAAAGTAGTACAATCCTATGATAACTGCGGCTGTAGACAGATGTGTTGCTGGACCTTTAGGGCTGATGGTTGTCACCCACAGATTGCAGCCACCAGGAGCCTCTGCACACAGTGATTTATTAAAGGGTTGTCCTCTCAGAGACTACAACTCCCAGCATACCCTGAGAGCTGTATAAATGGAGGGTGTTCTGAGATTTGTCACAGATACAGATGAATTCAGGAAAGAAGCGGGTCAGCATGTCGTGTCTCACTGGTTGTATATTGGTGAGCCCCAGGTACCCCAGTCCAACACTGGACAGAACCATTCCCCAAACTAAGACGTCCCCGGCCTTCTTCCTTCCTCCATCACGTCTGTTTGATGAGAACAGCGGGCATCAAGCAGGGCAGCACCCAAGTGCCAGGGTATATACCATGCATGTACAGTAATGGGGAGGGGGGAGGGGGGGGGCGCCTCTGCGTGCAAAGTGCCTAGGGCAGCATGAACTCTAAATACAGGCCTGCCGGGGGGGGGGGGGGGCCTCCTTTCACTACCTGCAGCTGCTCTGTGTGGGGCTCATCCCCTCTGGGGAACATCAGGCACCTGGGTTGTGGCCCCCGGGGCCCCAGCTCCACCTCAGCCGCCCTCTGACTACATGACAGCGGGGGACAATGGCCGCCATACCTCAGCTCCTCATACATGTCACCTTCTCTTCTAGAACCTTCTATGTGTCTTATATTCTATCACTCTCCCACCTGAAGACATTGATAATGCGCCTTATTTATCATCACACTGCGCCTCTCTCTCCCCTCATATCACATATCGCTACCTATCACGTGTCACCGCTGCTTTTTCCCGCGCTCTGGTTCGAGGTATCTAGCTCCTCCCACCTGATTACACGGCCACGTCTAATCTCCAGCTCTGCCGGGATGACCCGCCCCTAACTCCTCCCAATAATGATGTCATCATACCCAGCGGTCTCCATAACGTACACTGGAACTGCTATACGTCTCTCCTGTCAGTCAGCGGGGCGGGCAGTGCTCTGTGCACTGTGATTGAAGCAGAAGGCAGCTGGGCGGAGCTTCACACCCATCAGTGTCTCGTTGCCGGTCCTGGCGCCGTGTGACTGATATAGAGCTCCGGTGCTGAGCGGATAGACAGTGATATACTGAGAGGAGATGTATCTCATAGGCTTAGGTACAGTTACATACATGGCTGCCCAGTGATTTACTGAGAGGAGATGTATCTCATTGGCTGAGATACAGTTACATACATGGCCGCCCTCATGAGCTGTTACCATGGTGATCACCTCATAACACAACGACTGAATTTACAGCCATTGTGAGGAGATTTCTGTCATGTCTGATTTTAATCCCTCCTCCTGCTGTAATATCACGTATCTCCATGGTGATAGCTCCCCCATAAGAAGCGGGGGGGGGGGGGGGGGGTTGTTAGACATAAGGATATGGGGGTGATGGGGTATAAGAGTATGGGGGGTATAGGGCAGTCATTGGGGGTACAGTAGAATGTGCGGTACACAAGGATATGGGGGTGATGGGGTATACAAGTATATGGGGAGCACATAAGGATATGGGGTGATGGGGTATATGAGTATATGGGGGCACATAAGGATATGGGGGTGATGGGGTATACAAGTATATGGGGGCACATAAGGATATGGGGGACATGGTAGAATGTGCAGCACATAAGGATATGGGGGTGATGGGGTATACGAGTATGGGGGGCATAGGGCAGTCATAAGTGCAGAGTATAATGTGGGGCACATAAGGATATGGGGGTGATGGGGTATACGAGTATGGGGGCATAGGGCAGTCATTAGTGCAGAGTATAATGTGGGGCACAAAAGGATATGGGGGTGATGGGGTATACGAGTATGGGGGGCATGGGGCAGTTATTAGTGCAGAGTATAATGTGGCGCACATAAGGATATGGGGGTGATGGGGTATAAGAGTATGGGGGGCATAGGGCAGTCATTGGGGGCAGAGTAGAATGTGCGGCACATAAGGATATGGGGGGTGATGGGGTATAAGAGTATGGGGGGCATAGGGCAGTCATTGGGGGCAGAGTAGAATGTGGGGCACATAAGGATATGGGGGGTGATGGGGTATAAGAGTATGGGGGGCATAGGGCAGTCATTGGGGGCAGAGTAGAATGTGCAGCACATAAGGATATGGGGGTGATGGGGTATAAGAGTATGGGGGGCATAGGGCAGTCATTACTGCAGAGTAGAATGTGGGGCACATAAGGATATGAGGGTAATGGGGTATAAGAGTATGGGGGGCATAGGGCAGTCATTAGTGCATAGTATAATGTGGGGCACATAAGGATATGGGGGGATTGAGGAGCAGGGGTCGGTTCCTGGGATTTCTCTCTCACCTTTCATCTCCTTTATCCCGGTGCAGCATGTGGTGTGGGCTCGGTGCAGTCTCTTCAGTCTGGTGGTCTTCATACTGCGGCTGTCACCCCCCACGCCCCCCCCCCCCCCCCCCCCCCAGTCTCCTATGACCCAGGTAACACCCCGCACCTCTGTGAGGACACTACAACTCCTGGGGCAGGCTGGGAGTATTAGTTGTCCTACAGGGTGCAGAGCACTGACCTGCAGTAACACTCCTGAGGTTGACCTATTTGTGATATTACATTACAGGTTATAATCCCATATAGCACTCACTACAACTAACTTTATTTATACACCACAATGTGACAGTCCTTTGCTTTACTACATTATGTTTAATCTCTAATATGAGCGATCCCTTTAATGTAAGCGGCCGTTGACGTTTCAGACATTTGCTTCAATGTGCAACGCAAAATTGTCAGGACAGAAGTGAAACTACAAACTGGTGATAATACGGTCCCCTGTGATATCTGACTGTATCTTATCAGTGTTCTTATAAATCACCATAATGAGACCTTACGTAACATTATAAAATATGGCGGAAAATGTGAAGCAAAGAGATGGCAACACGAGGAAGCCTGCCCTCTCCTGGTCTGTTCACTGCTTCATCCTCCCATACAACACAGGGAGATGTGCAGGCGATTGTTGAGGCGACATGCGCCTGATTTGGCAGATTATATGGTGTTAGTCGCCATGTGTCACTATAAGTGTGACTATGAGGCTGGTGTTGACGTGTGTGATGTTAGATGGGAAGTCAGACAAGCTGAAGCTGTTAAGCGAGGAAGAATCCACTGTGGTGACCCCCGGTGTGGAGGTGTGGCCAGTCACTTGCCACATGGTTAAGCGTCACGCCAGTCCTATGGTGGTTGGCCGAGGTAGAGTTCTGCCCGGTGGTATTTTGTCGTGATGCCGGTGCCAGTTGGGCACACAGGTATGGTGGCACACCTGCTTTTATTTTAGTGGGCCACCTGCCGGGTCCCTTGGGTAATTATTATGGTGGTCCAGAGTGGATAATGACCCACCCGGACTATTGGTATTGCCACCCACAGAAAGGGGAGATGACCCAAGGAAGGTGTGTGGGCTGTGTCGGTGCTTAGCAATGAATCACAGAGTCTCTTTAGCATAAATATAATCTTGTTTACTTTAAAGACACTTGAGGTAGGCAGAAGATAATACAGCTTTGCCTTGATACAATACTTTACACTTGATAGGTTATTTTATACTTTAGAGTCCAGATCTGCACTGAGAGTAGAAGGAGTGATGCAGTTGTGCTTACTGAGTTGCGCGATGAGAGGTAGAAGAGAGGATCAGAAGAGCAGAGAAGAGGATATCGAGAGAGTCCCAACCCAAGGAGTACTGGGCTCTGCCGGAACCTCAGAGGTAGAAATAGAATACTTAAGGGTAGAGAGAATACTTGTGCCTGTGTTTGGACTCTTTGGTCTTCACACCACCTATTGTCCACCAGTGTCGAGGGACCCGTCCTAGAGGGTGACACAAGCCCCAGACCTTGTTACCTGGGGTGAGTGGAATGCTGAGGGTTTCCTGCTTACACCCGCACTGCGAGATAGAGTTCATAGGCTTCTAGCAACTTTGCTCTATCCAGTTTTTTACACATTCTGCCATCTCCTATTTTACACAGCACTTACTCATTCCTATGAAAATACAGAAGGGGATGTTGCAGAGTCACTTACTTTATTGGTTTTGGTGGTCAGGTGACCGATCATTTGATCATTAGTATCTCCATCATGTGTCATCAAGTATAGGTTAAAAATAAATAGGTTAAAAACAAAACTGGTGGGTGACCCTTTGAGATCACGGCCACCCCCCAAAGTCCTGGGGATAGGACCATTATACAGGTCCTCTGCTCCGGAGATCACTGCTACACCCCATAGTCCTGGGGATAGGAGCATTATACAGGACCCTCTGCTCCGGAGATCACTGCTACTGCCCATAGTCCTGGGGATAGGAGCATTATACAGGACCCTCTGCTCCGGAGATCACTGCTACACCCCATAGTCCTGGGGATAGGAGCATTGTACAGGACCCTCTGCTCCGGAGATCACTGCTACACCCCATAGTCCTGGGGATAGGAGCAGTATACAGGACCCTCTGCTCCGGAGATCACTGCTACACCCAATAGTCCTGGGGATAGGAGCATTATACAGGACCCTCTGCTCCGGAGATCACTGCTACACCCCATAGTTCTGGATATAGGAACATTATACAGGACCCTCTACTCCGGAGATCACTGCTACACCTCATAGTCCTGGGGATAGGAGCATTATACAGGGCCCTCTGCTCCGGAGATCACTGCTACACCCCATAGTCCTGGTGCGATGCCCTGGCCCCTGGGGGCCACTTCCGCAGTGCTGGTGTTATGAGCAGGCAATAACCGGGGCAGCTGCAGGGGTTATACTTGTCACGGTATAGGCCTGAGGGCGGCACAGCTGTAGGGCCGGTCTGTGAAATCTGCGGGTGATGATGGGCATGTGATTCCTCGCTGCACCTAGTCAGGGCACCAGTTAGTGGACACCAATGCCAGGGTTCAGTAACAGCGGTTTTATTATAGATGAGGTAACTAGTAGCAACAGTTCTGTCCGGATGCAACCGGGTATATAGCAGGCTTTGACAAATAAAGCAGGAGTGGTGCTGCATAGGCTGTGAGAATACGTGCCGGATGATGGGAGTAGGAGTATGAGATAGAGTAGCGGTGCTGGGTGGATTAGCTTGAGAATAATACTTGCTGTGAATCCTTGCAGCGATGAGGAGAGATAACGGAATTACACCCAGATGAGAGAGAAGACTCCGGACACTTGAGCAGGCAGATACAGCCGAAGACTTGAATACAGCAGAGCACCTGATCCACACTTCTAGTGGTGAAATGGGAGCTGCAAAGAAGAAGTCCAACTCCTCTGAGGTAGGAGAGGGACGACACACATCCTCCTGGCTTGGAAGCAGGGGGAAGACTAACTTGTTAGGAGGAAGTGGGAGGTCACATGGTTGCTCCTGGCCAGAGCTAGTCGGCCATTGGAGGAACCATGGTTACAGGGCACTGGCACGGTCACGTGATCAACAGCCTTGCATACCACTGTACAATGCAATAATACACAGGAATACATGAGAATACACATGAGAATGCACATTACCAGAGAATACTAGGGGAAAACCAGCAGCAGTTGCAGTGCAAACACTTACCAGAACAGGCATTGACACAGCAAGAGAAATGGCCATAATAGGAGTAGTAGTCTGCATGTTCTGGGACACTGCTTTGGGGATAGGAACATTATACAGGACCCTCTGCTCCGGAGATCACTGCTACACCCCATAGTCCTGGGGATAGGAGCATTATACAGGACCCTCTGCTCCGGAGATCACTGCTACACCCCATAGTCCTGGGGATAGGAGCATTATACAGGACCCTCTACTCCGGAGATCATTGCTACACCTCATAGTCCTGGGGATAGGAGCATTATACAGGACCCTCTGCTCCGGAGATCACTGCTACACCTCATAGTCCTGGGGATAGTAGCATTATACAGGACCCTCTGCTCCGGAGATCACTGCTACACCCCACAGTCCTGGGGATAGGAGCATTATAGAGGACCCTCTGCTCCGGAGATCACTGCTACACCCCATAGTCCTGGGGATAGGAGCATTATAGAGGACCCTCTGCTCCGGAGATCACTGCTACACCCCATAGTCCTGGGGATAGGAGCATTATACAGGACCCTCTGCTCCGGAGATCATTGCTACACCCCATAGTCCTGGGGATAGGAGCATTATACAGGACCCTCTGCTCCGGAGATCACCGCTACACCTCATAGTCCTGGGGATAGGAGCATTATACAGGACCCTCTGCTCCGGAGATCACTGCTACACCTCATAGTCCTGGGGATAGGAGCATTATACAGGACCCTCTGCTCCGGAGATCACTGCTACACCCCATAGTCCTGGGGATAGGAGCATTATACAGGACCCTCTGCTCCGGAGATCACTGCTACACCCCATAGTCCTGGGATATGGAGCATTATACAGGACCCTCTGCTCCGGAGATCACTGCTACAGCCCATAGTCCTGGGGATAGGAGCATTATACAGGACCCTCTGCTCCGGAGATCACTGTTACACCCTATAGTCCTGGGGATAGGAGCATTATACAGGACCCTCTGCTCCGGAGATCACTGCTACACCCTATAGTCCTGGGGATAGGAGCATTATACAGGACCCTCTGCTCCGGAGATCACTGCTACACCCCATAGTCCTGGGGATAGGAGCATTATACAGTGTTTAGTTACTGGACATATCATTGGTCGGGATAGAGCATTCCTGTATGACCCAGGACATCACCTTTATTATAATACAAGACTTTCGTCATCTTCTGTAGATCAGTGATATTACCCATAATGCACCAAGAAACCCTCCTAATACTGGAGCTCTGAAGAAGTATTGACCATTGATAGTCCTGTCATCGGCTCATCACATCCGGCTTCTTGTTTGCTCAGTAATATATCTTCAGATTTGGTTTGTCTCTTTTTATCTTTCTTATTTCTTCTTTCTCCTCTTCAGATAACTTGTTGTGCTCCATGCTAAACAGAACAGAATTCACAGTGTTAGTGATTTGGTATTGTAAAGATTGTGTCCTGACCTAGTGTACTTGTAAGGACATGAAATAACCGTCCTGATGACGTTCTCAGGTCATTGCAGGCAGTCTATAGTATACACAGAAAAAAAGGAGGTAATAGGGAAAGCATGGGGGTGAGGGAAATGTAGAAACCAGTATATGTGGTGGAGGGTGGCCTTATTAAGCAGTCTGTAGAGATAAGTATATGTGGGATTGGGACCATAGAGATATAAGGGGTGTCATAGGAAGTATTAAAGATGAGAGAAGGGAGTCATAGGAGCAGGTAATAAGGGACATAGGAAGCATATATGTGTGGGGAAGCAGCATCCGCTTGTGCATAGAATGGAGTCTATGATACGAGCGGAGACACGCCCGCCCACCACAGTCCGCTGGCGAATGCGAGCTGCGGAATGCGCAACGGGTTATCCGTCGGCATTCCGTAGTGTGTACATACCCTAAGAAAGAAGCCTTTAGCTCTGATCTAGGATCTTTATCCCAAGGTTAAATGTCATCACCTATAAATAGGACAGGTGATAAATATCTAGTTGGTGGGGTTCAACCACTGGAACTGATTTATGTACATCAGAATGACAAGGGTTATCTATATGTCATAGTAGATTTTGTATTTTTCTATTGTATTCAATGTATAGACTAGTTTCCATTATTTAAGTCAGGGTAAAAGAAGCATGCTGCCAGCCTATTCATTAGGGCTTCTGCACGGAACTTGGCCAGCATACAAACCCATGGCAACTCAGCCTTCCAGTGTCAATAGTGTAGATAGCAGCTTTGTCACTTGTACCCTTTGAGATACAATAACTCTGAAAAACAGATAATCTTGTGGAATAGCTGTGCATTCAAAGTGTTTAAGAAAAAGAAAAAAATGTTTTGGGGGTGAAAATGCTAAAAATCCATTTATTGGGCTGAGTGTGTGTGTGTGTGTGTGTGTGTAGGGGGGGGGGGGTGTTACATTTTTGACGATGCTCACTTTTCATGCTTACAAAGCTCCCACAGTGGCTAAGGGCTCTTTTACACAAGATGATTATTGTCAACTAGCATTCCTAGGAATACTCACTTGGCTGATAATCTGCCTGTGTAAAAGTGACAATGATCAGCCAATGAGCAGGCAGGAACATGCTCGCTTGTTGGCTGATTGAATCTTATGTGTGGCACTGAAATGTATTGTTATTGGCTGGACATCTCTCTGATCGGATTGGAATATTGGACCCTAACACAACACCTGCCTAATTACCCCAGTGCTCATCTCTATAGGTACTGGGAAGAGCCGAGTCTGGGGCAGAAGCAGGCTGGCATTATTAGGCTGAAATAAATTACCCTTTTCAGCATGGTAGTACTAGGCTGCTGCTGTTTGTTTTGTTTTGTTTTTTTGTCTGGCTAATTAAGATACAAACTGTGTATTTTTTTTATATAAATAATAATTAGTGTGTATGGTCCGCCCTTTATTTTATTACCAGCTAGGTAAAAACTAAGGGTGTGAACATACTACTTGCCCTCATGGTGCAGAGTTCAGTTTAAAATGGCCATGGAAGAAACATGCATAGGTGCAAAGAGCAAATGGCCATTGGCAGCATGGACAGTAAACTTTGCTCTGACCAGGGGCAACATTTGAAGGACATAAGCTGGCTATACACATACACATACGATAACTTTCAGTCAACAGCCATCTCTCCTGATCAACTATATACACAATCTGGTGAAGGCATGTTTGACCATAGCTTAACCCCCCCTCCCCCCACACACAAAAAATCATGCCTGATCCTTCTCTTCCAGGTATTATCTGTTGAAGTAAAGTTGGGGGGCCCCTACACAAAAATAGAAGACATACATGTCTGCTGGTATCCCCGCATATGCCACAGATGTGCTCCCCTGTTCTGATGTGAACACGGCCTATATGACAAATATGTTTTGTGATAACATACACTTACTAGAAATATCTAATTTTTTACGCCACTTTACCACAACACAAAAACTATTAATGACAGGAATGTGGCTGACCATAGCTGTGTGAGGATGAACTCCTGACCCCAGAAATAGAGAGCAGATATGAGGAGAGGAGAGGAGACAGGCATATATAAGTGAGCTCATGGCCCAGTCCTGTACACTGTATCTCTTATACTCACTGTAATTCCTCTATCCTGCAGGCTGGACTGGACAGAGCTTCCACCAAGTCACTGAAGTGAGGACCAGACAAATGGTTATCATCCAGGTAAAGTCTCTTCAGGGAGGGGTTATTCCTTATTACAGAGGCCAACTGGGTGCAGGAACTGTCTGGTAGATTATTATCACCCAATCTGTAATAATAAGAAGATGAGATGTGGGTGACGCCTCCATAGAGCGCTAGTATAAAATTTGTAGATTGTACTGACTTTGAGCGTATGGCACTTAATTCTCCTGACAGGAAAGGAATGCTGTCACTATTATATTCTATGTTAACAACCCCACCTGGAGACCAAAAACTACCTTACATGGTCCAATGGGAATCCCATCTACATATTACCTTATCCCCATTGCAATGGAGAATATGTAGTGAGGTTCTTAGCAAAGGTAGTTGGCAGGTCTCTCTGACTGCAACAGCCCTAAAAGTTCTACATCGTGCATACTATGTTCCATCCTGGTTCCATGCCATCTACCCTGATGTCTCTCGTTATGATGTCTCTACTGGCTCGATGCACCACATTTGGTGGTCTTGCCCAATTGTCCAAGCTTTTTGGACTTCAGTAGTCCACACGATCATGAACATTATTGGCCGACCATACTGTAAAAACCTCCAGGCCTGCCTCTTTGAGATTAAACCTAGGCTTCGCTTCCGGACCTTTAAACTGGCTCAATATACCTTACTGGCAGCTAGAATACATATTTCTTCAAGTTGGAAACAGCCTTTGTTGCACTTAAAGTTATTGACTGTATTAATAGTATATTGTTGTCCGAAATAATTCTGCTATTAGGGGCGACACATTGGCTACATTTGAGAAGCTCTGGGCTCCTTGGTTTACATCTTCACATGTAGCAGATCTGTCTTATTATATTACCTTTCTCTGTTGTACATGTTGGGCTCCTGATTTTGTTATAGTCTTGTTTTGCACATCAGACTGCGCTCTGATAATTTATACTCTGTTTATTTGTACAGGCCGTGTTTAGGCCACTTTGCTGTATTCTGCATTATTTTTTCATTTCAATAAAATTGATTTGTTTGACACTAAAATCTGTAGATTGTCAATGTGGAGAGAATATTGCTGCCCTTGCTGCACAATTATCCAGTTGTGTAATAGGCTCAGTAAGCGAGCGCCGATCTAGCAGATTGGGATTTGTTTATATTAGTCATCAGGCCATGTAATACATCCTTACATATCCACAAACAATGCTCGGCATTCACCAGAGCTTACTTGGAATGTGAATGCATTCTAATACAAGGTATTGCACACAAATACAGACTGTAGTCAGCGTTACCGCCTTTATCACCTGCCTCTTTGTGGGATCTCACTAGGAATGTTGACTTGGAAATGGGTTTTCACTGTGACAATCGCTTCTCTTCAGCGAATATTGGTCTTGGCGGCCCTGTCTTGTTGCTCTTCCTTTTTGATTGTTCTGCAGGACAAGGCAATTCTTCCCATTTCCTCTTTTCTGCCCAAGGTGGTTTCCACCTTCCACCTCTTTTTGTCCCTTTCCATCTCACTGGAGAGAACTCTCTCTTTCAACAAGCTTGATGTCGCCTAGGCTGTAACTTACCTCTTTCTCACCTCCTCCTTCTGTTAATTGGATACCCTTTTCCTCATTCTTGCAAGGGGATTGGCAGGCTCCAAGGCTACTATCCCCAAGTGGATTTGATTAGCCATCAGTAAGGCCTACCAAACCAAGGGTAGGGTACCCCATTCCGTGTTACTGCTTCAAATTGGTAGGTTCTTCTTGGGCCGTGTGGCACAGAGCTTTTGCCCTTGGTCCTCCCTTCATAAATTCACAAAGTTTTAGAGGGTACACACATTTGCTTATGCAGACGCCTTACTGGGTCCTGCAGACTGTGGTGGTTAAATTGTTTCACATTCTCTTGTAGTTCCCACCCCTGAGTACTGCTGAAGGATGTCCTGCTTCTTTCCTTAACAAACCCTACACCGACTGTAAAAACTGGAAAAAAAAGTAACCGGGAGCTGCCCTATTCTAGACCCCAGCCTCTCTGTTCACAGTACGCCCCCCGCTCACAACTACCATGTCTCACATATCACTAACAATCTGGTAAGACCAATCACTGCTGCTGTGCGCCGAGAGCTGAAGACATCCCACCTCTTACCGGGCTGAAATTTTTACATTATAGAAAAAAGTTTTTATTGTATTAGTTGTATATATTGGAGGTATATTTACTTTACGGGGTATCCAAGAAGTGATGGCTCCTTTTATCTGAGGGAAGTGAATGCTATCTCTACAGATGTCTGTACAGTACAGTTGCTCATCTTTATGGGATGTGCTCAATTACAGCCGCAAGTAAACTAAACATAGTAGAAGTTTTGTTACAATGTGTGATAAGGGGCCAAGATAACTGTACATACAGCCTTCTTTTCTCTATTGAGAGAACTAATAGGAATTAAGACAGTCAGACATCAATAGACACATCATATACCAAGGGATAATCCATGTATAAATTGTGCAGCACACAGCATTGTCCTGTACAAATCAGTTATACTTACCGTAATACTATAAGTTTGCAAGCTTTACTGGACAGAGCTTCCACCAAGTCACTGAAGTGAGGACCATACAGATGGTTCTCATCCAGGTAAAGTCTCTTTAGGGACTGGTTATTCCTTATTACAGAGGCCAACTGGGGGCAGGAAGTGTCTGATAAATCATTTCGATCCAACCTGTAATAATAAGAAGATGAGATGTGGGTGATGTGTCCACACAGCGTTAGTATAATATCTGTAAATTGTGAATGTGGAAAGAAATGTTCCTGACTGTTAGTAAAATCCATAAATGTCATCATTATGGCACCCAGTCACATGTATGGGAGTAAGATCATTTGATCACCAGATGCCTCTCAATCAATGAGAGCAGTCTCTAGCCCAGCATCTATGGGAAAAATAAGGTGCATGCAGGTTCCAGTATATTGTCTCTGAGAGCCAGAGTCTACCTTCTCAGTTATTCAATTTTCTTATTTTATTCCAGGGTTGGAGAAATTGCACAAGTGTCCCCTTGTGCTTCTGTATACATCTCTCTGGGTATCATGTAACAGATTTGTCAGACTGTACTATGGCTGTAGGGAATCAAACAACAAAACACAGTAATCACTGAACTCAAGGAGAACAGCGAAAAAAATTCCAATGAAGTACTCAATCAAGAGTCTCCACTGATGCCCCCAAAAATTTAAATATGCAAAACAAGAGTCCTTGAGTTAGACATTGACAAAAGGGGCCACCCTGTTGTTTCCCTGTCTATGTTCCAATACTCGCAACCGAGTGGGACTTAAGGGGTTATTTATCAGGGTGGTGTAGTGCTCTCCCCATCATGGAGGCACCCCGTTGGCAACAGGCTAGAGATATCTGGCTATCCCGTGTTTTGAGACTCGTAACTGAGGCTCCACGGACTCTTGTTTTGCGTAGGGAATCAAAGGCTGAGTGCTCAGATATGACAGATATGCTCAGTACTAATATCTTACACGCACCTTAATTCCTGTATTGTGCAGGCTGGACTGGACAGAGCTTCTGCCAAGTGACTGAAGTGAGGACCGGACAAATGATTACCAGCCAGGTCAAGTGTCTTTAGGGATGGGTTGTTTCTTATTAGAGATGCCAACTGAGTGCAGGAAGTGTCTGTTAGATCATTAGCAGCCAATCTGTAAAAATAAAAAGGTGAGATGTGGGTAACATGTACACAGAGTGTTAGTATAAAATCATCAGAAGGCACAACATTAAGCTACAAGCCAGGTGTCCAACTACAGGTGTTCCGTTGTCCTCATGCCACCACTGTTTTCAAAGGCTATCATGTTACATAGCAAAATCACAATGGAGGTTGGGATAGAGATCTATCCTCTTCAGTTATAAATCCTACTTTTGCCAGTGGTGATGGCTAGAGATTAGTTTTGTCAGTGATGGCTAGAGATTGGAAGAGGAACTGGTGGTATGGCTATTTCTCCAAAATGTCCCAGGAGAGCTTTTGAACCCAGCAATGCCAGGCTACATGTTGTTAATGCTGTGAGCAGCCTACATGGCGTAGATGTGCTACGAGGACCTGCAACATCTCATTGGTCACCAATCTTCTGCCAGCAGGAGATCTTGATGATTTGCTTGCCTAAGTGAATTTAGTATGGCAGAACATCCCTCAGAGAACCATAAGGATTTCACTGTTAATATGCCAAGGTGTGTAAGTTTGTGTATTTCCATGTGTGGTGCTCATATTCGCTAAGTAAACTTAGGCTGTATCTGTGTTTTTAAATTCAGGATGTAGGTTGTATCCTTTTTTTCCAGGCAGTCCTCGGGCTGCATCCACCTTTTCATTCTTGATGTTGCAATTTCGATGTTGAGTACAGATATATACAATACAGATAATGTAGAATGGTCAACATGGTCATAGTCAATACAGTATATACAGAACACAGAAAGAAATGAACAGATGATGTAATATAAATATAGTGTGGCAGATTTATGCAGAATATTTACTTTGAATAGTATGGCATCTGGACAAATGTATTTATTCATCCCTGGCGCAATTTCTTCCAATATCCTCATCTCTAGGCATTTTCCTCTAATTTTATTTTGAGAAGAGTTGTGGAGAACATTGTCAAGTGTGAATGTGACTAAGAAGAGATGGCACAGCATGTGAATGGGGCTCTAGTGATCACACTGAGGTAGTGGCAGGTGTGGATTTTTGCCTGTTTTATGCCTATTTCCAGGTGTAACCTTAATAAATTTGTTGGGGGAGGAGGCAACGCCTCCTCCCTGCCTAGCCGCACATCCGCCTGCCCATCAAGCGAGCGAGGGATACGGTTGGTGTGCCCCACAGAGAACGTGCAAATCTGCTTAGGCCAGGGGTGCATGTTAGTTAATGAGTCCCTTTATATTTTGTTACTTTAGGAAATTCCCACAAAGTGATAACTGCTTGTATCTGATTTTATGTTGTCCATAAAAATGTCTGTACAGTGCAGCCACTCACTGTGGAATGTGCTCTATTCTGGTGCAATTAGCCTGAACACAGCAGAAGTTTTGATACAATGTGTTTATAGGGGGCATATTTAGATTCTGTAATTACAGCCCTGTTCTTTCCATATAGTGGGCAAGTTATATGAGGAGACAAGACAATCAGAGAGACATCAGTGGAGACATCAGTTTTTCTCATAGACATAAAAGGGTAAGAGATAAAATAGCTCAGTCCTGTATACAACTCTCGTACTTACTGTAACATCTCTATCCTGCTGTCTGGACTGGACAGAACTTCCACCAAGTCACTGAAGTGAGGACCAAACAGATGGTTATAAGACAGGACAAGGGTTTTCAGGGACCAGTTTTTCTTTATTCCAAATGCCAACTGGGTGCAGGAATTGTCTGGTAGGTCATTATTATCCAGTCTGTAAAAATGATAAGAAGAGATGTGGGGGACGCGTCCACAGAGTGTTAGAATAAAATCTGTAGAGAAAATGGCCCCGTCTGTTAGTTACATCCATAAATGTCATCACTAGAAGCCGCCTCTTGTGTGTGCTGGATGATAGGATTAGATACACTGTTAGTAACATCCATAAATATCATCACTAGAAGCCGCCTCTTGTGTGTGCCGGATGATAGGATTAGATACACTGATAGTAACCTCCATAAATGTCATCACTAGAAGCCACTTCTTATGTGTGATGGATGTCAGGAATGGCGGCAGCTATAGGATATGTCCACTGACACCAGATCCATGGTCTGGAGATACACAATATCTCAGTAAAGTTCTCACTTAACAACATCAACCAGTATTGATCAACGCCTACTAAAATAATAAAATAATCCCTATTGGGTAATCCCCATTTCCCTGGGCTGCTGAGTGGATCTTCGCTGTTCCCCCTGTCCGTCACACACACACCTAGGATTAGAGATGTGGTTTCGACCACTGGAATGAGGTCACTAAGGGACATTGAAGGAGACAGGGGCACCACCTCCGGGACGTGGCTACATTACTTCTAACTACGGGGTCAACTACGTTGTGTTGACCACCTTCGAGCAGATATGCATGGTGCAGAGCCTCCTGAACACAGAATTTCCCTATTGTATGGTGTCCTTTTGTCCGAGGGGTGGACGACCAACTGTTGGGCTTCCAGTTAGCTTGGCAGAGAGAGCTCGGAAAGGTATTCTCTGGGGAGGAGTGGTTGAAGGCCTTTACGTTAACCCATAAACTTGCCGTGTCCTCTAGAATACATGAACTGAACTGAAAAATTTTGACCCAGTGGTACCAGACGCCTAAACGTCTTCACAAATGGTTCCCATCCATACCTGACACCTGTTGGAGGTGCTCCCAGGCAGTGGGCTCTATGCTTCACATTTGGTGGGCTTGCCCGCCTGTTTACTCTCTGTGGCAAGGGGTTCAGGTCCTGTACAACATGGTCACTTCCCAGAGCTTAAATTTGACGCCGGAAATGGCCCTCCTTTCTATCCTACCTGGTTCGCTGCCTAAGATAAAGGAGGGCCTACTGGGCTTCTTCCTCCTGGCAACCCGGCAAATGATACCGAGATTATGGCGGTCAACCACTCCTCCCTCTAGACTCATGTGGGCTGAGGCCTTTGGAAATCTGATGCGAATGGAGGAAATAAGGGCAGACGAGCACAATATAAGCAAGAAATTCTCCACTAAATAGAGGATCTGGATTATGTTCCAGTCCTCCACCGAGATGGCTAGTTGGCTGGCGGGCGATGACTCCCTTGAGGATACGTGATCCCAGGGCAGGTTGTGCCGATTACCTGGGCACTGGCGGTGATGGGCTCCCGCACACCTCTCTCTACTTCGCTCAACTTTCCCCCTCTCCTTTTCTTTAACCTCTTTCTGCCCATTTTCTCCAACGGACACCTATAGTCAGCACTCCCACTTTCCTCCCTCTCTTGGATTCTCTAGCTTCTCTTCTTCTACACCCCTTCCCAATTGTTTTTGTGTATGTGGAGGTTTGTATATGTGTTTAGCCCTTACTATTGTTCTTTAGGGCAAAGGCGCAGTTGACTCCGAGGGTTAACTGTGAGGCTCCAGTTTAGGGCCCAAGTTACGGACTTGATTTTCTTTTCTACAGCCCATGTTGAACGAGTTGGATTTACCTTGTTTGCTTTATACCCCTTGGACTTGTTCGCTATTGTACCAAAGCTTTCTCTAATGCCACAACCTGTTTTACCATGTGCTGAATGCATATACCCATGTATGTTTGTTTATCCTGCAAATTCTTTTAATAAAAACTTATTGAACCATAAAACAATAAAATAGATGTACAGGAGCCGGCCAAACTTCTAAGGCCTATAACATCCTAAAAAGCAAAAGGACCTTTACCAAATAATGCTGACATAAAGTAGACATATTGTAAATGTGAATTATAATCTCATTTGTACTAACTGTCTTTTCTAAACATTTCAAACCTTGAAAAATGCTTTTTTTTTTTTGCTATATTTTTTATTTACCATGAAAGGGTTAATATATAAACCAAAATTTACTTTTAACATGAAGTGCATTTTGTCACAAGAAAACATTCTCAGAATCACTTAACCCCTTAACGATGGATGACGTACATTTGCACCATCTTGTTCAGAGTTCAGAGGGAGGCCGCACCGTGACCCCATTCTGATCTGCTGCGATCCCATCTGCTATCTGGCCGATTGCCGTTCCCGTTAATTAAGACCGTTAAATGCAGCTGTCAAACATGACAGCAGCATTTAAAAGTCATTTGCAGCCCCTCTCCCTCGTGTCTAGTGGCGGGATCCCCCCGGCGCGATGCGATCGTGGAGGGGGGATCCCTTCATCTTACCACCCCGTGACTCCGTGTCGGAAAGACGCTGATCCCAGCTCGATATTCTATTGATTTGGCCTGCAGCAGGCCAAACCAATAGAGCACCGATCTTATTGATCGGTGCTGTATAAAGGATGCTACACTGATGTCTATGAGAGATCAGTGTAGTTATATTAGAAGTCTCCCAGGGGTATAAGTAAAAAAACAAAAAAAAAGTGTTTTTATTAATAAAAAAAACAACCCTAATAAAAGTCTGAATCACCCCCCCTCTTTTCCCATTTTATAAATAAAAATAATAAAAATAAATAAATAAACATGATTGGTATCGCCGCATGCATAAACGACCGAACTATTAAATTATCACATTCCTGATCTTGCACGGTAAACATTTATAAGTGCAAAATTGTGCATTTTTGGTCGCATCAAATCCAGAAAAATTGTAATAAAAAGTGATCAAAAAGTCACATATACGCAATCAAGGTACTGATAGAAAGTACAGATCATGGCGCAAAAAATGACACTCTTTTTACCCCAAAGCAACTGATCAGTGTATAATATACACTGATCAGCCGCTAGGGGGCAGTAGAGCGAAGCTGTCGATGATAGACGACAGGGGAAGCCGAAGATAGCCGAAGTTGGACGACGGGAGTGGAAGTTAGACGACGAGGAAAAGAGGACGCAGTGGGACCGCTGATCTTCGCTCCGGACGCCAGGATCAGGTGAGTATAGTGCACCTACAGTACACAAACCTGTTCTGCACCCCTCAGCGACCTAGCTGAGGGGTGCAGAACCAGGTAACACTTTTTTTAACACTTTAATCGTCTTGATCCTGGCGATCGTAGGGGTGGCACCGGCGCCAACTTTTCGAAGGACACTAATGGCGATTGGTGCTGTCTGGGACAGCACCAATCGCCATTGCTTTCCGGGTCACCCCGTGCCGATGAGCAGAGATGACCTGCTATACATTATAGCAGGCCATCTTCCCCGATTGCTGTGTCTGTACACACAGCGATCGTGGAAACCACGGGCGTAAATGTACGCCCCCAAAGCTCGTGACTTAACACAAACGGGCGTACATTTACGCCCGCGGTCGTTAAGGGATTAAATGTCACAAAGTTAATATAACATGAAGTGGAAGGTCAGATTTAAAAAATACGGCCTGGTCCTTAATTGGATGTGGAGGTAATAAGTTATGGATGAAGTGTGTCTTGTCATCTGTGGTGTTTTATATTCGTTTGACAAATTGACAACAAAGACATCCAGCACTGGCATATGAAAAAACTCTGTTGAAATAAGTATAGGGCTTAATTTGATGACGTAAAGCACTAAGTAAAAGTACATTCACCGACGTGTGTTTGGCTGCTGGACAATCTGCAATCTTGTGAGACCATTCCCTTAAGATCGTCATCATGAATCAATAAGGGTAAGTTTTTCTGTATTATTCGCTTAATTTGTGGCTAATCCTTGCTGAAGGCTGTAACAAAGACTAGAGTATTAAAGGGGTTGTCCAGCGAAAATCTTTCTGATGCAGCCCAGAGTAATAGAGCACTGATCCAATGGATCAGTGCTTTATTACATATACTACACTGATCTCTATGAGAGATCAGGGGGACTTGTAATAAATGTGTATGAAAAAAAATTGATTAATAAAAAAAAAAACCTCCTCTAATAAAACTTTCAATCACCCCCCTTTTCCCATTTTATAAATAATAAATAAATAAGCATATTTGGTATCGCTGTGTGCATAATCACCCAAACTATTAAATTATCACATTCCTGATCTCGCACGGTAAACGGCGTAAGTGCAAAAAAAAAAGGTGCAAAATTGTGCTTTTTTGATTGCATCAAATCCAGAAAAATTGTGATAAAAAATGATCAAAAAGTTGCATATACGCAAGTAAGGTACTGATATAAATTACAGATCATTGCGCAGAAAACTAATGTTATTACAGAAAATTAAATGATATTACAGACATCCCTTTTACACTTGTGTGGAATAGACCTAAAGGTCACATCACATGTTCTCAGTTATATCTTCTGAAGCTATAACCTGGAGTTATTAATCAACATAACAGACACAACAATGCTTCATAGTTTACTCTAATGGTCTCTTATACTTTTCTCCATGGTGGGGCCTATACGATTATATATAGAATATTTTGGATTCTCATTCATATATATAGAGGATCCTCAGTCTACTCCTCAGCCCTCTCCTCACTAACATTAGCAGAGGAATGTTATAAGGACAATGAATGTATCAGATATTAATAATTTACCTCAGATCCCGCAGGTTATGTAAAGCTGGTGCAAGTCTCTCTAATCCTTCAGGGCCTAATGAACATGCATTGAGATAAAGTTCTTCTATATTTGTACAGGTATCTATGATGAATGATAACACTGTGCAGTCTAGAGCCGACAAATGAACTCTAGAGAGGTCTAATCTTCTGTATGATTGTAATGATTCCTGCACTAGAGGTTTATTCCGGGATTCATACAGATAGTAGAATGTCCTGAGGAACTGTTGCTTCTTGTCTTCTTTTTCCCCCAGCCTCTGTTCTTCAAGTTTGTAGTTCTTCAGCCAAGTGATGACATCTCTGGAGGCCTGAGCCGCTTGTGTGTCCAGGTATCCAGTTAGCATTGACCTGGTGGAGCCATCCGATAGACCACACAGGAAACGGAGGAACATCTCACCACGTCCATCACAATAGGATTGGGCTGTATTTAGTGATTGCTGTAACTTCTCAGGAGAATAATCAGCATAATGCACCAAGGCAGAGAAGAATTCCTGAACAGTGAGATGTAAGAAGGAATAGGTCACAGGTTCCCCCGATTCCATCAGAAAACTTGATAAGAGTTTTGACTTATTGTCCACATTAAAAGAACCCAGATCTCTTTCATCGAAAATAATTATTTGATTCATGACTCCATATTCTGCCATCCATCCGATGGACTGCAGGACCTTCTGAGCGTCACTTTTCTCCAGGCTGTGATTGGTCAGGATGTTGGCGACAAATATGGCAAAGAGCTGGGTGACTGTTTTGGGTAATAATGATGGCGGCTGATCACTACTTGTTGTGTGGAAGCTCCTGGATAACACTGTACAGATGATCCAGCAGTAGGACGGGAGGTAACAGAACGTGTACAATGTGTCATTCTGCTTCACATAAGTAAAAGCCTTTTCTGCCAGTTCAGGGTCAGAGAAGAAATTCTCAAAGTACGTCTGTCGTTCTTCTGGAAAAAATCCAATGATCTCTACTATTCGCTGGAAAACATCACAATCAGTTGATGCCAGTCTGGTCGGGCGACTGGTCATTAGAACAGAACAACCATTAAGAAGAGACTTTCTCACCAAACTATCCACAATCTGACCCCAATGTCCGCGCTCTCTAGGATTAGAGAACAAGTGACTGGATGTGAAATCCATTGTATGATTGCTTTCATCTAATCCATCAAATATGAAGAGAAGTTTCTCTGGATCTTGTAAGATGTTCTCAATCTGCGGCTCCAGATACGGGTATTGTTGGAGGATCATGGTCTCCAGACTAACCTCATCCAGTCTGTTCAGCTCCCGGAATTTGAAGAAGAAGACAAAAGAGAATCTTTGATAGAGATCGCCCCTCACCCAGTCATAGACAAACTTCTGAATCAGCGTGGTCTTCCCTACACCCGGCACTCCGCTCACCATTACTATATGTGGCACAAGTCTGGATCGGTGACACCAGCGGAACATCTTGTTGGGGGAAATGCTCTGCAATTCATTTTGGGTTTCCTTTAAATATTCCTCATGTTTTATCCCGGTCTCTATGAGCTCATTCCCAGAGCGTTTCCTAAACTGATCAGTGGATACAACAATGAGGTTCACATAGCGTGTATATAATGAGAAGCTTTCCTCTTCCTGGTTACATCTTGGAGGTTTGTTCTCTGTAAGTTTCTCAGTTTTATCATATAAATGTTTCTTGTGAAGGTTCTGGACATCTGTAGGGAATAGGAAGATAAAGTTTAAATATAAAAACATTACAGAATATATTGTCCTGCACTCTATTCATGGAAGCACTGACCATCACCTGCCCATCTCTATCGCTGACAGTCGACTCCCAACAGCTACCACCTGCCAATCACTATTCCTGACAGTCTACTCTTTACAGTAATCATCTGCCCATCACTATCCCTGCCAGTCTACTCTCTACAGCCAGTGCTGTGGCCTGGGGTGCTTAGGTGGTATACAGCTCTTGGGCTTTTGGTGTTTTCTCCGGGGCACTTGTCAAGGTTACCCACCCCCCGGACACAGGCACTGGCACTTGTAAAGGCAGCACAATGTGTGCATGCAGGTGCGGTGGAAAATATGAGGCCAGCATTTAACCAGAAGGTGAATTTTATTGAGGAACTTCAGTGCAATACAGGTTACAGTAACAAACAGCTTACTAGGTGCAGATATAGGTGACAGTAGTGCTAGAGGTAGTGACTTGAGGAAGAAGATAATAGAAGAAGGTTAGCTTGACTAGAAGCAGTTTAAGGGACCGTCTTGGGGACCTTGTCTAGGTAGAAGTGTTCTTTGCCGGGATAGCGTAGAGAGTGACTAAGTGTACTGAAGAGAATCCTCGTACTCACGGTTACAAGCAAAGTAGAGAAAGACCGCGTTTTGCCAAACCAGCTCAGCTACTGCCAGGTTTAGTAGTACGAGTCCCAGGCCTGAACTACTGGGTGAAGCTAACTTCTCGAGGCTTCCCAAGTGGGTGGGCAATTCCTTGCTGTGTCCTGTCCACTTACACATGTGAGATTTTGCTCTGCTGCGGGTTTAATCACCCCTCTACACAGGCCTGTATTTAGAGTTCATGCTGCCCTAGGCACTTTGCACGCAGAGGCGCCCCCCCCCCCCTCCCCATTACTGTACATGCATGGTATATACCCTGGCACTTGGGTGCCGCTCTGCTTGATGCCCGCTGTTCTCATCAAACAGACGTGATGGAGGAAGGAGGCCGGGGACGTCTTAGTTTGGGGACTGGTTCTGTCCAGTGTTGGACTGGGGTACCTGGGGCTCACCAATATAGAACCAGTGAGACACGACATGCTGACCCGCTTCTTTCCTGAATTCATCTGTATCTGTGACAAATCTCAGAACACCCTCCATTTATACAGCTCTCAGGGTATGCTGGGAGTTGTAGTCTCTGAGAGGACAACCCTGTAATAAATCACTGTGTGCAGAGTCTCCTGGTGGCTGCAATCTGTGGGTGACAACCATCAGCCCTGAAGGTCCAGCAAAACATCTGTCTACAGCCGCAGTTATCATAGGATTGTACTACTTTACTACAACTCCCAGCATATCCTGAGGGCTGCAGACTGTCAGTACATGCTGGGAGTTGTAGTGCCTGCAGCTGTTGTAGTTGGATCCTAGGTGCATCATACACTGGATGCTTTGTGGCACATAAGAATACATAGATCTGTGGGGGCTCAGTGCAGGGAAGTGACCCCAGAACAGCACTAATAGGGGATAGAACAAAAACATCTCCCCCTATATCTTATTAGTGATGTTCTGGGGTCACTTCCCTGCACTGAGCCCCCACAGATCTATGTATTCTGATATGCCACAAAGCATCCAGTGTATGATGCACCTAGGACCCAACTACAGCAGCTGCAGGCACTACAACTCCCAGCATATCCTGAGGGCTGCAGACTGTTCTGGGAGTTGTAGTGCCTGCAGCTGTTGTAGTTGGGTCCTGGAGGCGTTATGGGAAATCAGAATACATAGATCTGTGGGGGCTCAGTGCAGGGACGTGACCCCAGAACAGCACTAATAGGGGTAGGGGGAGATGTTTTTGTTCTATCCCCTATTAGTGATGTTCTGGGGTCACTTCCACACACTAAGCCCCCACAGATCTCTGTATTCTGATCTCCCACAAAGCCTCCAGTGTATAATGCACCTAGGACCCAACTACAACAGCTGCAGGCACTACAACTCCCAGCATTTACTGACAGTCTGCAGCCCTCAGGATATGCTGGGAGTTGTAGTGCCTGCAGCTCTTGTAGTTGGGTCCTAGTTTAAAAGTTTGGGTTAGTGTACTGTAGTGACCGCAGGGCTGTGTCAGTACACTACCGCAAACAATACACTGACCCATTGAGACCCCAATGGTACACAGGCTCTGCACACTATAGAAGTAATTATAGTGCAGTTACTAATGACTCACAGGTGACGTCTTCTCGAATTGCTGTCGCTCACTTCCTGCTTTCTTCTCTATCTGGCGCAGCATCATGAAGACTTCTCTGACCATAACTCGTCTGCAGGCGGGCAGCTGGGGGTGACTGGGGCAGGAGGGCAGCTGGGGGTGACTGGGGCAGGAGGGCAGCTGGGGGTGACTGGGGAAGGGAGGCAGCTGGGGGTGACTGGGGAAGGGAGGCAGCTGGGGGTGACTGGGGAAGGGAGGCAGCTGAGGGTGACTGGGGAAGGGAGGCAGCTGGGGGTGACTAGGGAAGGGAGGCAGCTGGGGGTGACTGGGGAAGGGAGGCAGCTGGGGGTGACTGGGGAAGGGAGGCAGCTGGGGGGGGGACTGAGGAAGGGAGGCAGCTGGGGGGGGGACTGAGGAAGGGAGGCAGCTGGGGGGGGACTGAGGAAGGGAGGCAGCTGGGGGGGACTGAGGAAGGGAGGCAGCTGGGGGTGACTGGGGAAGGGAGGCAGCTGGGGGTGACTGGGGAAGGGAGGCAGCTGGGGGTGACAGGGGGAGCAGCTGGGGGAGCCAGGGAGAGCAGCTGGGGGAAAGGGAGAGCAGCTGGGGGTGACAGGGGGAGCAGCTGGGGGAGCCAGGGAGAGCAGCTGGGGGAAAGGGAGAGCAGCTGGGGGGCAGGGGAGCAGCAGGGAGGGGCAGCTAGGGTGGCAGGGGAGAAGCTAGGGTTCAGGGGGAGAGGTTGGGGTTCAGGGGGAGCGGTAGGGAGGCAGTGGAGAAGTTGGGATTCAGGGGGAGAGGCTGGGGGCAGGGGGAGAGGCTGGGAGGCAGGGGAGAAGCTGAGAATGCAGGGGGGAGAGGCTGGGGGGCAGGGGAGAGGCTGGGGGGGGAAGGGGAAGAGGCTGGGGGGGGAGGGGAAGAGGCTGGGGGGGGGAGGGGAAGAGGCTGGGGGGGGGGAGGGGAAGAGGCTGGGGGGAAGGGGAAGAGGCTGGGGGGGCAGGGGAGAGGCTGGGGGGGCAGGGGAGAGGCTGGGGGTCAGGGGAGAGGCTGGGGGGTCAGGGGAGAGGCTGAGAATGCAGGGGGTTAGGCTGGGGTCAGGGGAGAGGCTGGGGGGGGAAGGGGAAGAGGCTGGGGGGGGAGGGGAAGAGGCTGGGGGGGGGGAGGGGAAGAGGCTGGGGGGGGGAGGGGAAGAGGCTGGGGGGAAGGGGAAGAGGCTGGGGGGGCAGGGGAGAGGCTGGGGGGGCAGGGGAGAGGCTGGGGGTCAGGGGAGAGGCTGGGGGGTCAGGGGAGAGGCTGAGAATGCAGGGGGTTAGGCTGGGGTCAGGGGAGACGCTGGGGGGCAGGGGAGAGGCTGAGGGTTAGGTGGAGAGGTTGGGGGGGGCAGGGGAGACGCTGGGGTCAGGGGAGTTGCGGGGGGGCAGGGGGAGAGTCTGGGGGCAGGGGAGAGGCTGAGGGTTAGGTGGAGAGGCTGTGGGGCAGGGGAGAGGCTGAGGGTTAGGGGGAGAGGCTGGGGGGCAGGGGAGAGGCTGGGGGGGCAGGGGAGAGGCTGGGGGCAGGGGAGAGGCTGGGGGGCAAGGGAGAGGCTGGGGGGCAAGGGAGAGGCTGGGGGGGCAAGGGAGAGGCTGAGAATGCAGGGGGGAGAGGCTGGGGGGCAGGGGGAGAGGCTGAGGGTTAGGTGGAGAGGCTGAGGGATCAGGGGAGACGCTGGGGGGCAGGGGAGAGGCTGGGGGGGGCAGGGGGAGAGTCTGGGGGGCAGGGGGAGAGTCTGGGGGACAGGGGGAGAGTCTGGGGTCAGGTGGAGAGGCTGTGGGGCAGGGGAGAGGCTGAGGGTTAGGGGGAGAGGCTTAGGGTTAGGGGAGAGGCTGGGGGGGCAGGGGAGAGGCTGGGGGATCAGGGGAGAGGCTGGGGGGTCAGGGGAGAGGCTGAGAATGCAGGGGGGAGAGGCTGAGGGGTCAGGGGAGACGCTGGGGTCAGGGGAGACGCTGGGGGGCAGGGGAGAGGCTGAGGGTTAGGGGGAGAGGCTGAGAATGCAGGGGGGAGAGGCTGGGGACAGGGGGAGAGGCTGGGGGGCAGGGGGAGAGGCTGGGGGGCAAGGGAGAGGCTGGGGGGCAAGGGAGAGGCTGAGAATGCAGGGGGGAGAGGCTGGGGGGCAGGGGGAGAGGCTGAGGGTTAGGTGGAGAGGCTGAGGGATCAGGGGAGACGCTGGGGGGCAGGGGAGAGGCTGGGGGGGCAGGGGGAGAGTCTGGGGGGCAGGGGGAGAGTCTGGGGGACAGGGGGAGAGTCTGGGGTCAGGTGGAGAGGCTGTGGGGCAGGGGAGAGGCTGAGGGTTAGGGGGAGAGGCTGAGGGTTAGGGGAGAGGCTGGGGGGGCAGGGGAGAGGCTGGGGGATCAGGGGAGAGGCTGGGGGGTCAGGGGAGAGGCTGAGAATGCAGGGGGGAGAGGCTGAGGGGTCAGGGGAGACGCTGGGGTCAGGGGAGACGCTGCGGGGCAGGGGAGAGGCTGGGGACAGGGGGAGAGGCTGGGGGGCAGGGGGAGAGGCTGAGGGTTAGGTGGAGAGGCTGAGGGGTCAGGGGAGACGCTGGGGGGCAGGGAAGACGCTGGGGGGCAGGGGAGAGGCTAGGGGGGCAGGGGAGAGGCTGGGGGCGGCAGGGGAGAGGCTGGGGGCGGCAGGGGAGAGGCTGGGGGCGGCAGGGGAGAGGCTGGGGGGGGCAGGGGAGAGGCTGGGGGGGGCAGGGGAGAGGCTGGGGGGCAGGGGGAGAGGCTGGGGGGCAGGGGGAGAGGCTGGGGGGCAGGGGAGAGGCTGGGGGGCAGGGGGAGAGGCTGGGGGGGGGGCGGTGGAGAGGCGGGGGGGGGAAGGGGATAGGCTGGGGGGGGGGCAGGGGGAGAGGCAGGGGAGAAGCTGGGGGGCGGCAGGGGAGAGGCTGGGGGGGGCAGGGGAGAGGCTGAGGGGGGGCAGGGGAGAGGCTGGGGGGGGGCAGGGGAGAGGCTGAGGGGGGGCAGGGGAGAGGCTGGGGGGGGGGCAGGGGAGAGGCTGGGGGTGACGGGGCGGGCTGGGGGTGACGGGGCGGGCGGGCGGCCGGGAGAAGGATGGGCAGGCAGGCTGGTTCCCTCCCCCCATGCAGCACTGGGGTCCGGGGCAGGTGTTGAGCTTCCGGCACAGCGGGCACACACAGTGTGACAGAGGCCGGAAGCTCACAGCTGCAGCCCCGCGTTCCTGGATCTTCTCTCCTGCTCGGCGATGACGTCACATCACGTGAGCGCCGCCGAGCAGGAGACAAGATCCGGGACCGCGGGGCTGCAGCTGGGAGCTTCCGGCCTCTGTCACACTGTGTGTGCCGGAAGCTCAACACCTGCCCCGGACCCCGGTGCTGCATGGGGGGAGGGAACCAGCCTGCCTGCCCATCCTTCTCCCGGCCGCTCCGTCACCCCCCCTCCCCCCCCTCCCGCCGCGGACTAGGCACCCGTGGGCCGGTGCCTACGGAGGTTTTTTTTTTTTTTTTTTTAAGTAATAAAAAAAGGTGTTCCCTGCGGGACCGGACCACGGGTGCCTAGTGGCAAATCAGGCCCTGCCTCTACAACAGATCATGGGGCAAGGAATGCTGTAGGAGGGGCCGAGGGGTCAGTACAGATGCTTGAAAAGGTGGTTAGGGTCTGTGCTCACACTGAAAGAGAGGTGAGGGGGCCTAGTGGTGACACTGAAAAGGGGGCTAAGGGGATCGGTGCTGCAAGAGCTCTGATGATAGGGAATACCGCCACTGGAAGAGGCGCTGCGGGGGGCAGTGCTATCTATAGGCTGCTGCAGTGGGGTATTGCTTTGCCACTGGTAGAGGGGTATTTCTAGCTACACTGAAGTGTTGGTTTGTTTCTGCTAGAGATATTATGTGCTTTGTGTTAAGGTAATAGAAGAAGTGCTGCGGAGGATAGTGCTGCTATTGGAAGATGTATTATGTGCACTGTGTAGTGGTATCTGGTTGGAGTAATATGGGTGCTGAATGTTATTTGTCAGTCAACACCAGTGGCGTCACTAGGCATAATCATTCGGGGCCCAAGCCCTGAATTAATTCTGCCTAGCCCCGAAAGTTATTTTGTCCCTCCTCATGCCACCTGCCAGCGCCTATGAATGCTGACCCGCACCATGCCCGCCCTCACGTACCGCTCAGACACTGCATCAGTGACGTCACCTGTTACTTGTCCATTGGATGCATGCGCCGCGGACGGACGTAGCGGTACTACGCTCCTGCACAGCCTCTCTCCTGACACGGGTTCCAGGAAGTCACCCCCGGCAGTTCTATAGGGGGCGATCTCCTGCCCTGACGCACCTCTTTGCCGCTGGTAATTATTGTAACCCGGGGGGGGGGGGTGTCAGATGGGGTAGTGTGTGTGTGGAGGGGGTCAGATGGGGTAGTGTTTCTGTGAAGGGGGTCAGAAGGTGGAGTGTGTGTGTGAAGAGGGTCTGGTGAGGTGTGTATGTGGGGGGGGGATGAGGGTCAGATGGGATAGTGTGTGTGTAGGGGGGGTCAGGTGGGGTTCAGATGGGGTAGTGAATGTGTGCGGAGGGGGTCAGGTGGGGTAGTGTGTGTGGAGATTGCAGGCAGGTGGGGAACTTTATTGCTATGGTGGGTACAGCAGGCATATTATTACTATATAGGGGGCACAGCAGGAGACATTATTACTATATAGGGGACACAGCAGGAGACATTACTACTATATGGCGGGCACAGCAGGGGGCATTATTACTACATGGGTGTACAGCATGGAGCATTATTGCTATATGGAGAGTACAGCAGGAGGCATTATTACTATATGGAGGCACAACAGGGGGCATTACCACTATATGGGGACACAGCAGGAGACATTACTACATAGGGGACACAGCAGGAGACATTATTACTATATAGAGGCACAGCAGGCATATTATTACTATATAGGCGGCACAGCAGGAGACATTATTACTATATAGGGGACACAGCAGGGGGCATTATTACTATGGGGTGTACAGCAGAGGGCATTATTACTATATGAGGGTGCACAGTAGGGGACATTTTACAATGTGGGGTAACAGCAGAAGGCATTATTACTATGGGGCACAACACTGGATATTATTACTATATGGGGGCACAGCAGAGGATCCTACATACAGGGGGGCAACACACTTACCTACCTACTCACTGACACCAAGCAGTGGCATTTCTACAGTTTGGGAGCCTATAGGTGGGAAAAGGGAAGAAAGTTGAAGGAAAAGTGCGAAGCCTAATATGTTTGTCTGGCAGGTTCTGAAGAGATTAATTGCAGCTGGAAGAAATCATCATGGAGGTCTGGGCCAGATGGAGAGGAAAAGTGAAAGAGAATGAAAACATCTCAGATCAAAGACGTCACCTGTGAGTCACTGAATGGGGTTTTTGCATTTTGTAGAATGTTATCTGGTAGGAGTTCCCTGAGGTAGAAAAGGTTGGGAAACACTGGCCTAGAGGATAGAAGCTAGGGCAGACCTCCCAGAGGCTGTGTGTACAGGGGGGGCTGTGAGGGAGCTGTCTGGGCAGTGGTGTGCACCAGTACTGATGACAGTGACCCTGACAGGAGCCCAGGGAGGGTGGCTGCCTGTTTCTGCTTAGTCACAGTTGTCATGAGTGATGGCAATAGAGCTGGGCTAATAGAGCGGTCATTGGGGTTACAAGCTTCTGCACTGGGATCGTTCGCTAACCGCTTATACCAGCACTCAGAGGGCCCATTTTAAGACGCTAGCAACGCCCCTGGTCAACACTGATTGACTGCTAAGATCTGAGTAGAAATAGTTGAGAAGCCCTGGACTAGCAGGAGACGTCCAGCTTCCGTATCCTGAATTATCTGGCTCAGTAGTTTGCATTAGTATTTGTAGCCAAACCCAAGAAGGGTTTTACCATTACATTATTTTCTCTGTAGGTTTCACTTCTGATTTTGGCTGCAAATACTATGGAAAATACGGAGACAAATACCACTATGTGACACCAGCATAAGTCATATTGGTAATGTAACACAACGGGTCCACACACATTGGGGCATTACGCTGTGAGTATTCATACAGTAAGGTTATACAATGTACACTTACTTTTTAGTTCTGGGGGAAGTTGGTGTCCGTCTTCATCCAGTATAATTTGCTCCACCAGAGCGTCACCTAAGAAGAAATGACAAATGTGAATGATTCTCTGGTGTATAGACGTCATCACTGCTGGATGGACACATATAATATACATAAAAATGCAACAGCTTACCGCAATGGCAAGATACAGACCCAATACAGATATGAAAATCACATATAATATACATATGAGGATATACAGTGACCAGGACAAGGACTAATTATCCTAAAGACAATACTGGAATTGGTGTGAACACTCCCTCAGGGTTTTTACACATTGTGGGGGACGTCAGTTTTGGTAATTTGTAAAAATTGCAGTAAAAAAAAATGGGTATAAAAATATACAGCCTCAAGCATCATTAACTAAGTGATAGGATCTCACCAGTAACACTGCTCCCAGCTGTGACTATATGGGTGGATTCACACGCTCACTTTTAGGGTGATTTATTTATTTTTATTTACAGTATTTTTTTTGTGACATAATGTGGTGATAATCTCTCTTGCTTTAGTACCTTTGTTCGACTGGGGTCAGTTTCTGTGACTCCTAAGATAAGCGCCCTATACTTTGTAGAGAGCTTCCTGGCGTGGACAAGGTGTTCCCTATGCGGCCTCTCTTCCCTGTAGTGTTCTAGCACTGCATAGCGGTTCTGTTGTTCATAAGAAAGAAACTGTGTCTCTCCTGCTTAGTTGCGTCTCCCTGTAAGAGGACCTGGCCAAAGCCAGGCCCTGGCTTGGCTTCTTCAGAGACTAGTCTGTTTGCGTCCTCTCACACTGAGTCTAGATTACAGACTGACTAACTCCTCCCACCGGGAACTAACTCCTCTCTTCAGGGGCTAACTAATCCTTCCTGTGATTGGTGGTGTGTGTGTGTGTGTGGAGAGAGAGAAAGAGTGGAGGATAGGTCAGAAAAAGCGGGAAAAGCACCTGCACCTTTAAGTGGATAAGAGGGCAACATGTGACACATAACAGTTAACCCTTGACTTTAGCTGTGCACAGAATCGGTTACAGACAAACACAGTAGGGGAAAACACTGCAGTAGGGTGGGAAAACACCAACTGCAGTGAATAGCTCATCCCACTTGTGTGAACCCAAGGGAGTTACCTTACTCAGGTGCAATAAGACTTAGGGACTTGTACCAGGTCACAACACACATACATAGTGGATCAAGCTGAGTATATGGGTTGTTTGGAGGGAGGTTAAGAGAGATGGCTGACAGCCACTTTCACAACTACGACCACTTAACCATAATAACCCCATGATAACACTTTTCTAGTGCATTGTTCAGAAAAGTCATCAGATATGTTGGACATTTTCATGTCCATCGGATTTAGCTCCAGGTCCAGTGGGGAGACCTTATTCCATGATCCATGATAAGGTCTCATCCACAATGTTACCTATATAATAGAGTTCCATCAGTACAGCGCCCAAGCCATGAGAGTCATGATTCTTCTGTAAGACGTATAGACTGTCCCACAATACTATCACAGCTTCTCTTCCTCTGTCATACATATCCTGTAGTAACGTCCGGGCCAATGTTCTTCTATCATCTTCTAGACTCAGGTATTTCTAGAACACAAGAAAGATCCGACATAAGGAACATTATACAAAGATAAACCATAGGAAAGGAGTAACACCCTCAGTTACCGCCTGTCGTCCCCCCTATAATGTGCAGGCTGGCCAAGGAGAAGAAAAGATAATTATTGCAACGGCGCTTGAGCCTGGCTGGAGTGTCTAGTATTGGGCTCAAACCCGAAGGATCTCAGGTAGGAGGTAGTACACCTTTGAAACACGTCATCTGTGGATAAAGGCTTTTTTTACTCCACTCCCGGTGTCTGTCAGTTATCACTACACCAATTCTAATACTAGATATTGCAGCTGGGCTTAAGCGCCGTTAAGTCTCCTTGGCAAAACTTTTATCCAAAACTGGTTCTGGACCTTCGGCTGATAGCCGATGCCGCCCAGATCACTTGTCAAGTGCATATAGATTTTGCTGACCTGTCTGACCTATCTGATTTTGCTGACCTGTTTCGCCAATCATCACCCTCATAACGGCACATACAAGAGTCCGGCTCTTTTTCCTTCTCTACTTTTATGTTCTATAATGTGCGGGGTCAGAGGAAGAGAAATATATGCGATAGATGGGGAGAAAATCCTTCCCAAAGTAGCTGTTTTATATAACACCAGCAGGTCATGACCTCTCACCTCTACATCAGGGATATTTCGGGCATGGAGCTCTGTGAGAAGTGAGTGAGGGCTCAAGTTCTCCACAATGTACATCAGATCATCGTGGAAGTATATATACGTCATCCTCAGGACATGGTCTTCATACTGACAAATCTCCTGGTGAAACTCCCGGGTGTCATCATCTAGGAAATGAGGGAGACACAAGAATGACGTCTTCTAGAACGTGCAGAACACTGACAGCATCACCGCCATATAGCCCACCGAACTTACTATGAGGGCAACACCTCTCAGTAAATCTGCTGGACCTGCATCTACCGGCTCCATCAGGTGTAAATTTCTGATGTGATTTCTGCTTGTTTACAGGTATAAATCTGGATAAATCAGGCAGGGGAGGAGGCCATTACCTGGCCATTAGGCAAACAGGACTTACATCGAGGAAAAGGCACAGATTTTTCCAAAAACCGGGTGGTCTGTGTAAAAACCTGCACCTTTATTCTGGCATATGCCAGGGTGCAGGGCTGGACATTTAGACCCAATACAGTTACATAACTACATTTGATTGTGAGGATTACCTGACTAACAAGTACTGCCCACCCCCTCTCTATGAGGCTGGGTTCACAGGTACAATTGTTGGTCAGTATTTGTGACACAGCCCAGAAGGTGTGCATGTAGTGTCCAGGAACAGGTGTGCCACTACTGTGTCTTTATACCACTGGTCGTCAGGTATTGCCACACTCCGGGCTGAAGGCTGCTGTTTTGCAACTTCACCACTTGGTGTGTAACACAGCTGAAGGTATTGAAAGGGTTAACTGTGTATTATACGTTCTGTTGTGTTAGCCAATGGTTAGCCTGGGTACCTCACACCACACACGAGCCCTTGTCTCTTTCTAGTACTATCAATGGGTAGTTAGTCCAGGTCAACCCTATATAAGGTTTAGTAGTTCGTGGTGGGTGGTTTTTTGGTCTTCTAGTGGTTGGTGTCCTGAAAGAGAGCAAAGACAGAGAGAAAGTTTCCTTATGCCAGGGCCCTTGACAGGGACCATATACCACATGCTGATTCTTAAGAGAGAGAAGTTATAGAGACTATGCAGCTAAAGTGGGGTAACGGCCTCTTGGGTTACCTTGTCTACGCCAGGGGGAAATACTAACTAAAGTCAGGACGATACCTCTGCATCGGAGCAAAGTGCAAGGAATGAAGACAAACTCCATTAATATCTGCTCAGCCTACTTGGCAACCTTGAGAGGCTAGCTACACCCGGTTGTGCAAGCCAAGGACTTTCCATCCGGGAGCCTGGTGATGGGCACTGCAGGGGCACGGGGACCAATAAGTATAGGTTCTTTATTATGTTATCCCCACCCTCTGCCCGCATTGTCATTATTATTTTTGCCACACCTTTCTTTTAACCCCTTAAGGTCAAAGCCTATTTTCGTTTTTGCGCTTTTGCTTATTCCATTTTAAGTTTAAAAGTCCATAGCGCTTGCATTTTTTCACCTAGAGACGTATATGAGCGCTTATTTTTTGCGAAAACCAATTGTACTTTGCAATGACCGGCATTATTTTTCCATAACATATGCTGCGAAACCGGAAAAAAATCATTTGCGCTGTCAAATTGAAAAAAAAAACGAATTTGTTTTGATTTCGGGGAGTTTTGCATTTACGCCGTCCGTCCTATGGTAAAACTGACTTGTTATGCATGTTCCTCAAGTCGTTACGATTACTATGATATATAACATGTATAACTTATATATATACGTTCCTTAAAATCGCTCCATTCCCCGGCTTATAGCACTTTTATCCTTTGGTCTATGGGGCTGTGTCAGATGTAATTTTTTGCGCCATGACGTGTTCTTTCTATCGGTACCTTGATTGCGCATATACGACTTTTTGATCGTTTTTTATTACATTTTTTCTGGATTTGATGCGACCAAAAATGCGCAATTTTGCACTTTGGAATTTTTTTGCGCTGACGCCGTTTACCGTGCGAGATCAGGAATGTGATTAATTAATAGTTCGGGCGATTACGCGCGCGGCGATAGCAAACATGTTTATTTATTTGTTTATTAATTTATATTTATAAAATGGGAAAAGGGGGGTGATTTGGACTTTTATTAGGGGAGGGGATTTTTTATTAATAAAAACACTTTTTTACTTTTTTTTTTACATGGACTAGAAGCCCCCCTGGGGGACTTGTATATACACAGCACTGATCTCTCATAGAGATCAATGCTGTGTATATACACAGCAAAGATCCATCAGATCGGTCATAGATTGCTATGGCCTGCTGCAGGCCATAGCAATCTATTGCCGAGCCGGGATCAGCGTCATTCCGACGCTGAGGCCCGGCACGGGCAGAAGGAGATCCGACCCACTAGACACCAGGGATAGTGTGCATAAAGCACTTCAATGCAGCTGTCAGGTTTGACAGCTGCATTGAAGTGCTTAATTAGCCGGCGCGGCAACGGGACCCGCGCCGGCTAACAGAGGCACTGCTCGGCTGCACGTGTCAGCCGGGATCAGCGCCGTTCAGAGCGGGGTCCCGGCGGGACCCCGCTCTGAACACCCCCCGCGGCTCCATGACGTATCAGATACGTCATGGGTCGCTAAGGGGTTAAAGCTTCTAAACCTCGCACTGTGAGGCTATGTGCACACGTTGTAAGAGACCGGCCGTTCTGTGACCCCGGGCGGGTCACGGAACGGCCGGTCTCTGCCCGGATCATTGCGGCCGGTACTTAAGTACCGGCCGGATGATCTGTCCAGCCGCAGAGCTCTGATGCGGGCGCGAGCAAGCCGGAGCCGCTCGCTTCACTGTGCGAACTGACAGGTCTCTCTGTGGCCGGAATTCCCTGAATTCCGGCCGCAGAAAACTGACATCTCAGTTTTTTCCGGCGCCGCATGGGATCCCGGCCGGAGCACATACGATGTGTGTACGCTCCGGCTGGGATCCCATTGAAAATAAGGCTATGTTACACACCACAAAACTACGGCCGTAGTTTTACGTAGTGTGAACATAGCCTAAAACTTGTCTGGATTTCTTCTCCCTCATGGGTATGATGCAACTTGTTGGCTCCCAGGGAACTACAAAGTAATTTGGCTGGGCAGCCACTGCATCGTAGACCTAGCATAAAGCCCTGGAGGTTCCTGGGGTAAATTATGTACAGTACTTTCTCCTCATCAGGGGACTAGGATGAATCACCAGGATGAGCTGTTCAGCTCCATACAGTCCTGGGTTTAGGCCAAACTATGGAACAAGGGAGATGGTGATCTTTCCTTACTCTGCTCTACACTCTACTGAATGTCCTCTCTGCGAAGAGCAAGACAGGATCCTCTCCACTCTAGAATGTTCCCTGTGTAAATGTATGGGAATTCAGGGTGCGGGTTAACCCCTTACAGCCAGAAGCGATACAAATGCAATCACAACATAACAGGAACAAGGCACAATGAACTATAACACAGACCGCAGGCCTTGCAGGGTATCCACCAGGACGCTGCATGCGATCAGTATTCTGGTCTATACAAGGAGCCGGTCCACAACAGAAAATGGGCAATGATTCCGTCATAGTTTTATCTCTGGGTTGTTGGTTACACTTCTGATTTTGGACAAACACCAACCAGATAGTATGTGTGACTCCAGCATAAATGATTCTGAACCCAAGAAAACATATGACACAAATCATAGCTCTCACCTATAGGATCCCCATCCAACTAAGTGTAATTTATTAACTATGTACAGACAGTGGCAGTCTTTGGCACCAAGCACCCCAAGCGATCGCTTGGGGCCCCCAACATCCAGGTGGGCCCCCACGCCCCGCTCTTGTGCTCAAGCCCGCTGGACAGGGCCGCTGTGCTCGCTGCTGCCATCCGAACTGTAACTATGAGCACTCGTAATGAGCGCTTATAGTTACATGCAGCAGCACTGACAGGGCGGGAGACATTGGCCCCCTTCCTGTCAGTCACTCTAGTGGCCTCAGGAAAGGTTTTCCCTGCGGTCACAAGTGGCAGCTTTGTTCTTGTGGTGCCGGCGCTCCAGTGACATCACTGGAGCATCGGCGCCAGGACAAGGGGAGTGCGGCCTCTTGTGATCGCAGGGAAAACCCTTCCTGCTGCCACAAGAGTGAAGAGAAGAGGAGACGCCCGGACCCAGGTGATAATAAGTGTTTGTTTTATTGTGTTATATACTATATGGGAGGGGAGCACACAGGGGTCTGTTTAACTGGGGGAGCGCACATCAGGGGTCTATATAAATGGGGGGAGCACACAGGGGGTCTATATAACAGGGGGAGCACACAGGGGGGCTATAGACTAGTGGAGCTTCACAGAGGCGTCTATATACTACTGGGGGCAGCACACAGGGGGTCTATATACTACTTGGGGCAGCAGAATGGGGTGTATATACAACTTGGAGAGCACACAGGAGGTCTATATCCAAGTGGGGGAGCACAAAGGGGGGCTATATACTACTGGGGGAGCACACAGGGGTCTATATACTACTGGTGGGGCACACAGGGGGTCTATATACTACTGGGGGAACATACAGGGGGTCTATTTACTACTTGTGAGGCACACAGGTGGTCTATATATAACTGGGGAGCACACAGGGGTCTGTATACTACTGGGGCAGCACACAAGGAGTCTATATAATACTGGTGGGGCACACAGGGGGTTTATATACTACTGGAGGAGCACACAGGGGTCTATATCCAAGTGGGGGAGCACACAGGAGGTCTATATTCAAGTGTGGGAGCACACAGGGGGCTAAATACCCCTGAGGGAGCACACAGGGGCCTATATACTAGTAGGGGAGCACACAGGGGGTATATACAACTGGGGGCAGCACACAGGGGGTCTATATACAACTGGGGCAGCACACAGGAGGTCTATATACTTTTGGGGGAGCACACGGGGGACTATATATAACTGGGGGAACACACAGGGGTCTATATACTACTGGGGGAGGCAAACAAGGGGTATATACTACTGGGGGCAGGACACAAGGGGTATATACTATTGGGGGCAGCACACAAGGAGTATATATTACTGGCGGTAGCGCACAAGGGGTATATACTACTGGGGGCAACACACGGCGGTCTATTGTTTTGGAACGCGTGTCGAGGGGGGGCCCCAGACATACCTTCGCTTGGGGCCCCAGAAATGCCAAGACCGCCCCTCTGTACAGAAATAAGGTTATTGTCAGAAGTGGAAGAGGAGGAGGATGGATCCTTACCGTCGCTGGAGGATATAATACTCATCACTGATCCTGGAAAGAGAGGAAAAATGTATTACATTTAGAAGAAAAAACATTCTCTCTACATACTGAGAAGTATGGGCAGTGTCGGACTGGCCCACCAAAGACCGGAGGGAGACTACCTACTATATGGCGTATACTATCTACTGGGGGGATAACAACTGCTTGGGGGCTAGCAGGGGTATTATCTATAGGGAGATATCTACTACATGGGGGACACTACCTAATGGGGGGCTAGCACAGGGACTACCTACAGGGGATGCCAATTACATGGGGAGGGGAGGGCTAGCAGGGGTATTATCTATAGGGAGAGATCTATTACATGGGGGATACTACCTAATGGGGGGCTAGCACAGGGACTACCTACAGGGGATGCCAATTACATGGGGAGGGGAGGGCTAGCAGGGGTATTATCTATAGGGAGAGATCTATTACATGGGGGATACTACCTAATGGGGGGCTAGCACAGGGACTACCTACAGGGGATGCCAATTACATGGGGAGGGGAGGGCTAGCAGGGGTATTATCTATAGGGAGAGATCTATTACATGGGGGATACTACCTAATGGGGGGCTAGCACAGGGACTACCTACAGGGGATGCCCACTACATGGGGAGGGGGGGGGCTAGCAGGGGTATTATCTATAGGGAGAGATCTATTACATGGGGATACTACCTACTGAGGGGGAGGCTAGGCTGCCTTCTGGAGGGGAAGCAGGAGTATTAACTACAGAGAGCTATGTACTACATGATGGATACTACCTATTGGGGGGGGGGGGGGTATCTAGTGACTGCAGGGATATTAACTAGAGTGATATCTACTACATGGGGAATACTATCTAATGGGTGGCTAGCATGGGGACTACCTACAGGAGGATGCCTGCAACGTGTGGGATACTACCTACTGGGAGGCTAGCATGGGTATTAACTACAGCAGGATATCTACCTGGTTAATACTACCTATTGGGAGGCTAGCAGGAGGACTACCTACAGGGGAGTACCTACTACATGGTGGGTACTGCTTACATGGGGGGGGGGGGGACTAATAGAGAGATTACATACAGCGGGTGTCTACTACATGGGATTGTGGGGGACACTATCTATTGGGGGGATGCCTAAAATGTGGGCTAAAATCCAGGGGGAAAACCTTCAGGAGGGTACTACCTACTTGGAAGATTACCGATAGAGTGAGGACTGCATGGGGTATACTACCTGCATAGAGATGCCTAACTACTGTATGGATGCACAGAAGGGGCCTAACTACTATATGGGGGCACAGAGGATGACTATACTGTATGAACAAGAAGACTAAACTGGCAGATTCTGTGGATGAGAGCAGTCTTCATTCATGATGGACGGGCCAGATGGAGAAGAAAGGGAAAAGTGAGCGAGTCTGATCTGAGAAGACGCCACCTGCGGTCACTGGAAGTAATTACATCTACTGTATAAGGGTCAGTGTGTACGGGGATAACTGGTCTTTGCACAGTGAATGCTATTTAGTAATGGTATTCTGGCGTTAGTCACTATGTGGTGTGGCAATAATATTTGTTTCTTATATTGTATAATTGGTTTTGTTGGTGGTATTACTGGTCTTGGTATACTGGATGTTATATAGTAATGTAATGGTTGTAATGGTGGAGGTAATAATATACTGTATATATCATGTATACTGGTATTACTGGTCTTGGTATACTGGATGTTATATAGTAATGTAATGGTTGTAATGGTGGAGGTAATAATATACTGTATATATCATGTATACTGGTATTACTGGTCTTGGTATACTGGATGTTATATAGTAATGTAATGGTTGTAATGGTGGAGGTGATAATATACTGTATATATCATGTATACTGGTAATACTGGTCTTGGTATACTGGATGTTATATAGTAATGTAATGGTTGTAATGGTAGAGGTAATAATATACTGTATATATCATGTATACTGGTATTACTGGTCTTGGTATACTGGATGTTATATAGTAATGTAATGGTTGTAATGGTGGAGGTGATAATATACTGTATATATCATGTATACTGGTAATACTGGTCTTGGTATACTGGATGTTATATAGTAATGTTATGGTGGTAATTGTGGAGGTGATAATATACTGTATATATCATGTATACTGGTATTACTGGTCTTGGTATACTGGATTTTAGTATGTTATGGTGGTAATGGTGGAGGTGATAATATATATTTCCTGTATACTGGTATTACTGGTCTTGGTGTACTGGATTTTGGTAATGATATGGGGGTACAGTGATAATATATATTTCGTGTATACTGGTATTACTGGTCTTGGTATACTGGATGTTATATAGTAATGTTATGGTGGTAATGGTGGAGGTGATAATATATATTTCCTGTATACTGGTATTACTGGTCTTGGTGTACTGGATTTTGGTAATGATATGGGGGTACAGTGATAATATATATTTCGTGTATACTGGTATTACTGGTCTTGGTATACTGGATGTTATATAGTAATGTTATGGTGGTAATGGTGGAGGTGATAATATATATTTCCTGTATACTGGTATTACTGGTCTTGGTGTACTGGATTTTGGTAATGATCTGGGGGTACAGTGATAATATGGTAGCGTTGTATAAGATATATTTGTTCTATCCGGTATTAGTGCTGAGCCGGCATAGAACTATGTATTCTGATCTCCCATAAAACATCCACAAACACTATGGCTCCCAGCATTCACTGACAGTCTGCAGCCCTCGGGATATGCTGGGAGTTGTAGTACAGCGATCAGACAATCCTGATAGCCATTGGGGCTGTAGAAGGATTTACTGATGGACCGTTAGGACTGATGGTTGTGACCCACAGATTGCAGCCGTCGTTTATTAACCCTTTGCGGCCCAAGCCCAGAATGACCCAGTGGACCGTGCAGATTTTTGTGTTTTTAGTTTTTCCCTCCCCCCTTCTAAGAGCTCTAGCACTTTCAGTTTTCTATCTACAGGGCCATGTAAGGGCTTGTTCCTGGCACTTTTTCCACTCTTTTTGTCTACGCTGTTCACCGTTTGCGATGATGCTTGTTATATTTTATTAGATCGGACAATTACTCACGCTACGGTATATTATATGTTTATTTATTTATTTTTATGTTTTATTTATATAATGGGAAAGGGGGGTGATTTAAACTTTTATTGGGGGAGGGGCTTTAATCCCTAGACGAGCGACTCTGTACCCACAATCTGACCCCCCCAAAGCGCTTGTACCTTCAGATAGCTGTTTTAATCCAAGATCTGTCCTGGGGTCCGTTCAGCAGGTGATGCAGTTATTGTCATAGAAAAAACTTTTAAACTGCCCAACGGCCAGGGCTTAGATTGTGTATGCATTAAGCTGGCTAAGCTGGCACAACCCCTCCAGCCCTCCTCATCATTAGGAATGCTCCAGGCAGATTGTCTCCTATTCATCAGCTGTGTAATTACTGAACATGGACTGGATCGTTAAGCACCTGTGCAATGTTCAGACAGGGGAAAATGTTCCAGTGGCATTTTTAATGATGAAGAGGGTGGGAGGAGGGATGGAGGGGTGGTGCAAAGTTAGGGCACAGATACTCCCGTTGGGCACAGGGATGCAAGCATAAAAGTTGTTTTCAGGACAATAGCTGCATCACCTGCCGAATGGACCCCAGGACAGATCTTGGATTAAAAGCCGCTATCTGAAGGTACGAGCAGTTTTGGGGGGTCAGATTGTGGGTACAGAGTAGCTTTAAGATCCTATCAGAAGGACCCAGGGAAATAGAGGGGGGCACAAGCCTGGAGGGGGCGCCAGCCTTCCCCGATAAACAATGTTTCTGTCAGCAGCTTTAGGCTAGGTTCAGACTATGTAACAGTGCGGCTGTATTTGCGGCTGTAATTGTGCGGCGGTATTTTTGGTGGTTCATGCGTACGCTGGAAAGTATAGGATATACGGCTGCACAGTGCACACTATGTATGAATCTACGGCCCGATCGTAAACGGACCCGTAAAAAATGAACAAGACCATTGTTTGCGGCTGGACATGCGGCCGTGGATTGACAGGCGGTCCGTACGGAGTACTTCAAAAATAGCCGGCAATGATGCCGAATGCCGATACCTCTAATAGTTAATATATTAAATTAATAAAACACATTTTCTTTGTAATAAAGACACTTTCGTTGTTCAATAATTTATTTCTAACGATTCCATCATTTTGCAATTAAATATACTGTTAAAATAAATAGATATATAAATAAATGTATATTTATCTATATATTTATTTTTTGACAGTATATTGAATTGCACAATGATGGATTCGTTAGAATTAAATTATTGAACAACGAAACTGAATTTATTTCATCGAAAATGTGTTTTATTAATTAAATATTAATTAGTACAGGAAGCTCCATAAGCCGTTAATTAATATGCGGCAATAGAGCATTCTGTACTAATCATCACTTTACTTTAATTAAAACATCAAATGTTTCTTCTAATTATGTTATGACAATAGCATTATTAGAAGAAACATTTAGAAGTATATGTGCGCTCAGCTGATTGGCTGATCGGCTCAGCGCACATATAATGAGCCGGTCCGCAGTACAGTCACTTCATTGTGCTGCGGACCAGCGAAGAGGACACATCGGGGTGAGTATAGAGCTCTCCCCACCCCCTCCCCAGCACTGCACCCCTCCCAGCAAGGAAGGGGGGGTCACTTAACCCCTTCCTTGCTGGGATGGGTGCAGTCTGACATCAGTCTGGCCCCCAAGGGGTTAAGGGGGATGCAATACATCCTCCCTTAACCCCTTGGGGGTCAGACTGTAAGCAGCGATCTGTAAAGATGCTGCATACTGTAAGGAGCACAACACCGCTCACAATGATGGGTGTTGTGCTCCTGTTTGTGTGTTTTTTGTGTGTTTCTCCCTTTTTGTTTTTCAGATATCGGTATCCGGGGATTACGTCGGATTCCATGGACTACGTCGATGACCAGCGGTTGTTTGTTGTTTTTTTTTAATAAAATTGTCAATGAGGGGTGTGGGGGTGTTTTTATTTGAATAAAAAATTTTTTTAACTTGTGTCTTGTCTTTATTTCTTTACGTTATAGACTTAGTAGTGGAAGCCGTCTAATAGACGGAATCCATTACTAAGTTGGGGCCTAGTGTTAGCCGGTATAAAATGGCTAACACTAACCCCCCCATTATTACCCCAGTACCCAATGCCACCAGGGGTACTGGGAAGAGCCGGGTGCCAGTGGTCCCGGAGCGTCAAAATTGGCACCCGGCTCTTCCCAGTACCCCTGGTGGCATTGGGTACTGGGGTAATAATAGGGGGTTAGTGTTAGCCATTTTATACCGGCTAACACTAGGCCCCGACTTAGTAATGGATTCCGTCTATTAGACGGCTTCCACTACTAAGTCTATAAAGTAAAGAAATAAAGACATGACACAAGTTAAAAAATTTTTTTATTCAAATAAAAACACCCCCACACCCCTCATTGACCATTTTATTAAAAAAATACAACAAACAACCGCTGGTCATCGACGTAGTCCATGGAATCCGACGTAATCCCCAGGATACCGATATCTGAAAAACAAAAAGGGAGAAACACACAAAAAACACACAAACAGGAGCACAACACCCATCATTGTGAGCGGTGTTGTGCTCCTTACAGTATGCAGCATCTTTACAGATCGCTGCTTACAGTCTGACCCCCAAGGGGTTAAGGGAGGATGTATTGTATCCCCCTTAACCCCTTGGGGGCCAGACTGATGTCAGACTGCACCCATCCCAGCAAGGAAGGGGTTAAGTGACCCCCCTTCCTTGCTGGGAGGGGTGCAGTGCTGGGGAGGGGGTGGGGAGAGCTCTATACTCACCCCGATGTGTCCTCTTCGCTGGTCCGCAGCACAATGAAGTGACTGTACTGCGGATCGGCTCATTATATGTGCGCTGAGCCGAACAGCCAATCAGCTGAGCGCACATATAATTCTAAATGTTTCTTCTAATAATGCTATTGTCATAACATAATTAGAAGAAACTTTTGATATTTTAATTACAGTAAAGTGATGATTAGTACAGAAAGCTCTATTGCCGGCAATATGAATTAACGGCTTATGGAGCTTCCTGTACTAATTAATATTTAATTAATAAAACACATTTTCGTTGAAATAAAATCAGTTTCTTTGGTCAATAATTTAATTCTAACGAATCCATCATTGTGCAATTAAATATACTGTCAAAAAATAAATATATATATAAATATACATTTATTTATATATATATTTATTTTAACAGTATATTTAATTGCAAAATGATGGAATCGTTTACATTTAATTATTGAACAATGAAAGGGACTTTATTACAAAGAAAATGTGTTTTATTAATTCAATATATTAACCATGAGAGACATCGGCTATAGTGCAGAGGATCGCAAACCCCGGTAATAGCGATTCATGTAAACTGTTTCCCTGCTTTCCCAGATGCATCCAGAGGTGTTTCCATCACTTTCTTAAGATTTTATTTGTTATTTTTAGTTGAACCAGATTTCCAAGTAAATGACCGTATGTTTTGAGCCGCATGTCTATTTTTTCCCACGGCCGGCGTTTCATCCGCACATTTACAGCCGCATAAAAAATACAGCCGCACAGTTACATAGTGTGAACCTAGCCTTAGCCTGATAGAGGCAAGTTTTTTTAGTTTTTTTTTACGCAGTTGACAGCCGTCAGCCGTACATCACTATTACATGTAATGATGTGTATGGGTCAGTAATATGTAATAGGTGTATGTGTCAGTAATATGTAATAGGTGTATGTGTCAGTGATATGTAATAGGTGTATGTGTCAGTAATATGTAATAGATGTATGTGTCAGTAATATGTAATAGGTGTATGTGTCAGTAACATGTAATAGGTGTATGTGTCAGTAACAATTAATAGATGTGTATGTGTTAGTAATATGTAATAGGTGTATGTGTCAGTAATATGTAATAGGTGTATGTGTCAGTAATATGTAATAGATGTGTTTGTGTCAGTAACATGTAATAGGTGTGTATGTGTCAGTAATATGTAATAGGTGTATGTGTCAGTAATATGTAATAGGTGTGTATGTGTCAGTAATATGTAATAGGTGTATGTGTCAGTGATATGTAATAGGTGTATGTGTCAGTAATATGTAATAGATGTATGTGTCAGTAATATGTAATAGGTGTATGTGTCAGTAACAATTAATAGATGTGTATGTGTCAGTAATATGTAATAGGTGTATGTGTCAGTAATATGTAATAGGTGTATGTGTCAGTAATATGTAATAGATGTGTTTGTGTCAGTAACATGTAATAGGTGTGTATGTGTCAGTAATATGTAATAGGTGTATGTGTCAGTAATATGTAATAGGTGTATGTGTCAGTATTATGTAATAGATGTGTATGTGTCAGTAATATGTAATAGGTGTATGTGTCAGTAATATGTAATAGATGTATGTGTCAGTAATATGTAATAGGTGTATGTGTCAGTAACAATTAATAGATGTGTATGTGTCAGTAATATGTAATAGGTGTATGTGTCAGTAATATGTAATAGGTGTATGTGTCAGTAACATGTAATAGGTGTGTATGTGTCAGTAATATGTAATAGGTGTATGTGTCAGTAATATGTAATAGGTGTGTATGTGTCAGTAATATGTAATAGGTGTATGTGTCAGTAATATGTAATAGGTGTATGTGTCAGTAACAATTAATAGATGTGTATGTGTCAGTAATATGTAATAGGTGTATGTGTCAGTAACATGTAATAGGTGTGTATGTGTCAGTAATATGTAATAGATGTGTATGTGTCAGTAATATGTAATAGGTGTATGTGTCAGTAACAATTAATAGATGTGTATGTGTCAGTAATATGTAATAGGTGTATGTGTCAGTAATATGTAATAGGTGTATGTGTCAGTAACATGTAATAGGTGTGTATGTGTCAGTAATATGTAATAGGTGTGTATGTGTCAGTAATATGTAATAGATGTGTATGTGTCAGTAATATGTAATAGGTGTATGTGTCAGTAATATGTAATAGATGTATGTGTCAGTAACAATTAATAGATGTGTATGTGTCAGTAATATGTAATAGGTGTATGTGTCAGTTACATGTAATAGATGTGTATGTGTCAGTAATATGTAATAGGTGTATGTGTCAGTAACAATTAATAGATGTGTATGTGTCAGTAATATGTAATAGGTGTATGTGTCAGTAACAATTAATAGATGTGTATGTGTCAGTAATATGTAATAGGTGTATGTGTCAGTAATATGTAATAGGTGTATGTTTCAGTAATATGTAATAGATGTATGTGTCAGTAACAATTAATAGATATGTATGTGTCAGTAATATGTAATAGATGTATGTGTCAGTAACAATTAATAGATGTGTATGTGTCAGTAATATGTAATAGGTGTATGTGTCAGTAACAATTAATAGATGTGTATGTGTCAGTAATATGTAATAGATGTGTATGTGTCAGTAATATGTAATAGGTGTATGTGTCAGTAATATGTAATAGATGTATGTGTCAGTAACAATTAATAGATGTGTATGTGTCAGTAATATGTAATAGGTGTATGTGTCAGTTACATGTAATAGATGTGTATGTGTCAGTAATATGTAATAGGTGTATGTGTCAGTAACAATTAATAGATGTGTATGTGTCAGTAATATGTAATAGGTGTATGTGTCAGTAACAATTAATAGATGTGTATGTGTCAGTAATATGTAATAGGTGTATGTGTCAGTAATATGTAATAGGTGTATGTGTCAGTAATATGTAATAGGTGTATGTTTCAGTAATATGTAATAGATGTATGTGTCAGTAACAATTAATAGATATGTATGTGTCAGTAATATGTAATAGATGTATGTGTCAGTAACAATTAATAGATGTGTATGTGTCAGTAATATGTAATAGGTGTGTATGTGTCAGTAATATGTAATAGGTGTATGTGTCAGTAACATGTAATAGGTGTATGTGTCAGTAATATGTAATAGGTGTATGTGTCAGTAATATGTAATAGGTGTATGTATCAGTAATATGTAATAGGTGTATGTGTCAGTAACATGTAATAGGTGTATGTGTCAGTAATATGTAATAGATGTATGTGTCAGTAATATGTAATAGGTGTATGTGTCAGTAACAATTAATAGATGTGTATGTGTCAGTAATATGTAATAGGTGTATGTGTCAGTAACAATTAATAGATGTGTATGTGTCAGTAATATGTAATAGGTGTATGTGTCAGTAACAATTAATAGATGTGTATGTGTCAGTAATATGTAATAGGTGTATGTGTCAGTAACAATTAATAGATGTGTATGTGTCAGTAATATGTAATAGGTGTATGTGTCAGTAACATGTAATAGATGTGTAGGGGAAAATATATAATGCTCCACTCACTGATCCCAGTGCTTGTCTTAGAAGCAGGGTATCTGCTGCTGAGTGACCCCGGTGCCCTGTTGTAAGGTCGGCCAGGGGACAGAGTGGTGAGTGGTGCTGTGTGGTGAGGGGACAGCATCGGGCAATGTATGTCTGGGGTGCGGTAGTGGTGGACACCATTCCTATCTGAGCAGGTCCGATGTGAAGGAGGCTGTGGGAGATGAGTCCCTGTTGTTCAGTGAAGTAGGTATTTGGGTTTTTCTTTTTTTTTTTTTTAATATATTTTTTTTTTACAATGTTTTCCGCACGCATTAAATCATGTGATACTTCTTTAGTTCATGTTGTTATCTTTGATGCATTTGCATATATACATTATTTGTTATGTTGGAGAAAGGGGTTAAGTTTTGTTTTTCTATTTTTTTGTTCTACTAGAGCACTGGTCTGTGTTATCAGTACAATACACTGGTGTGCAGGGCCCCCTCCCTCTTTTACACTGCAGGATACTGTGGTCACCGCTGACTGCGGCATCTAATGGGTTAACTGGCAGGCTCAGAGAGCAGCTCCGCTCCTGACAGCTGTTATGTGAGCCCTGTAACATGTCACTGCTCCTGTGCCTATACACACACACACTATATATATATATATATATATATATATATATATATATATAGTACAGCCATAACAGATGGAGAATTATGTCCAAGGGTTTAATGTCTCTTCCTCTGCTGATCACTGATCTCTAGTGATCATGTGGCAATTTTTTAGCCCGGACTCATTTTGTCATTCTAGTTTATATTGGTATACGAGTTGTGTGGACCTGCACATAGACTGCGCCCCACACCGAACTGCCCCCGCGACACTGAGAAAGACCCCGGGTGGGTCCAAACGTGCTGCTTGTCGCCTATCATACACCACATGTATGCAATAAGCTGCACCAAATAGAAGCTGCTGTAAATTATTACCTGGTTTGGCCTTGGACGCGCTGCAAATAAACTGAATTCACTTTAGCATTTTCAGATCTAAGGGCCCTATTCCACCGGACGATTATCGTTAGCATAATTGTTAACGATTAACGATCTCAAACGACCGCTATTGCGAAAGACCTGAAAACGTTCACCCATTTCCATGGAACGATAATCGTTACTTATGATCGTAATTGCGATCGTTTCTTCTTCCGTATTTATTCGCTATTGCGTTCGTATCTATTGCGAACGACCGAACGATGTCTTATTCAATGCGAACGATTTGCGAACGTTTTGCGAACGAGCAACGATAAAAATAGGTCCAGGTCTTATAAAGCGATCAACGATTTCTCGTTCGGTCGTTAATCGTTACTGCATTTCAACCGAACGATTATCGTTTAGATTCGAACGATTTAACGATAATCTGAACGATAATCGTCCAGTGGAATAGGGCCCTAAGTGTGCTACTGATTATTGTTCCTTATGATTTATGGGCTGACACCCTTCCAAATAGCACTTACCCTCATATCCGCTGTGCACCCCTTTTATACTATACTAAGGGGTCATTGCTGCCTGTCAGTAACAGTGAGGGCCTGGCTGCTGACAGCGCTGTAGGTGACAGTCACCCATGCTGCACATTCGCTTGAAAAGCAATGGATGTTCATATACATATCTGTCAGAACGTATATGTGTGAACATAGCCTGAAATTCTTACATTACCTAACCTGCTCAAATAAAAAAAACACAACAACACAGCACCACACCTGTTGTTTTTTGTTTATTCTAAAAAAAAAACCCATAGAAGCACCAGTAACAAAATAAATCTTATACAAATACACTGATGCCCTAATTGTGCAAAAATAGTAAAACGAGAAGGAAGTCTGTACATAATCGGTGGTTCTGTCGTAACCGTGAGCTGCCGCACTACAAATGCAGAACACACAACCCACTAGGCTGAATGCCAAAGTTGTGCAAACGCTGTCATTTTTGAGAAAAAAGTGAAGAACATTATTTACGTACATTATATATGCTCTAAAACAGAGGTAATAAAAAACTAAACAGCCCACAAAAATGACTCTATAGACCCCCAAAAATCACACAAACTTGGGCCATGTGCACACTCAGTATAACACCGGCCATTCTGTGACCTGGATGTATCACAGAACGACCAGTCTTACTGAGGAACATCCCGGCCAGTACTACAGTATCGGCCAAATGATCTTCACTTCTGCTGAATTCAGATGCAATCGCACCCGTTTGCACCTGCATGCGAATTCACCACTGCACACAATGGAGCGTGCGTCCGGAGCGTGTTGCAAACTGGCTATAATGGCCATGAATAATACTTTACTTACGTTGTGTGAACATGGCCTTACTATGTAAAATATACCAGAGTTACGTAGTAATTTGCACCAGGGTGGGCACACATACCACGCTTCAGAAAAGACTTCAGACTTTTTGCACCAGGTGTGGTAAGGAGGCCTAACGTGCCAGAAATACAATTTTATTTTTAGTCAAAATTCTGGTGTAAAGTAAAAGAATCGAGAAGAGATGAGTCTATGAAGATGAGCCACAACTATCACACAGGACAGACCACGTCTATGGAGGTGAGCCGGAACTATCATACAGAATGGTACACGTCTATGGAGATAAACCGGCTGTATCACACAGGATGGACCATGTCTATAGAGATGAGCCAAAACTATCACACAGGATGGGCCACGTCTATGGAGATGATCCGGCTGTATCACACAGAACCGGCCACGTCTATGGAGATGAGCCAGATATATCACACAGAACCGGCCACGTCTATGTAGATGAGCCGGATCTATCACACAGGATGGGCCACGTCTATGGAGATGATCCGGAACTATCATACAGAATGGTACATGTCTATAGAGATGAGCCGGCTGTATCACACAGGATGGACCATGTCTATGGAGATAAGCTGAATCTATCACACAGAGCCGGCCACGTCTATGGAGATGAGCCGGATCTATCACACAGGATGGGCCACGTCTATGGAGATGATCCGGAACTATCATACAGAATGGTACATGTCTATAGAGATGAGCCGGCTGTATCACACAGGATGGACCACGTCTATGGAGATAAGCTGAATCTATCACACAGAACCGGACACAGAAAAAAGAAAAAATTGGTCAGCTGTCCTAGAACACCGTTCACACTAGGCAGGAGCACGTTGCCATGGCTGAAATTGCAAACACACAAAAACACAGAAAAATGCAACAGCTCACCGCAACAGCAAGATACAGACCCACCATAGATATGAAAATAATTAAAAGCAGCCCCCCCCCAACTTCCACAAAAATAATGAGACTCTTGGTTACTATTTGCAAACAGAACCGGCCACGTCTATGGAGATGAGACGGATCTATCACACAGGATGGGCCACGTCTATGGAGAGGAGCCGGATCTATCACACAGAACCGTCCACGTCTATGGAGATGAGACGGATCTATCACACAGGATGGGCCACGTCTATGGAGATGAGACGGATCTATCACACAGGATGGGCCACGTCTATGGAGATGAGACAGATCTATCACACAGGATGGGCCACGTCTATGGACATTAGATGGCTGTATCACACAGGATGGGCCACGTCTATGGATATGAGACGGATCTTTTACACAGGATGGACCACGTCTATGGAGATGAGACGGATCTATTACACAGGATGGACCACGTCTATAGAGATGAGCCAAAACTATCACACAGGATGGACCACATCTATGGAGATGAGCCGGCTGTATCACACAGGATGGGCCACATCTATGGAGATGAGCCGGCTGTATCACACAGGATGGGCCACGTCTGTGGAGATGAGCCGGCTGTATCACACAGAACCGGCCACGTCTATGGAGATGAGCCAGATCTATCACACAGAACCGTCCACGTCTATGGAGATGAGCCAGATCTATCACACAGGATGGGCCACGTCTATGGAGATGAGCCAGATCTATCACTCAGAACCGGCCACGTCTATGGAGATAAGCCGGATCGATCACACAGGATGGGCCTCGTCTATGGAGAGGAGCCGGATCTATCACACAGGATGGGCCACGTCTATGGAGAGGAGCCGGATCTACATGGTTTTACACCTAGTATATTAACCCCTTAATGACCAGGCCTGTGTGCGGCTTTAAAGACCAACTTGATTTCTAATTTCTTAGCTGTATTTCTTTCTTTATTTTTTGGTCGGGCAGAGGGGATAACGGGATTACAATGGCTGTATCACACAGGATGGGCCACGTCTATGGAGATGAGACGGCTGTATCACACAGGATGGGCCACGTCTATGGATATGAGACGGATCTATTACACAGGATGGACCACGTCTATAGAGATGAGCCAAAACTATCACACAGGATGGACCACATCTATGGAGATGAGACGGCTGTATCACACAGGATGGGTCACGTCTATGGACATGAGATGGCTGTATCACACAGGATGGGCCACGTCTGTGGAGATGAGCCGGCTGTATCACACAGAACCGGCCACGTCTATGGAGATGAGACGGATTTATCACACAGGATGGACCATGTCTATGGAGATGAGCCGGCTGTATCACACAGAACCGGCCACGTCTATGGAGATGAGCCAGATCTATCACACAGGATGGGCCACGTCTATGGAGATGAGCCAGATCTATCACACAGAACCGTCCTTGTCTATGGAGAGGAGCCGGATCTATCACACAGGATGGGCCACGTCTATGGAGATGAGCCAGATCTATCACACAGGATGGGCCACGTCTATGGAGAGGAGCCGGATCTATCACACAGGATGGGCCACGTCTATGGAGAGGAGCCGGATCTATCACACAGGATGGGCCACGTCTATGGAGAGGAGCCGGATCTATCACACAGGATGGGCCACGTCTATGGAGAGGAGCCGGATCTATCACACAGGATGGGCCACGTCTATGGAGAGGAGCCGGATCTACATGGTTTTACACCTAGTATATTAACCCCTTAATGACCAGGCCTGTGTGCGGCTTTAAAGACCAACTTGATTTCTAATTTCTTAGCTGTATTTCTTTCTTTATTTTTTGGTCGGGCAGAGGGGATAACGGGATTACAATGTCACTTCTGCTTTTTATGTAAGGAAAACGCTACCACTTCCCAGTAACTTCTTGATGCTGCGGTCACTATTGGCACGTCTGACATCCGATGAATCACTATAAAACTACCGTGTGCAATCTTTAATGCTACTGTTTGTATTTTTTTTCATTGAAGTAAATCTGCCACAAGCCGGGCATGGCGGGGTTAATACGTAGTCTGCCCAGTATGTGGTTGGGGTTATATAACTCGCTGTGTAGCTGCACCTCTCCGGCCTCTTCTATCTTGGTAACGTTTCTTTCCTCATTGACTTCAGTAGATAACGGTCTGGATGTGACACAATATTGGATCTGCCCTAAAGTATGTGCCCCCTCATATCACTAATACCCTCCACTATACACATATAACACCGTGTATATATATATATATAGTATGTAAGAGAGAGAAGGGTCCTACCTTACAGCCTGCAGCATGTAGTAATACAAGATGTGCAAGAGGAGAAGAGTGCATAGGAAGTGTGGAAGGAAGAGCCGCTATATGGTACTTTCACTTTCAGCAAATTAACCCTGTAAGGAATGGATGGTATTCACAGATAGTTGTTTACTCCCTGCCCCCTCCTATATCTCCCCAACCTCCTATAACCATGAAGGTGCGGTGTACTGTGTATATATATATATATATATATCAGCAGGAGAGGCTGGGTTATCTCCCTGTACACAGAGCAGGCGGTGGACATCAGATATGGATCCCATAGACGGGAGGGGAGCACACTTACTAGGAATAGATGAAGTGTTCCTGTATATACCGTAATGATTACATATATCATTACCTGTTGTTCTCAGGCAGGGATAATGGTGGTCTGGGGTGATGTACACAGCACTGTAATCCATTGTAAGTGTTAAAGTGGATAACACTGCAGCGTAGACAGGCTGGAGGCCATTACTACTACCACTCCTTTCTTCTCCTTCTATTTGCTTAATACAAGATTTTTCCTACCCATTTCGGGGATATTACACTTGTAGAGGGGCCTTAAAGGAGAAGTCCGTCAAATTTTTTTTTATTAAAGTATTGTATTGCCCCCCAAAAGTTATACAAATCCCCAATAGACACTTATTACAGGAAATGTTTATAAAGTGCTTCTCCCTGCACTTACTACTGCATCAAGGCTTCACTTCCTGGATAACATCGTGATGTCACTTCCTGGATAACATGGTGATGTCACTTCCTGCATAACATGGTGATGTCACTTCCTGGATAACATGGGGATGTCACTTCCTGTATAACATGGTCATGTCACTTCCTGGATAACATGGTCATGTCACTTCCTGGATAACATGGGGATGTCACTTCCTGGATAACATGGGGATGTCACTTCCTGGATAACATGGGGATGTCACTTCCTGGATAACATGGTGATGTCACTTCCTGGATAACATGGAGATGTCACTTCCTGGATAACATGGTGATGTCACTTCCTGGACAAAATGCTGATGTCACTTCCTGGATAACATGGTGATGTCACTTCCTGGATAACGTGTTGATGTCACTTCCTGGATAACATGGTGATGTCACAACCCGACTTTCAGAGCTGTGCGGGCTGGGATTGCTGGAGAGGATGATGGCAGGGGGACACTGAGGGACACAGGGCACTGGATGGCATTCCTCTGCCATCATCCTTTCCAGCAGCCACAGCCCGCACAGCCACAGCCCGAGTCGGTTCGTGACATCACGATGTTATTTAGGAAGTGACATCACCAAGTTATCCAGGAAGTGACATTACCACGTTATCCAGGAAGTGACATCACCATGTTATCCAGGAAGTGACATCACCATGTTACCCAGGAAGTGACATCACCATGTTATCCAGGAAGTGACATCACCACGTTATCCATGAAGTGACATCACCATGTTATCCAGGAAGTGACATCACCATGTTATCCAGGAAGTGACATCACCATGTTATCCAGGAGGTGAAGCCTTGATGCAGTAGTAATTGCAGAGAAAAAAGCACTTTATAAGCATTTCCCGTAATAAGTGTATATTGGTGTATAACTTTGTATAACTTTTGGGGGGCAATATAATACTTTAATAAAAATATTTGCCGGACTTCTCCTTTAAGCATGTTCACACTGTTTGATTGAAAAGCATAAATCCCGTGCAGGGCCGTTTTAGTACATTGGTGGGCCCAGTGCACAGCCCTCAAGAGTGCCCCCCCCCAACCCAGCGTTATCAGAATCAGAGCTCCACGCACAGTATAATGCCCTGAAAATGCCCCTACACTGTATTAAGAGCCCAAATACATACGGTAGTTACTGTATAACCATATAAAGATATCACCAATGATACCATTACATAATACCGCCACACCATGTCCACTATCACTACAGACCCTATAACAGAGTGCAGTTACATCCATTTACTCACAGGGGGCGTCTTCTCTGATCAGAGTCTTTCACCTTTTCTTTTACTCCATCTAGCGTGGGCCACCTTTAAGTCTTCCCCCGGCTGGGAATCTTCTCTTCAGAATCTGCCAGAGAAACATTTTAGGCTCCAACACATACAGTAGTAAGGTCCCCTGTACCCCTATACAGTAGTTACCCCCCTCTGTGCCCCTATACAGTAGTTACACCTCTCTGTGCCCCTATACAGTAGTTACCCCCCTCTGTGCCCCTATACAGTAGTTACACCTCTCTGTGCCCCTATACAGTAGTTACCCCCCTCTGTGCCCCTATACAGTAGTTACAACTCTCTGTGCCCCTATACAGTAGTTACCCCCCTCTGTACCCCTATACAGCAGTTACCCCCTCTGTGCCCCTATACAGTAGTTACACCCCTCTGTGCTCCAATATAGTAGTAAGGTCCCTATATAATATAGGCACCTCTTTGCAGCCCCAATGTTAGTATAGACCCATGTGCTGCCCCCAGTAGTATAGACGCCCTGTGTGCTGCCCCCAGTAGTATAGACCACCTGTGTGCTGCCCCCAATAGTATATAGACCCCTGTGTGCTTCCCCCAGTACTATAGACCAACTAGGTGCTGCCCCCAGTAGTATATAGACCCCATTGTGCTGCCCCCAGTAGTATAGACACCTGTGTGCTGCCCCCAGTACTATAGACCACTAGGTGCTGCCCCCAATAGTATATAGACCCCCTGTGTGCTGCCCCCAGTAGTATAAAGACCCCATTTTGCTGCCCCCAGTAGTATATAGACACCTGTGTGCTTCCCACAGTACTATAGATCACTAGGTGCTGCCCCCAGTAGTATATAGACCCCCTGTGTGCTGCCCCCAGTAGTATATAGACCCCTGTGCACTGCCCCCAGTAGTATATAGACCCCTGTGCACTGCCCCCAGTAGTATATAGACCACTAGGTGCTGCCCCCAGTAGTATATAGACCCCCTGTGTGCTGCCCCCAGTAGTATATAGACCCCACTGTGCTGCCCCCAGTAGTATATAGACCCCACTGTGCTGCCCCCAGTAGTATATAGACCCCCTGTGCACTGCCCCCAGTAGTATAAAGACCCCCTGTGCACTGCCCCCAGTAGTATATAGACCACTAGGTGCTGCCCCCAGTAGTATATAGACCCCCTGTGCACTGCTTCCAGTAGTATATAGACCACTAGGTGCTGCCCCCAGTAGTATATAGACCCCTTGTGTTCTGCCCCTAGTACTATAGACCACTAGGTGCTGCCCACAGTAGTATATAGCCCCCTCTGTGCTCCCTAGTTATATATACCCCCCAGTGCATCCTCCAGTAGTATATATACCCCCTGTGCACCCCACAGTAGTATATATATATCCCCTGTGCTCCCCCAAGTAGTATATAGTCCCCCTGTGCACCCCTAGTAGTATATTTATCCCCTGTACGCTTTCTTAGTTATATATACCCCCTGTGCACCCCCCTCCATATAGAATTGCTCCCCCCGTGCATCCCCCCCATATAGAATAGCCCCCCCTGTACATCCCCCTCCATATAGAATAGTCCCCCCTGTACATCCCCCTCCATATAGAATAGTCACCCCTGTACATCCCCCTCCATATAGAATAGTCACCCCTGTACATCCTCCCATATAGAATAAACCCCCTGTACATCCCCCTCCATATAGAATAGTCACCCCTGTACATCCCCCTTCATATAGAAAAGCCCCCCATGCATCCCCCATATAGAATAGTCACCCCTGTACATCCCCCTCCATATAGAATAGTCACCCCTGTACATCCCCCTCCATATAGAATAGCCCCCCCCTGTACATCCCCCTCCATATAGAATAGCCCCCCTGCATCCCCCCAATATAGAGTAGCCCCCTGCATCCCCCCAATATAGAGTAGCCCCCCCTGTGCATCCCCCATCTAGAATAGCCCCCTGTGCATCCCCCCATGCATCCCACCAATATAGAGTAGCCCCCTTATGCATCCCCCCAAATAGAATTGTCCCCCTGTGCATCCCCATATAGAACCCCAGACAGCCATTCCCATGTGAAGGGGTTAAAAAAACAAACAAACACACATTCTCACCTGTCACCTCGCTCCCAGCAGCTTCTTCCTCGGGCCGGATCTTCAGTCTGCAGCTTCTTCTTCATGCTGCAGCGCGGCTGCGGCGGCCTCTCTCACCTCTCAGGTCCTCAGCGGCCCTGATCCCGTGTGAGGTAGTTACATGGCTGTATAAACATTGGGACCTGGTGAGGTGAGATGAGAAGCTCCTCTGGGGATAAACACAGAAATCTCCTGATTATGTGAGACTCCCGACCTTGCTGAATCGGGGCTCCACAGCTGTGGTTGTTGGCCTGGATGTGACGTATTTAGTTTTATCTGACTTATTCGCGGTGTTACTGCCGCCATAGTATCAGTCTCTCCTATATTGAATCCTTATTCATTGTGAGACTCCTGTAGCACAGGGATATATTTTTTACTATCACTATTTGTGTTCTGTTCCTCTGGATAAGGAAAAGATTTTGGCATAGTCAGCGGCAGGCTCGGACTGGCCCACAGGGGAGCAGGGGAATCCCTCGGTGGGCCCTACCCATTGGTGGGCCCCTGAGCAGGAGGTCTGTATCCCAGTTTAGCAGCTTCAGTATGATATATAATCCCCCAGTTAGTTTCATGGGACTTTACCTTTCAAGAAACTTAAGTGGACGGCTGTGCTGTTTGCATAGAGCAGGGATGGGGAACCTTCGACCCTCCATCAGTTGCAAAACTACAACTCCCATCAAGCCTGGACAGCTCCTATACAGTAGAACACGGATGGGGAACCTTCGGCCTTCCAGCTGTTGCAAAACTACAACTCCCATCATGCCTGGACAACCTTCGTCCTGTCTCCATGCAGAGTCTGTGGTTGGTCTCTGATGGTTGGTGGTGGTAGTGGAGCTGGGTGTCAGTTCTGAGGATAGAAGCTACAGTCGCTTGTGTGAGCTTTTTTGCAGTTCTAGTGTTTGTGTTGTGAAAAGGAACAGTAGAGCGACTGTAGTAGTGAGGTCAGAGTGAGGCTGTGTTCACACACTAAAATAATACCAAATACAGCCATAAAACGGAGAGAAAAATACAGCTGTTTTTCCAATGTAATAATATTTCATATAGAAGTCTGTGGGGAATTGGCTGCCAGTGAACACATAGCAGAGAAAAACAGCTGTAATAGATTCTGGGTGTAAAAATAATTACCCTGCTCATTAGTTACCACCTGTTTTTATTAATAAACAGACACTTTTTTTCACATGTTCAATTTGACAGCCGTAAAACATTTTAAAAGCAGCTGTATTTCTAACTGATAGTTTATAAAAGTGAACTGCCCCTCCCAAAAAATGAATTGTGACAAAAAACTCAGAAATAAGGCAAAAATACAGTAAAACAAGCTGAAAAACGGCAGTTCTTTACTGTTATAAATTCCAGTGTTTTTTTTTACAATTATATAAGGCTGGGTTCACACAAAATTACTGCAATCCGTTTTTTTCATCGTTTTTTTTTTTTTGCAAAAAATGGATTGAAAATGTATGGAAAAAACGGATGCAACTGTGTGCATCCGTTTTTCCATTGACTTCCATTATAAAAAAAAAAAAAAACGGATTAAAACTGATCCGTTTTTTTTTTTTTTTTTTTTTACAGACAAAAACGTAGTCGACAACGTTTTTTGTCCGTCAAAAAAAACCCGGATCCGTTTTGATTCCTTTTTTCTTATAATGAGAGTCAATGGAAAAACGGACGCACACAGTTGCATCCGTTTTTTCGATCTGTTTTTTGCAAAAAAATGGATGAAAAATACGGATTGCAAAAATGTAGTGTGAACCCAGCCTAATACTGCCAAAAACCCCTGTGTGTGGGGTTACGCTTTGGAAGTATTTCCACAACAGGAAAATGACGGCAGTAATGACGGACGCTAATAATGATCATGCATATTATTTGTGTCCGTCATTCCCATCATTGTGGGAGCATAGCCCAGTAGTCATAGGCGGATGACTAAAGCCCCTATTACACGGATTACACAATGGAAGGGTCAGAGTTCGCTTGCTCCTCGTTCCCCGCTGGCGTCGGCAGCGAGCAGGTGAGTACAGGGGAGGCTGCCCGGGTGGTTGCTTGATCATCCAGGAGCAGATAGCAGCGGTCCTATTCCACAAACGACAGCAACGATCAGCCAACAGCGTTCATGTCAGTTGATCGTTGACTTCTATTACACAAGACGATTATCGGCTGTAACGGGCAATAACGGCTGAATATGGCCGATAATTGTTTTGTGTAATAGAGCCTTTAGATACGGTTGTGTTTTCTTTTCTGTTTGGCTCTTTTGTCTGAGGGGCTATAAAGCAGGGTACATTTAGGCTATGTTCACACACAGTAGAGTAAAGGCAAAATACAAACATTAAAGTGTGTCTGTCGTTATAACTGTCAAAATCTAAGTCAGCAGTAGATATGATATGCAGCAAGTCTGCAATATACTTTTCGTTGTTGTTGTTCTCACAGTTACATGGCGCTTCCTGTCTTCTTCTTCTTCTGTTTTTCAGTCTAAACACAGTAAACGCAAATATTGTATCAGATCTTTCAGCGCCACCTGCACCAGAGGGACGGGGAGGGGTCATGACGGGGGAGAGGCCTCTGCCTGCCCCGAATGTAACATTTTCCCATATTTATGTCTCTGTATAAATCCTGCCAGTCTCTGAGCCGCCGAAAAAAAGCCAAACTTACTAAATGTCCCCAAGTCACATTAATTTGAGTAACGCGGTCTGTTAGGGACCCGGACGAGGTTACGGCACTTGCAGGGGGTTGTCAGAGCAAAGTAAAAGCTAAAAATAGGAATGGTTAGATATAGACTGGAGTGTGTGTGTGTAAGTAAGTGACACAGGACATCATGTAGCCTCGCTGCAGCCACGCAGCAGAGATAAGAGAGGGAAGGAGCAGGAGATAACAAAGGGGGGGGGGGGTGACATGTATGTAAGGGCATGTGATGGATATTACCCCCTGGGCTCCCATGTGATGGATATTACCCCCTGTGTTGCCCCTATGATGGATATTACCCCCTGGGCTCCCCTGTGATGGACATTACCCCCTGGGCTCCCCTGTGATGGATATTACCCCCTGGGCTCCCCTGTGATGGATATTACCCCCTGTGTTGCCCCTGTGATGGATATTACCACCTGTGTTGCCCCTGTGATGGATATTACCCCCTGTGTTGCCCCTGTGATGGATATTACCCCCTGGGCTCCCCTGTGATGGATATTACCCCCTGTGTTGCCCCTGTGATGGATATTACCCCCTGTGTTGCCCCTGTGATGGATATTACCCCCTGGGCTCCCCTGTGATGGACATTACCCCCTGGGCTCCCCTGTGATGGATATTACCCCCTGGGCTCCCCTGTGATGGATATTACCCCCTGTGTTGCCCCTGTGATGGATATTACCCCCTGTGTTGCCCCTGTGATGGATATTACCCCCTGGGCTCCCCTGTGATGGACATTACCCCCTGGGCTCCCCTGTGATGGATATTACCCCCTGTGTTGCCCCTGTGATGGATATTACCCCCTGGGCTCCCCTGTGATGGATATTACCCCCTGTGTTGCCCCTGTGATGGATATTACCCCCTGGGCTCCCCTGTGATGGATATTACCCCCTGGGTTTCCCTGTGATGGATATTACCCCCTGCTTTGCCCTGTGATAAATATTACCCCTGTGTTGCCCCTGTGATGGATATTACCCCCTGGGCTCCCCTGTGATGGATATTACCCCCTGGGCTCCCCTGTGATGGACATTACCCCCTGGGCTCCCCTGTGATGGATATTACCCCCTGTGTTGCCCCTGTGATGGATATTACCCCCTGGGCTCCCCTGTGATGGACATTACCCCCTGGGCTCCCCTGTGATGGATATTACCCCCTGGGCTCCCCTGTGATGGATATTACCCCCTGGGCTCCCCTGTGATGGACATTACCCCCTGGGCTCCCCTGTGATGGATATTACCCCCTGTGTTGCCCCTGTGATGGATATTACCCCCTGCTTTGCTCTGTGATGTATATTACCCTATGTGTTGCCCCTGTGATGGATATTACCCCCTGTGTTGCCCCTATGATGGATATTACCCCCTGTGTTGCCCCTGTGATGGATATTACCCCCTGCTTTGCCCTGTGATGGATATTACCCCCTGTGTTGCCCCTGTGATGGATATTACCCCCTGCTTTGCTCTGTGATGTATATTACCCTATGTGTTGCCCCTGTGATGGATATTACCCCCTGTGTTGCCCCTGTGATGGATATTACCCCCTGGGCTCCCCTGTGATGGATATTACCCCCTGTGTTGCCCCTGTGATGGATATTACCCCCTGGGCTCCCCTGTGATGGATATTACCCCCTGGGTTTCCCTGTGATGGACATTACCCCCTGGGCTCCCCTGTGATGGATATTACCCCCTGTGTTGCCCCTGTGATGGATATTACCCCCTGGGCTCCCCTGTGATGGATATTACCCCCTGGGCTCCCCTGTGATGGACATTACCCCCTGGGCTCCCCTGTGATGGATATTACCCCCTGTGTTGCCCCTGTGATGGATATTACCCCCTGGGCTCCCCTGTGATGGACATTACCCCCTGGGCTCCCCTGTGATGGATATTACCCCCTGGGCTCCCCTGTGATGGATATTACCCCCTGGGCTCCCCTGTGATGGACATTACCCCCTGGGCTCCCCTGTGATGGATATTACCCCCTGTGTTGCCCCTGTGATGGATATTACCCCCTGCTTTGCTCTGTGATGTATATTACCCTATGTGTTGCCCCTGTGATGGATATTACCCCCTGTGTTGCCCCTGTGATGGATATTACCCCCTGTGTTGCCCCTGTGATGGATATTACCCCCTGCTTTGCCCTGTGATGGATATTACCCCCTGTGTTGCCCCTGTGATGGATATTACCCCCTGCTTTGCTCTGTGATGTATATTACCCTATGTGTTGCCCCTGTGATGGATATTACCCCCTGTGTTGCCCCTGTGATGGATATTACCCCCTGGGCTCCCCTGTGATGGATATTACCCCCTGTGTTGCCCCTGTGATGGATATTACCCCCTGGGCTCCCCTGTGATGGATATTACCCCCTGGGTTTCCCTGTGATGGACATTACCCCCTGGGCTCCCCTGTGATGGATATTACCCCCTGTGTTGCCCCTGTGATGGATATTACCCCCTGGGCTCCCCTGTGATGGATATTACCCCCTGGGCTCCCCTGTGATGGATATTACCCCCTGTGTTGCCCCTGTGATGGATATTACCCCCTGGGCTCCCCTGTGATGGATATTACCCCCTGGGTTTCCCTGTGATGGATATTACCCCCTGCTTTGCCCTGTGATGGATATTACCCCCTGTGTTGCCCCTGTGATGGATATTACCCCCTGTGTTGCCCCTATGATGGATATTACCCCCTGTGTTGCCCCTGTGATGGATATTGTGTATTTTGGGGAGAACATAGAACGTGGCCATGATGGGAATTTTTGGAACCAAGAATTGTGCCTCTTCTCTACTGATCAGTTGATGCAATGCTTCATTTACTATGGACTGGAGTTCCCCCTTAAAAGTTTGCATGGGGTTCTGTTTTAGTTGTACATAATTAGTTTTGTTCGTCAGTAGGTTTAAGCACATTTGTTTATACTGTTCCACTCCCATCATGACCACGTTCCCCCCTTTATCCAAAGGGTTTGATGACAATTGTGGGGTCTTTTTCTAGCTTTAAAATGGCTTCCATTTCTTCCAGGCAACGCCGCAGCCATCACATGACTAACGTGGCGTACCGCGTCACCGGATGTGACGTCATAGAGGGCCGTGATCGTGCGGCAGGTGAATGTATTTCTCCCCCGGACCAGGACCTAGAACGTCTGTGGTCACTGCTATCAGACACACTCTGTGCAATACAGCACAGAACGCAACATGGCTTTCTGCCACTTCAGCAGCCGGTATCTAATATACCCCAAACGACTGAATGATGGCATCTTTATGTATATTGGTAACCCTCTTGTAACCTAATTGTCCCTATCCTTCCTTGTACCCCACTTCCCTGAGGATTCCGCCAGCCCGGAAGAATTGCGTCGGAGGTAAGGGACCTGTGTTGGTGTTGTAGGGTGTTTTAGGGTAAATCAGGGTAGGGGTCACCCTTATTAGGGCGAGTGCCCCACGCCACCCTGTGCGAGCAGGGGTAGTTCTTCTTACAAACACTGTAACAGGGCATAATAGGGCTAGATGGTCCCTGCCTTGTAGAGGTAACCCCACTCTGATGCTTCTAAAAAGTTTTTCATATATAAGCTAATGGAGATACTTCACCATGGTAATTCTCACAGCATATGGTATTTTGGTTGGCAATAGTATTTTTAAAGTGACTCTGTACCCACAATCTGACCCCACCAAAACGCTTGTACCTTTGGATAGCTGCTTTTAATCCATGATTTGTCCTGGGGTCTGTTTGACAGGTGATGCAGTTATTGTCCTAAAAAAACAACTTTTAATCTTGCAGCCCTGTGTCAGATTGGCCTAGAGTACCCATGCCCTAGGATTGCGTCACCCCTCCATCCCTTCTCCCCGCCCTCCTTATCATTAGGAATGCCCCTAGAACAGTTTCTGCTATTCCTCACCAGCGTGAACACTGCACATGTGCCGGATCGTTAATGCACCTGTGCAGTGTTCATACAGGTGAGTAATTGAGTAATAGGAGAAAATTTTCTAGGGGCATTCCTAATGATAAGGAGGGCGGCGAGAAGGGATGGAGGGGTGTCGCAATCCTAGGGCACGGGTACTCTAGGCCAAGCCAATCTGACATAGGGCTACAAGATTAAAAGTTGTTTTTTAGGACAATAACTGCAACACCTGCCAAACGGACCCCAGGACAGATCTTGGAGTAAAAGCAGCTATCCGAAGGTACAAGCGATTGGGGGGGGGGGGGGGGGTGTCAGATTGTGGGTACAGAGTCACTTATATGTTTTGTGTATGTTGGTCTATGTGTGTGGGGCATTTTCAATTTTAAAATGGAGAATTGAAGGTTATATTTTAAATTAGTTTACACCCCTTACTGGGATTAAGTAGAAATGTATTATTTTACATGGGCTGCATGGACATTGCTAATGGGCTGTACACGGCCTCAGTAAGTTCTTACACCTAGTCATCGGGCCGTGTAATATGGTCCTAAAGCCAGGGGCGTAACTAGAAATGGCTGGGCCCCATAGCAAACTTTTGATTTGGGCCCCCACACCCCCAATCGACCACTACGCCATCAACACACTCAGCTCTACACAGGTTCTGTACACCATATAAATTATAGTACAGTTATATTAAGTGACTCACAGGGGACATCTTCTCTGATGGGAGTTGTTTCCTTCATTTTCTTCTTCATCCTTCCTGGGCCATTAGAACTTCTCCGAGCCACGGATCCACAGAATCTGCCAGAGAAATATATTAGGCTCCTCACTATGGCACCATCCTCATCTCTATACAAACTGCACATCTGTATTGCCCCCTTTACCCCCTTGTTTAGTGGATAACCCTGACACTATGTGATCCCCTTATAGTATATGCCCCTCTGTGTATTCCCCCTTACCGATGCCACCCTTGTTGGCCCCTTATAAATTACCCTCCGTGTTGTCCATCCCCCTTATAGATGGTCCCCCATGTTGTCCCCCTATAGATGCCCTCTCATTTGGTCCACTTATAAATGTATTATCCCCCTATATATACCTCCCTGTATAATCCACCATAGATTAGCCCCCCTGTATTATCCCCCATAGATGGCCCCCTGTATATCCCACATAGATGGCCCCCTGTATATCCCCCATAGATGGGCCCCCTGTATATCCCCCATAGATGTCCCCCCTCTATATCCCCTATTGATGGCCCCCTGTATATCCCCCATAGATGTCCCCCCTGTATATCCCCCATAGATGTCCCCCCTGTATATCCCCCATAGATGTCCCCCCTGTATATCCCCCATAGATGTCCCCCCTGTATATCCCCCATAGATGGCCCCCCTGTATATCCCCCATAGATGCCCCCCCTGTATATCCCTCATAGATGGCCCCCTGTATATACCCCATAGATGGCCACACCCTGTATTATCCCCCTTTGCAAAGCAGATAGAAAATAAAAAAAACACAACTCACCTAACTCCCCCGTCGGCTGTCTTCTCCTCTTCTCCCGGGGGGCGTCCTGGGGATTCCCAGGCAGCACAGGTGTCGGGCTCAGAGTGGCTCAGTGTCCACCGGGGCAAGTACTTCCGGCGCAGGGTGCATCTCTAACAAGTGCTCCTGTGCCGTAAGTACAGGCTGGGGGCGGACGCTGAGCTCACCGGTACCTGTGCTGCCGGGGCAGCAATACGGTGGCAAGGGGGGGCAGCATCCCCGGAAGCACTGGTACCAGTGAGCTCAGCGTCCGCCCCTAGCCTGTACACAGGAGCGCTTGTTAGTGCTTGAAGTCCCTGCGCCAGAAGTACTTACCCTGGCCCCCGGCGGACGCCAAGCCACTCCGAGCCTGTCACCTGTGCTGCCTGGGAATCCCCGGGACACCCCTGGACCCAGGGGCGTAGCTAATGTCTCCTGGGCCCTGGTGCGAGAGGCCAACTTGGCCCCCCCCCCTCCTTTCATGACCAAGTGATGCTATTGGTGTGTGTGTGTGTATATATATATATATATATATATACATACATATATACACACCAAGACAGATATTACCAATAACACCAGCATATTGGAAGAGAAAGTATTATCACCGTACATATTACCGCCATACTGTTACCGACCAAATCCTGTATACTGAGACCAATATTACCAGTAATACCAGTATATAGGAAGGAAACATTACTGCCACACCACAACCACTACCATCACTACCATATTGTTACTGACCAAATCCAGTATACTAAATCCCCTCATCCAGTCATATAGAGGTGGCCCCAGCTCTACACAGGTTCTATACACCATATACATTACAGTGCAGTTATATCAGGTGACTCACAGGGGATGTCTTTTCTGATCGGAGTTCTTCCCTTTTCATCTTCTCCATTTGCCCTGGGCCATTATGAGAACTTCTCTGAGCCACGAATCCACGGAATCTGCCAGACAGACATATTAGTCTCCTCACACTGACACCATCCTCATCTCTATACACACTGCACATCTGTACTGTCCCCTTTACACCCTCATTTAGTGGGTAGCCTGACTCTATGTGAACCCCTAATAATATATGCCCCCCTCTGTGTATTCCCTCTCCCCCTATGTTGCCCCCCCAAATAGATGGCCCCTCTCCCCCCATGTTGCCCTCCTTATAGATGGCCCCCTCTCCCCCCACCCTCCCTTATAGATGGCCCCCTCTCCCCCCACCCTCCCTTATAGATGGCCCCCTCTCCCCCCACCCTCCCTTATAGATGGCCCCCTCTACCCCCTCCATATAGATGGCCTCCTCTCCCCCCTCCCTTATAGATGGCCTCCCCTCCCCTCCATATAGATGGCCTCCTCTCCCCCCTCCCTTATAGATGGCCTCCCCTCCCCTCCATATAGATGGCCTTCTCTACCCCCTCCCTTATAGATGGCCTCCCCTCCCCCTCCATATAGATGTCCCCCTCTACCCCCTCCCTTATAGATGGCCCCCTCTCTCCTCAGCCTCCCTTATGGATGGCCCCCTCTCCCTCCACCCTCCCTTATAGATGGCCCCCTCTCCCCCCACCCTCCCTTATAGATGGTCCCCTCTCCCCCCACCCTTCCTTATAGATGGCCCCCTCTCTCCTCAGCCTCCCTTATGGATGGCCCCATCTCCCCCCACCCTCCCTTATAGATGGCCCCCTCTCCCCCCACCCTCCCTTATAGATGGCCCCCTCTTTCCCCCCACCCTCATAGATGGCCCCCCTCTTTCTCCCCACCCTCATAGATGGCCCCCTCTTTACCCTTACCCTCATAGATGCCCCCCTCTTTCCCCCCACCCTCATAGATGCCCCCCTCTTTCCCCCCACCCTCATAGATGGCCCCCTCTTTCCCCCCCACCCTCACAGATGGCCCCCTCTTTCCCCCCCACCCTCATACATTCCCCCCTTCTTCCCGCCACCCTCGTAGATGCCCCCTCCTTCCCCCCACCCTCATAGATGCCCCCCTCCTTCCCCCCACCCTCATAGATGCCCCCCTCTTTCCCCCCACCCGTGCAGGCTGATAAAAAACAAAACAAAACTTAACTCACCTGACAACGCGCTCCCACGTTGATCCTCACTCCTCCTGGTCTGTCCGCGGCTGCCGGGGGTGTCACGTCTTATGCCCGGCAGCGCGCGCATCCCAGAGCTCCCTGCGTGCCGGAACCGGAAGTCAGGTCCCAAGGCGCCCAGGGAGCTATGGGATGCATGCGCTGCCGGGGGAAGACGGAGCCGGACTCTTGTGACTGCAAGCAAAACAATGCTTGCGGTCACAAGAGTGATTGATCGGGAGGGCCCCACGGGCCCCCCTTCGTGGCCACTGCCTGGACCCCAAACAGCTGTAGCACCCGGGAGGCCTGCTCGGCCGCCGGGTGCTACAGGCTATGTGAGCTCCGGGGGCCCGCGCCATGAGCCCCCGATATGGCGGGGCCCCGTAGCGGCTGCTACGGCGGTAGTTCCGCCACTGCCTAAAGCATCGAGAAACAATAGCAGTTGAGAACAGTAGAGAAGATGCTTCCTCCACTGCTCTTATTTCAGAAGCTTCTCATACATAAGCACAATAACTATATATTCATTAATCACAACCAGATTGCTCTATAGTCCACAGCATCAGATCCATAGACTAAGGTGTCCGCTGTGTATGGTGAAACTGTCACCTCATGTTACAGGAAAGACTGCGGGACAGGGTGTAGGAATGCTGTAGGACCACATGTCATCAATTCCGGCATTTAGTATTATTTTTTTGTTACACCAATCTCACCGCGCAGTTTCAATTACATTATATTTCATATATTTTTTTCTTATAGTTACATAGTTCATTGGATTCCATGTGCAGTGATATCAAATTTATTTATTTTTTTACATTTGTTATTTGAAAAATAGGAAAAGGGGGTGATTTACATTTTTATTAGGTGAGGGGTGTTTATACTTATATAAATATATATACTTTATATATAGGTATCCCATTATATTGCTTATAGTGATTGCAAGTAGTTGTTAACTGTAATAAGGATGAGGTTTAAAAAAGAAGGAAAAGTGTGCTTTGGAGGGAAATTTGAATGATCCAGGACGGCAAAAGAAAACTTGTAGGTAAAAATATGGTGGGTTTAATTCTTCACCAAAGGAGGTACAAATATCATATAAACAGGATATCAGTCATAAGAGAAATAAGGCAATAGTCTTACAAATGTCTTAGAATGTCTCTGTGGTTCAAGTCTCAGAGTCCCAAAAATGATGGGGATGTCGTCTCTTTCCCAATGGTGACTGCAGATTTGGCTTGAGAACAAAGAACTTCCTTGGGTGAATTCCTGAGGTGGGGGCTAACAAACCCCAGATGTGCTTGGAGGCTTCTCTTGAAAGATGGTATACAAAAAGACCCCCCAACCAACTAACCTTCTGAGTCTATATACTCTCCTGACCGGGAAAATATATACACTTATGCCCAAATATGGTTACACCCAGTACAACTTATATCCCAAAAATGGTATACTGGCAAAGCTCCAAGTGGATTGGTCAAGCTGGACACGTAGCTATATCTCACTATGATCCATACATTACCCACGTGACCATTTAGACACGACCATATTAGGACTTCCAGTCATCCACCATTTTGGAGGTCAAGAAATTACTAGGTGAGAGTTCAGCCCTATACTCAATATGAGAGTGGAGAAGAGAATGAGACTGTAATACAGTGTAGATATATCTTGGATGATAATAATTTGATTCCACTAATGCCAAAGATAATATGATCCATTCAGCCATTAATAAGGTTAGATGTTATAGATGGGGTTACCGGTTATTAGTTTTTTACATTTCCCCCTCTTTATGCTTTGGAGATAATTTCCAAGCATAAAATTTTCATGCAAACCCATTCATTCCTCCATTCGTATCACATTCGTATCACATTCATCCGTCACCGCATGTCACACTTTGTCATGGATCGTATTATTTTGCTTGGCTTGTGGTATAACTTGTTCCAAATTGTTTACAGACTTAGTATTTTGTATTCTCTTCACCATTTCTCTTATTATATTGTCTCCTTTGTTTACCTCTAATTTTACCTTGTTATACAATTTTTTCATTCTATACATCAGGAATATTTGATAAATAATACATAATAATACAAGAATAGAAATAATAACAATAGGATTAGATAATATGTTTCCTGCAGCAGAATTCACAGAAGTTTTCGACCACATATTTACAGATTTCTTTAAGTTTTTCCACCAACTATACCCTGACATCTGATCCCATTCATGTCGGATTTGTTCCAATTGGCCCTGTTGGTGTTGGAAAGTAATATCAGCATTCTGTAATTGTTTCTGTATCATTTCCAATAGCCCTTTATCCTTCTTTATCTCCTCAGTCCATTGCTGCCAAGGGAACTGATTTACCTGAGTAAGATTTAGTTGTATCGGTAACGCCCTGAGATGTTCTGTAGGGAGAGACGTTACACTGATCTTTTCCCCCTGTATCTCTATGGCTTTTACATCGCCTTCTATACAATATAATCCTCTAGATAAAGTCTCTCTATGGATACAAGTGCTAAAAAATGCTGTTACCACTTCCTCCTCCAACATCACCTGGAAACAGATTTTCCTCAATTCCACCTGAGTTACAAGATCATTGATAGATGTCACCGTCTCAATTCTTGCCTGGCATGATGTCTGATTGTGATAGCAAGAATGATGAATAACCTTGTCTTGACCCATTAAACAAATGATCTTAGAATCAAAGTGCAGACATGATGATAAGTCTAATTGTACCAAATCATCCCCCTCAACTACAAACTGTGTGTATTGTAAGTGATAGAGAATGACCTGTGTATCACTAACAGGAATACCTAATACTGTGACAGGTATGAGTGACTGTTCGTTCCCAGTTATTGGTATTAATGAGGTGCCAATACAAACCTCTTCATCACAGCCATTCCACTTATTTACCCATAACTCCATGTGTCTTAAGCTGAAGCCATAACGTTCGGGTAAATTTTTCAATAGACCTAAAGGTACGATGCCACCTTGCAAAGCCTGAGTGATCATCTTTAGGTTAGTTGAGTACTCCACTTGGATCTCTAGACAAGCCCTGGAGACTTGCGCCTCTTCTTGACTTTCTATTAATCCAAGGGAAACCTCCTGAAGATGAGACACTGAGGATCCCAATACTTTGGCTGTATCTAGAATCATACTTTCAACGAGCTGGTTTAACCCTTTTTGTACAGCTACTCCTTTATTACCAATATATCCTCATAGCCTGTTGGAGTACACTCCCATGTTCCTGATTGATTATTGTGTATGTAGTTACCCTGAAACTGTGTAAACCCAGTCTTAGGTCCTGCCTTTATATTCATTTCTATGGTGGCATTATGTTCAAAATGGATTTCTACACAACATGTAGCTTCATATCCCACACAAAGATCCCCAACTAAGTCATTGGCAGTATCAATGTCTCTTGTATCCAACAAATCATCAACGATGGTAACTTCTCTAGATTTGCGCGAGATCAGTTCCTTCTGAGTTGGTTCCTTGAATTCACTTGCAGATCGTTTAGAAGAATAATGATGTACTTCATATATCGTACATATGGATAATATGAGAAATATTGGTGTTAGGAAACACCTCTTCTTCACATCCTGTAGACATCGACTTCCCTCTTGAAGATTTCGCTCCGTCCGGAGATGACTTTTATTCGTCATTTTACTTCTGAGAGGTTTGACCTGTAAAGACAAGCAGTATCATTAATCAGGTACATACAGTTTGCACTGATCAACATGTATCCATAACTTATGTTGTCTACGCTTATTTTTAATCGTCTTAGCTGTTCTTTGAACTAGGATCATAACCTGACCCATTGTGTCAATGATTTCAAAAGGACCTTCCCAGTTACTTTCCCAAGGTCCACTCTTCCTAAAGGTTTTTATCATTACAAAAGCTCCCTTTACAAATTTGGAAGAATGAGGAGGTACCATGCGCTGCATTCTAGATGCTGCATGCGGTAGAATCGTTTCCAGATTCTCTTGGAGTAACTGTAGCCATTTAGTTCTTGCTATGGCATCTTTCTGTGGTGTCGACAAAAATGGTTCATTAGGAAACACCAGAGGCATTTTCCTACCTGTCATCAATTCAAACGGAGTAAACTGTGTAGTAGAAGAGCTTGACCCTCTGATACTCATGAGTACAAAAGGTATTGCATCAACCCACGTATTACCTCTGTCCAATAACATTTTGGCAATTCTGGACTTAATCGTTCTGTTCATCCTTTCAACAATCCCTGCTGACTGTGGATGATAAGGCACATGGAATCGTTGTTGTATACCTAAGATTGAACATACAGCTTGCATAACTTTGCCAGTAAAATGGCTACCTCGGTCAGAAGATATTAACTTCGGGATCCCCCATGTACAAAAGACATGATTCACCAATGCTCTAGCCGTAGATAAAGCATCGTCTTTCCGGACCGGAACCAGTTCCACCCATTTAGAGAAAACATCCACCACAACTAAGGCGTATCTAAGACCGTTCTTACCCGCAGGTAGAGGTCCGATGCCCATGCCCCCTCTGCAGGTGCAATCCTCAGAAGTGGAGGTTTCTGTCCTTTCGGCCTTGGATTCACTTGAGCACAAACAAGACATGACTGAACAACTCGTTGTACAGTCAATTCCATGGAAGTCCAGAAAAATTTTCCTTTAAGGACTTCCATCAACTTCTGTTGACCCAAATGACCCAGACTTTCATGGTTAAAACGAGTGAACTCCATTTGCAAGTGTTTTGGTACAACTGGTAATAAGTTTCCATCTTTTTCATAACACACCACTCCATTTTCACAAACAAATGGATGTGTTATATTGTTCTTGCATTCAATGATGAACTGATCTTTCATCTGCTCCTCACTGAATGATATCACCTTATTCTCAACAATCTTAATTGGTAAGGCTTCCAGATTCAGTCTCCATCACTATCTCTCCTGTCAGAGCTGCCTCTTTTGCAAGAAAATCCGCCTTCTCATTGCCCACAGCTAAATCACTAGTTCCTTTCCTGTGTCCTGGAACTTTGACAATGGCATATTTGTTAGGATTTTTGGAAGCAAGCTCAAAGATAGTTTGTAATGTGTCTTTGTGGACTAACACCTTGTTAGAAGAATCCACAAATCCTCTTCTTTTCCACACAGATAGGTAATCAGTCAATGATCGAACAACATAAGCACTGTCACTGTAAATTACCAAGGGACCACCGTTCTCTCTCTCATTGAGCTCCAAAACTGTTTTAACAGCTTCAAGTTCTGCTCTCTGAGCTGAGAAACCTCCTGGTAATCTGTACATTAATTCTCGACTTTGGTTTGGAAACCAGATGCCACATCCAGTATGATATGTGCCTCTTAGACAGAAACGTGATCCGTCAACAAAAACTGGGTTATCATCTTCTCCTGCTTCTCTTCTGAAGAGAATTGGATACTCCCCCTGAAACGTATCAATGCACTCATGACACTCCCCCTCATACTGCATTAGTTGAGGAAGAACGTACTTTGCATTGTGATCTACTTCAATCTGTTTTGGGGACAAAGATAACAACCAATGTGCAAATCTCTGATGGGAAACACCTGGCACACTCTTTTCAAGAAGAAGTTTCAAAGTAGAGTGAGGAGTTTGCAAAATTAATTTGTCAAATCCCACAATGTGTTCTGTAGCCTTAACTGCAAAATGCACGCCCACTAGATGCCTGGCACAAGTTTCAAATCCCTTCTCCACCAGAGAAAGAAGTTTAGAAAAATAACCAATGATCCTCCATTCATTACCCTGCTGTTGTAACAGGACAGCTGAGACAGCCGTCTCAGACGTATGAACCTGTATTCCAAAGGCCTTAGAGGGATACACTGTAGCCAGAGCTGGAGCTCTCTGCAAATCAAGTTTCAATTGCTCAAAAGCCATCTGCTGTTCATTACCCCAAACAAAGGATTTGTCATCATCAGTATCTTTCAATACATCATACAGAGGCTTGGCCTTCTCTGCAAATCCTTCAATGAACTCTCTGGAAAAATTCACAAGACCCAAAAACTGTCTCAAACTTTTGTATGTTGTAGGGACAGGCAACAATGCAATAGTCTCCACTCTTTCCTGTAGAGGGCGTCTCTGACCAGGACTAATCCAAACTCCCAAGTATCTAACCTCATGTTTCAACAGTTGTACTTTCTTTGGGTTCAATTTCAGCCCAGATTCATGCAACACTCTGAACAATTCATCCAACAAAATCAGATGAGTCTCCCTGTCCTCCGTTGCCAACAAAATGTCATCCACATATTGCAAAATACAATCTGGCCTAGAAAATTTTGACAACACTTTTGCCAACGCCTGATGAAATAAACTTGGGGATAGGTGAGCCCCTTGCGGAAGCCTGCAAAAAACGTACTGTTCATCGCCGAACGAAAAACTGAATTTATATCTCGATTCTTTTTGTATAATTAATGAAAAAAAGCCGTTACTTACATCTAACACGGTAAAATATTTCGCCCTTGCGTTCAACCGCGCCATTATATCAGGTGTGCTGGCCACGATAGGCGCTACATTTGGCGTATACTTATTAAACAACCTCAAATCCAAAAGCATCCTGACTGATTTGTCACTTTTCATCACTGCCCAAATTGGATTATTTGTTATTGAATTGGCTTTGCAAACAACTCCTTGTTGAAGAAATTCCTTAATTATCCTAGACAAAGGCTCTATGGTTTCTGGCGGCAACTTGTACTGCTTCTGTGGGGGAGGGTCTAATCCATCCACTCTGACTTCAAATCCTTTCAATGTTCCAACCTCATTCCTAAACTGAGCCCATAGAGAAGGATATTTCTGCACAATCTCAACAAGTTCCAGATTATCATTGTCTACCTCTGGCCAAACATGATTTGGAGAAATTTGCTCAACCAAATTAATCCCTGCAACTGAAGCATAATCACTTGGATCAACCACCACAGCTTTACAATTTTTATTGCCTTTCCAGATCACTTGATTTGCTAGATCAATGATCCAGCCTTTGGCTTTCATCAAATCAGTACCAAGAATATTCTGAGAACTAGGACAATACCAAACATCAATCTCTATGCTCAAATAGCCAGGAATCTCAAACAAAACACCTTTCACCAAAGTTGCGTCAGTGGTCCCCTTCCCACTGAAACCAACAATTGTACAAACTGGAGCATTAGGGCTTAACAACATGTGCTGCTGATTAGTTACACTGAGCTGAGCTCCTGTATCCAAAAGGAATGTGACGTCATTACCATCGAGAATCCCCCTCACAAACGGCCTTCCACAATTATCCACTGAGAAAGGGGCTACAAGTTCCAGTGAACAATGGGTTAAAACATTCTTTAGTCAATGGGAGGATGGCACACCCTCCTCAGGTCTCCCTGCCCCCCTGCTGTCCGGGATAGCAGACCCATTCTTTTTCATTTCCTGTATCTGTCTTGTTAGGTCTGCATACGGAGATGTAGAAGTACTTTCTCCAGACACAGAATTTGTAATAGTCGGGGCTGTTGGGACTAAACCATTCTCATGGGACCTAGAAAGTTGTCTACGGAGAAAAGCACGGCACTGATTTTTGATGTGACCAGGCCTCTTACAAAAAAAACACGTGGCCTGAATTCTACCTCTTTTCTGGGTCATAAATTCCCCCTGTCCAGCAGCCTGGTGTATCTGTGGCTTGGGTAGGCTGCCCTGGGTTTGCTCTAACTGTTGATCACTTTTAGGCTGGGTTCACACTACGTATATTTGAGGCTGTATGTTTGAGGCTGTATAGCAACCAAAACAAGGAGTGGATTGAAAACACAGAAAGGCTATGTTCACATAATGTTGTAATTGAGTGGATGGCCGTCATTTAATGGCAAATATTTGCTGTTATTTTAAAACAACGGCTGTTATATTGAAATAATGGAAGTTATTTACCGTTATATGGCGGCCATCCACTCAATTTCAACATTGTGTGAACAGAGCCTTTCTGTGTTTTCAATCCACTCCTGGTTTTGGTTGCTATGAGGACCTGACATGAGGACCAAATACAGCCTGAAATATACATAGTGTGAACCCAGCCCCATTCTGTACCGTTGCAACCTTAGCCTTCACCTGATTCACTTTGATTGATCTCCTTATGCGATCAATAAAAGTAGCCGCCTCATGCAAGGATGGCTTTTCTGACGCAATATGCAAAGACAAAGAATCCAAATAACCAAACTTTTTCACAAATGCAGCAATCATTTCCGGAGGCTCCTCCCCCTCCTCCACCTTCATTACCATGCGGTACGCTTTCTCAAATTTCATCAGAAATGAGAACGGGTCCTCCTGTGGGCTAACTTTTAATGATTCCAATATAGACAAAGAAGGGAGAGGCTCTCCTGTCATAAACAGAAGTAATTGCCTCAACCGATCCGAATCCGAACTATGATAGCCATCGCTCCTCGGAGATGTCTCTAATCTTTTTGACATATGGGAGGGTAACCAAACCTTGAATACTTTATTCTTTTGTTCCTCAGTCAGATTAAACTTATCACAATTCGACTCAAAAAGATCAATGTTAAAGAATGCATCCATCCTGTCATTAAAAGCCGGAATATCCTTTGCTATTTTCATCAACTGATCATGAATTTTCAAATTCAACTTAGCAGCTCTCTCATGCAATTTTCTTCGTTTTATTACATCTGTACTAATAATCTCTTCGTCCTCGCTATCTATTACATTTCCGGAAACGCTCGGATTTGGCACAAAAGACCCATCTGCAGTAGTTTTACTCTTCTTAGTTAATGTACACACATTTCTACTTCTATGATCAATCCTGTTACCCCTGGATATGTCTGATAACAACTGTGTCTTTACATCAATTTCCTGTTCATACAATTCAAGCTGCTGCGCCAAAATGAAACAGTTCTCACAATCTGAATAATCCTTCTCTGACTTTGTCTCTGCCTGCTGAACCACACAGACATTTCTTCTTTGACCGTCCTCTATTAGTAAATCATTGAAAATCTTTACCAGATTTAAAACATTTCTAAGTTTTCTTTTCTCTTTATCTATACACAACAATTTCTTGTCAATCGATTTATTACTCTCCAAACATTGCTGATACAATCTCTCCCATAACTGTGCATTTGTCTGACAATTATCAAAGCTAAACTGTACATTGCTTTTACTGGCATAGCTATCAATGAAATCCATCCTCTATATATGATATAAAGAAGGAATTAAAATACTCACACTCTGGTAGCTTTTAGATGTTCTCCTCCTGGGATGCTATCTCCGCCACCGCCTGGATGCTGAAGGACGCTTCCGTTGTGACTCCTTTAATGACTCTTTTAATAGCCTTTCAATCCCGGACTGTAAACCTCGTGCTTCAGGTCCTTTTCTTTGTTTATTTATTTGTCCGTAACCTTGTACAAACAACGCACAAGTCTGTCCCCCCTGAACTAGGTGAGGATCCAAAAATAAATAAAGAATCTGGTTGGCTCGCCACTCTGTAATAAGGATGAGGTTTAAAAAAGAAGGAAAAGTGTGCTTTGGAGGGAAATTTGAATGATCCAGGACGGCAAAAGAAAACTTGTAGGTAAAAATATGGTGGGTTTAATTCTTCACCAAAGGAGGTACAAATATCATATAAACAGGATATTAGTCATAAGAGAAATAAGGCAATAGTCTTACAAATGTCTTAGAATGTCTCTGTGGTTCAAGTCTCAGAGTCCCAAAAATGATGGGGATGTCGTCTCTTTCCCAATGGTGACTGCAGATTTGGCTTGAGAACAAAGAACTTCCTTGGGTGAATTCCTGAGGTGGGGGTTAACAAACCCCAGATGTGCTTGGAGGCTTCTCTTGAAAGATGGTATACAAAAAGACCCCCCAACCAACTAACCTTCTGAGTCTATATACTCTCCTGACCGGGAAAATATATACACTTATGCCCAAATATGGTTACACCCAGTACAACTTATATCCCAAAAATGGTATACTGGCAAAGCTCCAAGTGGATTGGTCAAGCTGGACACGTAGCTATATCTCACTATGATCCATACATTACCCACGTGACCATTTAGACACGACCATATTAGGACTTCCAGTCATCCACCATTTTGGAGGTCAAGAAATTACTAGGTGAGAGTTCAGCCCTATACTCAATATGAGAGTGGAGAAGAGAATGAGACTGTAATACAGTGTAGATATATCTTGGATGATAATAATTTGATTCCACTAATGCCAAAGATAATATGATCCATTCAGCCATTAATAAGGTTAGATGTTATAGATGGGGTTACCGGTTATTAGTTTTTTACATTAACAGGTTAGTATAAAAAGTACACTGCTTACAGAAAGGTTATAACTGGAAACAAAACAACAGAGGAGCAAAACTATTATAAAGAAAAAGTTAAATATAAGCAGAAAACACTCAAAATCTTCAATCTGTACAGCTTCTTCTGTTTTCCTAGGGTTTAGGTGGAATATTGGATCACTGATAGTAGTCTTTGTATACAGCTAGTATCTACAAGTATATACATCTAGAAGTAGTGATGTGGGAGGAGACTCCCGCTTCACCCCTTCCTAACATTTCCCATACATGTAGGCGACATGATAGATGGGAGATCAGGAGCTGAGTTATACACCTTCACCTGACACCAACCAGCAGGTGTTGGAACTGGAAATAACTCTGACGCCCCATGATTTACCCCCACTGGTGACCGCTGCTTCTATACTGGTGATGGCTCCTGTCACATATACAATATGTCCAGGCTCGGATTGGCCCACAGGGGAACAGGGGAATTCCCTGGTGGGCCCTAACCCTTGGTTGGCCCCTGGCAGGACGTGGTCCTCCCAGTCTGACTCTTTCTACCAGAGAATAAAATTTTCTATGCTATAGAATCAAAGACAAATATATTTAAGGTACCATGTGTCTTCTTGACCTAACAGCATCTAATAGTGTCAGCAGTTTGGAACACGAATTACAGCTGACAGAAGTCTTGTAACAAATGATAGGCAGTGGAGTGTGGGAAGATAATAAAGAAACTATACTTACCAGTCCCCGTGACCCTGCACCGCTCTCTCTCCCACCGACGCTGGAAGTCATTTTCTGTAATTTTCAACCAGGTTCTGTGTATGTCACGGCCCCAAATCAATGTCACACACTCGGCTGATGGATTTCTTGCTCAGCCAGTCAATGACTACAGCGGTGTCCATCCTCAGTCAGTGATTGGCTGAGCGGGCGATCCATCAGCCAAGTATGTCATGTTGCAGCTGGAGGAGCTGGAGGAGGCCGGTGTCTACTGGATATCATTAAGGAAGAGCTTCGGGGGCACAGGAATGGGTAAGTATATTTTCTTTATTATGTTCCCGCACCCCCCTGCCTACCTGAGATTTATCAGTTTAACAGGACTTCTCCTTTCAAGAAACTTATGTGGCATGTTATGCTGTTTGCATAGAGTGACTGACAAGTTACTAGCAGTGAGCTAGCATTGCTGGTCACATACTCAGCTCTGTGCAAAGTCACTATAGTAATGTGAAAGGTTTGGCGCTGGTTATATCTGATATATGTAGGGTGGGCCCTTAGTATTAAATTCCCTGGTGGGCCCAAGATACCCCAGTCCGACACTGAATATGTCACCTCCAGAGCTGCACTCACTATTCTTATCTTATGTCTCATCCTCCAGAGTAGTGATGCACTGAAAGATTGATATTCCAAGCAAAAAAACGGTTTAGTACCAGGATTTCCTGGTATTCAATACTTTATTTTAAGCTGCATAATGGCGCAGCTTATCATAAAGTATAGTGCAGCTTTAAATAGCCGTCACTTATCGATCACTTGTGCCGGCTATTTTACTGTGTATATGCCTCTGACACAACTGACAGCGGCATTTAACCCTACCTGAGCCACTCTATATGCAGCAGGGGTGGACTACTATATAGAGCAGGCCCCCACTGCTAATGATTGCGGCCGGCGGTCATTTAACCATTGCAGGGAAAGCCAGTACAGTGCAGTGGTCTTTGTTCGCACCCGTGCCCTCCACGGGACCTGCCAGTGTGCAGCGGTCCTTTATCTATCCCTCTTCCATCCAGGAACTGCCATTTCAGTGTCCCTCCATCTCTCCCGCCGGCCCAGTGGCAGTGGATCCGGTCCAAGACTAGAGGGCGGCCAGGGGGGGGGGGGGTTTGGTGTAGGCTGCTGCACATCTACAACTCAGTGCTGCAGTTGTTGTGCATATGGTATACTAACTGCTGGTATGTGGTGATCAATTTTGGGATGTTTCAGGAAACCTGAAGGCATTTCTGATGGTTTCCTGAAGCCTCCTGATCAGGATTTCCTGTCAGGGCATCATATCCGCAGTCTGGGTGGTGGGAGGAGCATCATATTTGCAGTCTGAGTGGGGGCCATTATATTTGTACTTTTAAAGCGACTCTGTACCCATAATCTGACCCCCCCCAAACCGCTTGTACCTTCAGATAGCTGCTTTTAATCCAAGATCTGTCCTGGGGTCCGTTTGGCAGGTGATGCAGTTATTGTCCTAAAAAACAACTTTTAAACTTGCAGCCCCGTGCCCAACGGGAGTATGTGTGCCCTAACTTTGCACCACCCCTCCGTCCCTCCTCCCCACCCTCTTTATCTTTAGGAATGCCACTGGAACATTTTCTCCTGTCTGAACAATGCAAAGGTGTCTTAACGATCCAGCTCATGTTCAGTATTCACACAGCTGATGAATAGGAGACAATCTGCCTGGAGCATTCCTAATGATGAGGAGGGTGTGGAGGAGGGACGGAGAGGTTGTGCCAGCCTAATGCATACACAATCTAGGCCACGGCCATTGGGCACAGGGCTGCAAGTTTAAAAGTTGTTTTTTAGGACAATAACAGCATCACCTGCCAAACGACCCCAGGACAGATCTTGAATTAAAAGCAGTTATCTGACGGTACAAGTGTTTTTTTTTTGGGGGGGGGGGGGCAGATTGTGGGTACAGAGTCACTTTAAGAGTTGGGGTTTTTTCTCTCAACTTTATTAAATATCAAATTGATTGAAATTAAAAAGATGGTAATCGTTATCGAATTCAAAATTCTGGTGACATCTCTACGAGAAATACTGAAGTGTACACTGTACACACTGTATTGTGCAAAATGTGTGTTTACATGGAAGAGACCTAAAAATGGTCAAACAACACTATTGTGGCGTGCGCTGCTCGGGTGGTGTTGTAGCAGCTGCGACCGGTCACTTTTTAGATTTCTAGATGGTAGAGTGTGACTCCACTGCAATGGTGGTTGGTCAGTGAAGTATAGCTCAGGCAGATGGTATAGTGTTGTGACGCCAGTGCTGAATCAGTACACAGGTATAGAGCACACCTGCTTTTAGTTTTTTGAGACCGGCTATACCTTTCCCTAATGGTCGGTGACCTGCCGGATTGTAATGGGTCCCTTGGGTGCTTATCACGGTGGTCTGGAGTGGAGTTATGACCCGCCCGGACTGTTGGTACCGCCACACACAGAAAGGGGAGATGACTAGTGATGAGCCAGTACTAAAATGCTCGGGTGCTCGTTACTCAAGACGAATATTTCCCGATACTTGAGTGCTCGTTTCGAGTAACGAACCCCATTGAAGTCAGTGGTAAACTCAATCATTTTTGCAGGGGACCCAAGATCGGTAGAGGGAAGGTCGTGTGAAAACCTGTCAACCTCAGAAAATGATGGAAACACCATGGAAATGGACAGGAAACAGCAGGGGCAGCAAGCATGGATGCCTTTGAGGCTGCCTAATTGCACCATTATGCAAAATTCTGGGCAACAGGCTGGTTAAAACAGAGGTAGGCATATGGACCACCCAAAAACTCAGCCTGATACAGCATGGCAGTGAGAACACAGGGAACCATTAAAACACCCAAAAATTTATCCTGACACAGCATGGCGGTGAGGACACAGAGAACCATTAAAACAGAGGTAGCATATGAACCCCCCAAAAAACTTAGTCTGACACAGCATGGCAGTGAGGACATAGAGCAGTAGAAGTAGTAGAAGCGGTGGTAGGTGAGCCTCCCAAAAACTATGCCACACACAGCATAGCGGCGATAACAGAGTGACCAAAGTGGAAGCAGTAGCAGGTGAGCCTCCCAAAAATTATGCCACACACAGCATGGCGGCAATGACAGAGTGACCAAAATGGAAGCGGTAGCAGGTGAGCCTCCCAAAAATTATGCCACACACAGCATGGCAGTGATGACAGAGTGACTAAGGTAGAAGCGGTAGCAGGTGAGCCTCCCAAAATTATGCCACACACAGCATGGCGGCAATGACAGAGTGACCAAAGTGGAAGCGGTAGCAGATGAGCCTCCCAAAAATTATGCCACACACAGCATGGCGGTGATGACAGAGTGACTAAGGTAGAAGCGGTAGCAGATGAGCCTCCCAAAAATTATGCCACACACAGCATGGCGGCGATGACAGAGTGACCAAAGTGGAAGCGGTAGTAGGTGAGCTTCCCAAAAATAATGCCACACAAAGCATGGCGGTGATGACAGAGTGACCAAGGTGGAAGCGGTAGCAGGTGAGCCTCCCAAAAATTATGCCATACTCAGCATGGCGGTGATGACAGAGTGACTAAGGTAGAAGCGGTAGCAGGTGAGCCTCCCAAAAATTATGCCATACACAGCATGGCGGTGATGACAGAGTGACTAAGGTAGAAGCGGTAGCAGGTGAGCCTCCCAAAAATTATGCCACACACAGCATGGCGGTGATGACAGAGTGACTAAGGTAGAAGCGGTAGCAGGTGAGCCTCCCAAAAATTATGCCACACACAGCATGGCAGAAGAAGAAATGGCAGTTGGCTGAGAATTAAAGGAGGAGGAGGAGAAGAGATACCAAGAATCTTCATGTTGAGCTGCTTTCCCCGGGTGGACAGTTGAATTCAGGTGAAATCCAGGCTTTGTTCATTTTTATAAATGTCAGCCTGTCAGTGCTTGTCAGTTGACAGGCAGGTGCGCTTATCAGTGATGATGGCACCAGCTGCACTGAAGACCTGCTCTGACAACACGCTAGCGGCAGGGCAGCCTAGTACCTCCAAGGCGTAAAAAGTCAGTTTGGGCCACGTATCCAGCTTTGCAACCCAGTAGTTGTATGTAGAAGAGTGATCGGGAAGGACGTTGGTATGGTCAGCAAGGTACTCCCTCACCATCTTTCTGAAGGCCTCCCCCCTACTCTGTCTAGACTGGGGACGGTTGACATAGTCTTGCTGGGGTGCCATGAAACTATCAAAGGCGTGTGAGTGTTCCCCTGCCCCTTTTTTAAATCAGATAAATTTTTAGTAACTCTCACAGTGCAGTACAAGTATGCAATCATTATGTGTCAAGGGTACATTTCAGATTAGAGTCATTTTGTTCAGTTATACATTACAGAAACTCATGTTATAAGAAACACAGGAAAGCATCCCCTTAGAAGTAGAAAAGGCTTTAGTTGCACCTGCAGTGAGTTCACCATTTTCAACTTTTCCTCCAAAACAAACAAGAAACCAAGGTCAATGCGCCTACTAGTGTTTCAACAATTGTGCAACATCGCACGAATCTCCCGACACCTCGTGTCAGTATAACTATACAATAAACTGGCCATAATGTACAATGTAAAATAATAGGTCGCGTAACATCGAATCTCTCACTGTGTCCGTCCAGTATGCTCTATTTGTTTCCTTTTTTGCCCCCTACAAGAGGTCCCACATAAGTATGCATAGCTAATAAACGTCCCAATTGCAACCTTCAACATTCAGGGTGAGGAGGGTGAATGCAGCACAATATGCATTGCTCGCAGTTACAGGTCCCCTAACTAGTCATAGCATTAAGAAATTGTTGAAAGGGATTCCTGCATGTCTGTAGCAGCATCTGAGTAGGGACACCTGGCGTGTCCAACCATCTGCCCCATATTTGTTCAAATTTGCGGAGACATTTCCGTTTGATATATACCCCTCTTTCCATCCTAATTATATTATTCATTCTATTTAACAATTCTGCTATGGTGGGTGGGTCTTTTTGAATCCATTTGGATGCTATACACTTACGTGCCTGGAATAATACCCTCTGTATCCCCAATAAGGTATAATCATCTAATTGCATGGCGCCCAGCAGACCCAGAATGCAGTGACTTGGCGACTGTGTGATAGAGATACTAAAAACCTGTTGAATAATGTCAGTCACCCCCCTCCAATAGGTATCTAGGACCCGACAATCCCAAAACATATGGATTATGTGAGCGTCCTCAACCCCACACCTGGGACACTCAGGCGTAGATCGGTACCCTATTTTATGCATGACAAGGGGGGGTTTTATAGACTCTGTGTAGAAAAAAAATTGTGGCATCCGTTGGGCTTCACATAAGGATAGCAATGGAACCATTTCCAACACCTCCCGCCATTGAGAGTCCTCTATAGGTCCAATATCCTGAACCCATTTGTCTTTAGTCAGTAGAGGAGCTGCAGTAAGTTTAGATTGTAACAGCGTTGAATAAGCATAGGATATAGCCCCTCGCAGTGTTCCCTTTTCTCCCACAGCATCCAGAAGGGGGTGTGAAGAGAAGGTGAGAGGTGTTGAAGCATGTTGGGCTTGTAGTGCGTGACGGATTTGTAAGTATTTATGAAACATTATATTTGTGAAAAGAAAGGTTTCCTTAAGAAGATCAAAGGAAATGATCGAACCATCTTTCCATAGTTGTGATGCATAATAGATTCCCGCATTCTTCCAAGGGGAAAAACCCTCCAGCCGAAACAGCTCTGGCAGCTGCGGGTTTTTCCATAATGGGGTAAGGGTAGTAAAGCCTGATATTCCCAATAGTGTTTTGGTTTGGTTCCATACTTTATTCACTTATTGTCCACTGCAGCTAAAGGTGGTGTGTGTCCCGTTAACCAGGTGGTCATCCTGCCCACCACTCCTATCCCCTCCGTCTGCCCCCACCCTTTCATGTGTTGCAATTGGGCTGCTATAAAGTATAGGAAGGCGTCAGGGATCGCTAAGCCCCCCTCCGTCTTGGGCCTTTGGAGGGTGTCCAGTTTAATTCTTGCTGCCTTTTTCTGCCATATGAGTTCTCTAAACAGAGTATTAATTTTCTTGAAATATTTAGCAGGGACCCAAAGAGGAGAATTATGCAGTATATAAAGGATTTGCGGCATAAGCACCATTTTGATAAGGTTACCCCGTCCCACCGTCGACAATGGCAAGCGACACCATGCGTCCACCTTGGTCACACTTTTCCGGATAATGGGTACCAAATTATCCTGAATGTAATTTCCCACCCTTGCTGATACTACTACCCCCAAATATTTGAAATGGTCTACTCGTTGCAGAGGGATTCGAGGGGATCCCAAAACTGTCATCGAGGGCGTCAGGGGCATTACCACCGATTTGTCCCAGTTAATGGTTAGGCCAGATTTGGAACCAAATTGGGCGATAATGTCCATAATAGGGCCAATGGAAGTGTCATAGTCTTCCGTATACAACAACATGTCATCCGCGTATAGGGAAATTCTCTCTTCTTCCCTCCCCCCTCCCCCCCAGGGAAACCCTTTAATATCAGTGGATGAACGGATCAGGGAAGCCAAAGGCTCCACAGCAATGGCAAACAGAAGGGGCGAGAGTGGGCAGCCCTGCCTAGTCCCTCTGTGCAGTCGAAAGCTATCCGATAGTCCCCCATTAGCTCTTACCCTTGCCATAGGTTCCATATACAACAGCCATACCCATTTCATAAATTCCTCACCTATACCCAGTTTCCCCATCACGGTCCACAAATATTCCCACTCGATACTGTCAAAAGCTTTGGCAGCGTCGAGTGAGAGGATGGCCGCCCCCTCCCCCCCTCATGTGCCTGGAGATTCATGTATAGCCTTCTTATGTTTTGAGAAGTGGAGCGGTTGGGCATAAACCCTGACTGATCCGGGTGTATAAGTGTATCTATAACTAAGGTGAGCCTATCCCCCAGGGCTCTTGCCAGAAGTTTAACATCAGCCGTCAGCAGGGAAATGGGCCTATATAAATCAGGGAGAGTGGGATCTTTTCCCGGTTTTGGAAGAACCACTATGATAGCCTCCCTTTGTGATTGGGCCAAAACACCGGTTTGCAGAGCTTCGTTAAATGTGTCCAGGAGCTGTGGGAGAAGAAGGTCACCGTGTTTTTTATAGAACTCCCCCGGTAGTCCATCCACCCCCGGGGCCTTTTCGTTTGCTAAGGATTGTAACGCTTTTTCTAACTCTTCTAGCGTCAATGGTTCATCTAGCATACGTGTCTGCTCAGCTGTTAACACAGGTAATGAGATGCTAGCAACATATGCCCCCATACCCTCCCTATCTGATGAGGACAGCCTGGAAGCATATAAAGTCTTATTATACTCATACAGGCACTCCAGGATGTCCGCATCATTCACCCTCCCCTTATCGGGTGATAACAGTTTTGCGATATTTGAGGAGCTCGATTGTGCCCTGACAACCATGGCCAGCATGTGTCCGGTACTCTCCCCCTCCTGATAATGTGCCTGCTTAATAAAGAAGCGCTTGTTATCTGCTGTACTAGTTTGGTGGTCCTTAAGCAATTTCTGCGCTTCTTCCCAATTATTCAAGCACTGTGCTGATGGATCAGAAATGTACTCAGTTTCAGTATCCACAACCCTACGCTCATGGGTCACCAGCATGGCATGTGATTTACTTTTATGCCTGCTAATTTTTTGGATATAGAGACCCCGGACATATGCTTTCATGGCATCCCAGACTGTGGTTCTAAGGGTGGATCCCACAGTATGCGAAAAGAATTCACTGATGGCGGCCCCCATGGATCCATCAGTGTCAACCAGCTGCAGCCACATGGGTCCCCCTCCTGGTGGTCTGTAACCCCATTGCAGCAGGACATGTAGTGGAGAATGATCAGAGAGACTGCGGGGGAGGTAAGCAATACCATGAATGTAGGGCAAGAGTACAGCATTACCAATAGCTAAGTCTATGCGTGACAGAGAGTGGTGAGAACTAGAATAACAGGAGTATTGCTTGACTGTAGGATTACGCAATCTCCATAAGTCCGTTAGACCAGCTTCCTCAAGAGTTCTAGCCATGGGGGTCGGTGTTGGTGATAATAGACTAGGGCCAGGGGCAAACTTATCCAGACTAGGGATCAACATATTGTTAAAATCACCAATTATCAGTGTCGGCAAGGGGGGGAGCCCCGACAGCACAGTTAGCACCTTTCTCAGAATCGAACAGTTATAAGGGGGAGGAATGTAGATGGCTACTAGTATGAAAGTGAGTCAGTATATCGTACATTGTAAACACACAAATCTCCCATCAGGGTCTATCTGGGAGAAGTGACATGTAAATGGGAGATCTTTATGGACAAGTACGGATACACCCCTAGAGTAAGTAGTGTGTACTGAGTGATAAGTATGGGATATCCACCGGTGGTTAAGGCTGGAGGTAGTGTCCCTGGTGAGATGTGTCTCGGATAAACATATAATGCCCGGTAGGTAAGATTTAAGAGCAGTGAAAATGGCACATTGTTTGGTGGCATCCCCCAAACCCCTGACGTTCCAGGCTGTAATATGTACCTTATACGCCATGAACCCTTAGAGCAATCCCTTTCCCCCCTCCCCCCTCAGGTACCAGTAATTGAAACAAAGGAGCAAGTGGTGGCCTGGAGACGTGGGAAACCAGTGCGACATCGAAGGACACAGTGAGGAAGCACGACCGAACATCATACCCTCTATGAACAGAACAAATAGAAAAAACTGTGAAAAGAAACAAAACAATAGTAAACATTGTCTCATATATGGAGACCATGAGGCACCTAGGGTTCATAGGTCAGTGAAAAGTTTCACTGTTCTCGGTAGCACTAATTAAGCAGGGGAAGCAAGCGGCAAACCTATAGCTTCACCTGCCCAATAGCCACCCGCCATACATACACAGTGTAATGTATAACAGCCCTTTAGGATAGTAATGAGTAACCCATCCACAAGTATCTAACATTCAGAGTATTAGCGGATTGGGGCCATGAAGCAACCTGTCCTCAGATGGCCATAAAGAGGACAAGGAACAATCACGTCACACAGCAGTTCAGTTATTGTTGTTATCTTGCTTAATACGTCGTTCGTATCGAGCCAATCCATCACATTTCTCGGGTTCTCAAACATATGCACTGATCCCAATGTGACAATACGCAGCTTAGCAGGGTAGAGCATGGAGTAAACCACATTGAGCGCACGCAGTCTCTTTTTTATGTCCAGAAATTGTGCCCTTCTCCTCTGCACCTCCGCAGAGAAATCGGGGAAGATGGAGACTCTGCTGCCATTGATGACCATATCCCGAAAATCTCTAGCAGCCCTCAGTATAGTGTCCCGGTCCCGAAAATGCAGGACTTTGGTCAGAATGGGTCTTGGAGGCGCCCCCGGTGGTGGCTCACGGAACAGCACCCTGTGCGCCCTTTCAATAGCAAACAGATGGGACAGTCTATCTTTTGTGATTTTGTTTTTAAACCAGTTTTCAAAGTAGGTAACTGCTTCCTTCCCCTCTGCTCGTTCAGGGACGCCGATCAGGCGCACATTGCTCCTGCGGAGCCTATTCTCCAAGTCATCAGTTTTATCAAATAGCAAAGAAACATTGTTAATGGTTCTTTTAAGATCTCTAGCCATTGGAGCCATTTGGTCCTCTATGTCACTTATTCTGCTTTCAGCTGCCTTAACCTGCTCATTTGTCACTTTAAGATCTTGTCTGAGGAGCAGTAATTCCTCTTTTAGTGAGCCCATATTGTTATGCAGAGACAAAACAGCCGTGTATACATCTTTCAGGAGGAGTTAATTCTGCCGTGGCAGATAATTACCAACTTTCCCCATAGGGATAAAACTTAACTTTTATTTGAATTGCTTTTTAAAGATTCACAGTGCTTAGTGTATATACAGTGCTATAATAAAAAATAGTCCAAATGGTGATAGACTGTCCGTGTAGGTAAAGTAGGTCAGCCGTACTGTAGATTGATATGCCTAAATTGCCAGTGTTATACAGTATAGGATGCCACTTCGTATCAGTTTGTGTATTTTATTTATTGCACAGTGGTTGGTTAGTGAGGTCGCGAGGTCCGGCCGTGACCTAGGACGACACTAGTAGCCTTACACTAGTATCACGTTACTATGTGATATATATGCCCACTTATATTGGATCGCGTATTGATCGTCAGAAAAAATGTAACGACAAATGGAGATATCACTGGTTCGATATAGACAGTGGACTCTGGCTGAGTGCCAGATTCTAGAAGTGCTTTGAATAGTAACTTTACTGTTGGCTACTAGGCTGTTTTTCTAATGTAACTATGCAGATATACTGTAAACTGGTTATTGGCATAGTATTCTTATGAGTACTGTTATGGTTACTCAGCTGTGAATGTTGCTCGCTGTGCATGCGAGGCATTCAGTTAGCTGTGTATATGAATCAGGCTATAGTAATAGCTTTGCTGCATATGTGCCGTTACTGTTTGGAGTCGCGTGCAAGTTGGCAGCATAGACGTGCTTGCCGTGTAGACAGAGATCGCAATCCAACAGTAAGGCAATGGTGATAGCGCTACTCAGGCACATTGGGCTACGTGCTCGCTGTGCATGTGAAGCATATATTTAGCTGAATGTAACTCAGGCTATTATAATAGCTATGTTGCTTATGTCCATCACTGTCTGAAATCGCGTTATGTTGGCAGCATAGGCTTGCTTGCCATAGGGACAGAGATCGCGATCAGACAGGTGGGCAGTGGCGATAACGCCGCTGAGGCACTTTGGGCTGTGTGCCCTAGAGTGCTGCGATGCGTCTCGCTTCCCTGGTTACGGCTACTCTACATAGATGCTGGGTCAGTAATACACTGTACTTTGTAGTCACGGCTAATTGTCACCATTGGACTATTGTTAAAATTCTGCCTTGATAGACCTGACTAGTTTCGCCAGAGCTCTCTGGCTTTTTCAAAGGTAGGCATCTGGGAGGGGGTGGAGCTAAGGGTGGTATATATGTCATCTGTTCGTAATGTTTCACCTCCCTGGTCTAACCCGAATGGCCTATGGGGAGATAACTTGGCATCGAGGCTGAGGAGATAGTGTGATGTGTATGTAGGCGATTGGAGGTGGTTGTAAACGGTTGTGTTTGAAACGGGCGCCAGAACTCTTTCTAGGAACGCCTCTCGGGAGTTTGACACATCTCAGGAACGCCTCTCGGGAGTTTGACACCTAGTGATGAACTGCGCATGTCATGGGACTTAGTCCATTTTAGAGCCGTTTTGTTCAAGTGCGCATGACCGAGCACTTAGGATATTTGTTGCTCGTGATGGGTACGTATTGCGCATGTCTTTATACTTAGAGATATTTCAGAGTGAACCGAGCACTTAGGATATTTGTTGCTCGTGGCGCCCGTTTCAAACACAACCGTTTACAACCACCTCCAATCGCCTACATACACATCACACTATCTCCTCAGCCTCGATGCCAAGTTATCTCCCCATAGGCCATTCGGGTTAGACCAGGGAGGTGAAACATTACGAACAGATGACATATATACCACCCTTAGCTCCACCCCCTCCCAGATGCCTACCTTTGAAAAAGCCAGAGAGCTCTGGCGAAACTAGTCAGGTCTATCAAGGCAGAATTTTAACAATAGTCCAATGGTGACAATTAGCCGTGACTACAAAGTACAGTGTATTACTGACCCAGCATCTATGTAGAGTAGCCGTAACCAGGGAAGCGAGACGCATCGCAGCACTCTAGGGCACACAGCCCAAAGTGCCTCAGCGGCGTTATCGCCACTGCCCACCTGTCTGATCGCGATCTCTGTCCCTATGGCAAGCAAGCCTATGCTGCCAACATAACGCGATTTCAGACAGTGATGGACATAAGCAACATAGCTATTATAATAGCCTGAGTTACATTCAGCTAAATATATGCTTCACATGCACAGCGAGCACGTAGCCCAATGTGCCTGAGTAGCGCTATCACCATTGCCTTACTGTTGGATTGCGATCTCTGTCTACACGGCAAGCACGTCTATGCTGCCAACTTGCACGCGACTCCAAACAGTAACGGCACATATGCAGCAAAGCTATTACTATAGCCTGATTCATATACACAGCTAACTGAATGCCTCGCATGCACGGCGAGCAACATTCACAGCTGAGTAACCATAACAGTACTCATAAGAATACTATGCCAATAACCAGTTTACAGTATATCTGCATAGTTACATTAGAAAAACAGCCTAGTAGCCAACAGTAAAGTTACTATTCAAAGCACTTCTAGAATCTGGCACTCAGCCAGAGTCCACTGTCTATATCGAACCAGTGATATCTCCATTTGTCGTTACATTTTTTCTGACGATCAATACGCGATCCAATATAAGTGGGCATATATATCACATAGTAACGTGATACTAGTGTAAAGCTACTAGTGTCGTCCTAGGTCACGGCCGGACCTCGCGACCTCACTAACCAACCACTGTGCAATAAATAAAATACACAAACTGATACGAAGTGGCATCCTATACTGTATAACACTGGCAATTTAGGCATATCAATCTACAGTACGGCTGACCTACTTTACCTACACGGACAGTCTATCACCATTTGGACTATTTTTTATTATAGCACTGTATATACACTAAGCACTGTGAATCTTTAAAAAGCAATTCAAATAAAAGTTAAGTTTTATCCCTATGGGGAAAGTTGGTAATTATCTGCCACGGCAGAATTAACTCCTCCTGAAAGATGTATACACGGCTGTTTTGTCTCTGCATAACAATATGGGCTCACTAAAAGAGGAATTACTGCTCCTCAGACAAGATCTTAAAGTGACAAATGAGCAGGTTAAGGCAGCTGAAAGCAGAATAAGTGACATAGAGGACCAAATGGCTCCAATGGCTAGAGATCTTAAAAGAACCATTAACAATGTTTCTTTGCTATTTGATAAAACTGATGACTTGGAGAATAGGCTCCGCAGGAGCAATGTGCGCCTGATCGGCGTCCCTGAACGAGCAGAGGGGAAGGAAGCAGTTACCTACTTTGAAAACTGGTTTAAAAACAAAATCACAAAAGATAGACTGTCCCATCTGTTTGCTATTGAAAGGGCGCACAGGGTGCTGTTCCGTGAGCCACCACCGGGGGCGCCTCCAAGACCCATTCTGACCAAAGTCCTGCATTTTCGGGACCGGGACACTATACTGAGGGCTGCTAGAGATTGTCGGGATATGGTCATCAATGGCAGCAGAGTCTCCATCTTCCCCGATTTCTCTGCGGAGGTGCAGAGGAGAAGGGCACAATTTCTGGACATAAAAAAGAGACTGCGTGCGCTCAATGTGGTTTACTCCATGCTCTACCCTGCTAAGCTGCGTATTGTCACATTGGGATCAGTGCATATGTTTGAGAACCCGAGAAATGTGATGGATTGGCTCGATACGAACGACGTATTAAGCAAGATAACAACAATAACTGAACTGCTGTGTGACGTGATTGTTCCTTGTCCTCTTTATGGCCATCTGAGGACAGGTTGCTTCATGGCCTCAATCCGCTAATACTCTGAATGTTAGATACTTGTGGATGGGTTACTCATTACTATCCTAAAGGGCTGTTATACATTACACTGTGTATGTATGGCGGGTGGCCAACTCATGAGAGACCGCAACCGAGGTAGGCCCCGCAATCCTCGGGGTGGGCAGCACATGAGCGGAACCAGGGTCAGACTCTGTCCCAGCCTCCACCAAGTTGACCCAATGTGCCGTCAGGGAGATATAGTGTCCCTGCCCGCCAGCACTTGTCCCTGTGTCCGTGGTTAGTTGTACCTTGTCGCTGACCGCGTTGGTCAGGTCAGGGATGATGTTATCTGACACGTGCTGGTGTAGGGCTGGGACAGCACACCGTGAAAAGTAGTGGCGGCTGGGGACAGAGTACCGAGGGACAGCCACCGCCATGAGGTTCCTAAAAGCCTTTGTCTATACCAGCCGATAGGGCAGCATCTCCAAGCTCAGCAGTTTGCTTATGTGCACATTTAAAACTTGTGCATGCGGGTGAGTGGCAGTGTGTTTGCGCTTCCGTTCAAAGATTTGTTGTAGGGACATTTGAACGCTGGGCACCATTTGGACACCTTGCTGGAGGGCGTGGAGCATAGTGGGGCCTGGGCGGGGGGGGACTGACAGAGCCAGCACCTGACACAGGGGAAGGAGCAGGGGTGCAACTTGCAGTCACTGAACGGCCTTGGTTCCACTGAGTGGGGTGTTTAGCACTCATATGCCTGCGCATGCTGGTAGTGGTTAGGCTGGTAGTGGTGGCTCCCCTGCTGATCCTGGCGTGGCACACGTTGCACACTACAGTCCGTCAGTCATCCGCAGTTTCTTTAAAGAACCTCCAGACTTGGCAACATCTAGCCTTGGCCATGGGAGTTTGACTCAGTGAAACAGTTGCTGATCTACTCGCTCTGCCCCTGCTTCTCCCTCTGCCCACCCCTCTTCCTCTTCCAACCGGTCCTGTGGCTGAACTTGCCTCCCCCTCAGAAGCACGGTCTTCACTAGACTAGAGGTTAGTTGGGGGAAAGATCAGAAGCAATGTGAGAAAATATTATTTTACTGAAAGAGTAGTAGATACCTGGAACAAACTTCCAGCAGAGGTGGTTGGTAAATCTACAATAACAGAATTTAAACACGCCTGGGATAGACATATATCTATCCTAAGATAATAAGAAAGAAAATACTAAAAGGGCGACTAGATGGACCCAGTGGTCTTTTTCTGCCGACAATCTTCTATGTTTCTATGCTTATCCACCCAGCTCGGGTCAGTCACGTCGTCCTCATCCACCAGCTCTTCCTCCAATTCCTCACTCTCCTCCCCACTTTGAGTTACATCCATGACAACAACCTCACTGTCTGACAACCAGGTCTCATCGTCATCAGACACCTCTTCCAACCCCGCTTGCAAGTCCCCACTCTCATCACCCACTGACTGCCTGAGCTGCATAGTTTGGGCATTGGGACAGATCGACTGCTCCGGTTGCTCTGACTCAGGGAAGGGTCCAGAAAACAGTTCCAGGGAGCATGGTGGTGGATCTGAATCCCTTCTTTCCCTGGAGGGGCCAGGCTGTGGGGAAGGAGGCTGAGCTAATGGAACAAGGGTTCCACTCCCTTGGGTAACGTGGGCGGACTGCGTTGAAGACTGGGTGGTGGATAAGTTACTGAACACATTATCCGCTATCCACGTGATATCGGTCTACCATGAGACCCCGTAAGTTGCGCAAAGAAGCTAGGGAGTGAATGTCTGCCGTTTGCCACTGCTCCCTCCTCAACGGGTGCTGTTGTGTCACCCTGCCCTGAACCACGGCCTCTGCCCGCTGAATCGCTTGGAACCCCTCGTCCTCGACCCTTACCCCTGGGGTTCACCATTTTATGGACACTGCACGGTTAAGACTGAAATAGCTGGAGGCTGTGGTATATAATCTGTTGGCGGCTGCACCTATACACTGTGTAACACCCCCTTACACAGGGCAATCAGTGGTGAGCTTAGATATGGCTTGAGTAAGAAAGACAGAAATCAGCAAATGTACTAGTGGTCCCACTAGTTTTTGAGAGGCTTTGGTATACAATCTGGTGGTGGCTGCAGCTATACACTACTGTGTGACTCCCCCTTACACTGGGCAATGACTATTGAGCTTAGATATGCCTTGAGTAGTAAATACAGAAATCAGCAAATATACCAGTGGTCCCACTAGTTTATGGGAGGCTGTGGTATACAATCTGGTGGTGGCTGCACCTATACAATGGGAGACACCCCCTTTACACAGGGTAATCACTACTGAGCTTAGATATGCCTTGAGTAGTAAATACAGAAATCAGAATATATACTGGTGGTCAGTGTCACACTAGTATTTGGAGGCTGTCGTATAGAGTCTGTGTGTAAGTGGTGGGCTGTGGTCTATGGCACCTGTTACACAGGACAATAAGCAGTGAAGTTTTATGCAGGTTTACTACAAATCCCAGCAATACAATGTACGACAGCAGCACCACTAGCCACAAAATCATAAAATAGTACTGAGCATTTCTTAGGGGTGTGTATGCAACACCTAATGTCCCCTTTCTGCCAGCAGCCGGTCACCACAGTGTGCTGCTGAAATCGTGGTAGCTGCACTGCAAGTCCCAGCCAGCAGTCTGTAGTAATACAAATTAAAAACGATTTAAAGCGCTTACATGGGCTGTTTGGTTGTATTGCTAGTATTCCCTGCCTACTGGAACGCTAATTCCCTCCCTAACGCTCTCCCTGACCAGCAGCAACTCTGTCCCTAATCTCTTCCAGCATACGTCTGAAGCGAGCACTGGCGGACGCGAGTTTTTATATGGCAGGGTCATCTGATTTGGCCAACCAATCGCTGCTATCGACATGTATGGGTCCCACGTGATCGTAGGATGTACCAAAGAGTCTCCTGCATGTTTATTGGCTGAGAAATTGCGCCCAAACTTACAGGAAACGGATGATGAGATTTTCTCGAGTATCGCGAGATGCTCGTCTGAGTAAGGAGTACCATCGAGTACCCTAATACATCGAGTACCAAGCTCAGACGAGCATGTTCGCTCATCACTAGAGATGACCCAAGGACGGTGTAGCCTGTGTGTAGGTGCTAGTACAATAACCACTGAGTCCCGGTATAATAAATAAACTCTTCCTTTACTGATGAATACATTGGCATACAAGTAGACAATCACTTCGAACTTGACTTGACTAGATTTGCACCGAGACCTGTAGAGGTAGTGAACTTAAGAGTAGCAGTGCTGACTTGGTTGCGTGCTGAGAAGAATAGAGTGAGTTAAAAGGAGTGGAGAGGAATGGGTCTTGAGAGTCCCAACCCAATGTAGTACTGTGCTCTGCTGGAACTTTAGAAGAAGTAGAAGGATACTTGAGAATATGTGAAAGAAGAATACTTGTGCCCGTGTTTCGACCTTTGTTGCTGTAACCACCTGTTGCCCTACAGTGTCAGGTGACCTGTCCTACTAGGGTGACACAAGCACCAGTCCCAGTTACCCGAGTTGAGCAAGGTGTCCAAAGTTACTTGGTTTCACCTGCATTGCGAGATAGAGTATGTAGGCTCCTAGCTGCTTTGCTGTATCTGGATCAGTTCCTCTAGCTTGTAGGATACTCACCTGCACTATGTTTAAGTTGTTCACTGCGTGGGTTGTGGTGATCCCTGACTTGCCCTCTCTGTTGGTGTTTAGCACTGCATTAGAGGTAGAAGTGTTGCTTTAAAGAAGGAAATTCTCTGTGTCTTCCATACGTCTGTCCACTACCACACTCCAGACTAGACCACACTGGACTGGCTACATGTCCTTGACAGGGGATCTGGCAGAGCCAGGGCCCAGCTTGACTACAGCAGGAACGTCCTGTCTTGCGTCCTCTCTTTACAGAAACTTGACTAAGACTGACTAAGTGTGGGTCTACACTTCTCTCCCCATGTGACAACTTCCTACAGGGTGTGTAACAGCTCCTGTGAGTGGTGGAGAAGAACGTGCAAGAAGAAAGAAGAATAGAGATAGGTGGAAGAGAAGACCAGCTCTCATTGGTGTGCAATGAGATCTAGTGGTAAAACTTATACAAGACTTAATTACCACTTCACTTTGCGTTACAGGCTTTTGCGAGGGGTGCTCAGACCAGCAACAACTGTGGTGGGACACCACACTATCATGTACAGTAACTGTAGGGTGGTCCCCAGAATCAATCCCACTGGTGGCCCTAGGCACCCCAGTCCCACACTGCCTCTTACAGAACTTTCTAGATGCTTTTAGCAGCATGTGTGGGATGTTGATAATGTGATCTGTTTTTTTTTTTATTGTAATTTTTATTAAATTTTCTCAATGTACAACAAACAAACAGACAAGGTATCCATGATAAATCTTCAAAAAAAGTACAGCTTCAACATTGTAATCTTGAAAATTAAAGCATCACTGTGCTATAGGCTTAACTCAGCAAGATACCACAACTGACACCAGACAAAGCAAGAGACAAATAGGGAAGAAAGAGAGGGAGCGGAAATGAACACACTTAGCTGGAGAAGAAAGAGCCTGGGACCAGCCAAAAGAGAGCGGAGCAGGTGCAATACTTGTCCCATGGCTTTAGATACTGTAGTATCTGTACTAAATGTAGTATCCAAAGAGCATCTGCATAAAATGTTGTATAGTAAAGGTAGGAAAAATACTCCGACCTAGAAAGGTCATGCTTTTCACAGGGCCTAACAAAAGGGAGCAAGACACGTGTTAGTGAATCCACAACCTTAGTGAACTGGAGGAGCTTTTTCCTCGACCAGGCACTCACCACCGGCGGAGCCATCCCTACTCATAGCTGAGGGGTGAGAAGAAAGGAAATCATTTGAGAATAGAGAGCTCTCTACCTCATAGAGCTAAAATCAGGCTCCCCTCCTCCAGGCTGTGCTGTCCTGCTCTGTGGTGAGTCTGTCCATAAGATGGCTGACTCACCATGCCCTGCCCTGCCACCAGTGTCCTCCATAGACATATACAGGCTCAGTGGTGGACACTGGGGGGCGGGGCCTGGTCACATGCTCCTCCATGTCGGAAATCTTATTGACAGATTCACTACAGAGCAGGGCAGCCCAGCCTGGTGGAGGGGAGTCTGATATTAGCTCTATGAGGTACACGGGGAGCTGCTGTCAGTATATACAGTGAGTACAGGGAGCTGCTGTCAGTATATACAGTGAGTACACAGGGAGCTGCTGTCAGTATATACAGTGAGTACACAGGGAGCTGCTGTCAGTATATACAGTGAGTACACAGGGAGCTGCTGTCAGTATAAACAGTGAGTACACAGGGAGCTGCTGTCAGTATATACAGTGAGCACACAGGGAGCTGCTGTCAGTATATACAGTGAGTACACAGGGAGCTGCTGTCAGTATATACAGTGAGCACACAGGGAGCTGCTGTCAGTATATACAGTGAGTACACAGGGAGCTGCTGTCAGTATATACAGTGAGTACACAGGGAGCTGCTGTCAGTATATACAGTGAGTACAGGGAGCTGCTGTCAGTATATACAGTGAGTACACAGGGAGCTGCTGTCAGTATATACAGCGAGTACAGGGAGCTGCTGTCAGTATATACAGTGAGTACACAGGGAGCTGCTGTCAGTATATACAGTGAGTACACAGGGAGCTGCTGTCAGTATATACAGTGAGTACACAGGGAGCTGCTGTCAGTATACACAGTGAGTACACAGGGAGCTGCTGTCAGTATATACAGTGAGTACAGGGAGCTTCTGTCAGTATATACAGTGAGTACACAGGAAGCTGCTGTCAGTATACACAGTGAGTACACTTAATAATACTGAACACTGAACTATTTTACTATAAAGTGGCCAACCCCTTTAATAGATGCTGCGTGGCTATAGCAAAGACCGTGGACTGCCGTCAGAAACGAGATCGAGAAGACATAAGACTGAAGAGTCTCAAAAAAAAAAAAGACCAACCCAGGTGGTCGAAAGCCTTTTTGGCGTTTAGGCTGAGCATCAGAGCCCGGCCAGACTGCTTGTTAACCGCGCCAAGGATGTTCACGTGTTGTCTGCTCCCTGACGACCCGGCATGAAGCCCACCTAGTCTTTACTAATCAAGGAGCGGAGCCAGAACCCCAAGCGATTAGCCAGCAACTTAGTGTACAATTTTATATTTCGTAGGGCAATAGGTCTAGAATTAGAGCATTCTGAGGGATCTTTGTCAGATTTAGGTTTGAGCATATATAGGAATGGAGCAGGGTGGCACAGTATTGCTTTGCAAGAAAGAGTTAAAGAGAGAAGCCTAGGAATAAGTTCAGAGGAGAAGGTTTTGTAATACAAGTACAAGAAGCCACCAGGACCCGGGGACTTCCCAGACGGTAAAAGATTTCAGCACCTCCTGCAGCTCTTCATGGGTAGGATCATTATACAGGGTTTAGTTACTGGACATATCATTGGTCGGGATAGAGCGTTCCTGTATGACCAAGGACATCACCTTTATTATAATACAAGACATTTCCTCATCTTCTGTAGATCAGTGATATTACCCATAATGCACCAAGATACCCTTCTAATATTGGAGCTTGGAAGTAGTGTTGACCATCAATAGTCCTGTCATCTGCTCATCACATCCGGCTTCTTGTTTGCTTAGTAAGATATCTTCATATTTGGTTTGTGTTCTTTCAGGTAGCTTACTTCTTCCTCTTCCTCCTCAGACAATCCATTGTTCCACATCCTAGAAGAGAAACAGAACCCGCAGTGTTAGTGACTGTATTGTAAGGATTGGGTCAGTGAATGGTCGGTCCTGAGGATGGGATCGGTACAATCTCCAGACCTGGTGACACTGGGGATTTATTAATACAATGTCCCCTATTTCCTGGAGGTCACATGACTCTTCTGAGCGCGGGCAGAGGTTGAAATATATATTTTTTTTCATCTGGCCCTCTAAAAAAGGACTGCAAGGATGCAAAGGGGAAAAGGGGGTTTCAGGGGGAAGGGGGGGGGATCTACCTATATCTACTATAGGGCACTGTAAAGGGGGGCTTATCTACTATAAGGCACTTCATTAGGGGTTTATCTACTATAAGGGACTGCATTTAGAGGTATATCTATTATAGGGGACTGCATGGCTTCACGGGGAGGTATATCTACTATAAGGTACTGCATGGGGGCTTATCTACTATAGGGGATTGCATAGGTGGGTCTTATTTCCTACAGAGGACTGCATAGAGTCTTATCTACTATAGAGGACTACATGGGGGCCTTATACAATATGGGGGCACAGAGGGAACCAATACAGATGTGAAGATTGTAAAGATATAAGGTTGGTGCGACAATGAGAAGCTTAAACTGTTTGTCTGGCAGATTCTGCAGAGATGAGTAAGGACTAGGTGAAGTCCTCATGATGGGCAGGCCGAATGGATATGAAAGGATAAAGTGAGCAACTGATTGCAGAAGATGGTCCCCTGTGAGTCACTGGATGTAACTGCACTGTGATCAGTTATATAGTGTACAGAACCTGTTTACAGCTCGTATTTACCTCTATATGGTCACTGCATGTGGGGTATTGGTCTTTGTTCACTATGTGGGGGCATTATTATGCTGGATTTGGTCGTAACAGTAGTGGTCATAGTGTGGCAGTAATATTTGTCCCTTGTATACTGGTATTATTGGTCTTGGTATGGGTCAGTAACAGTATGGTGGTAATTTGTATGTTGATAACATTTGCTCTTTATATACTGGTGGTATTTGGTAGCTGTACGACTATTCTATTTAAAATAGTTTTCCAGTTAGGTAAAATATATGTTGAATCATCAGAAAACTATCTGATCTGTTCAGTATGTCTCTGCTCTCAACCCCCCCCCCCCCTTCCCTTTCAAGATGACGGATGTAACCAGCTACCTGGACGGCTATTTCTTCTCTCTGTACAGCCAGGAAGTGTTAATCACAGTAAGATCACAAGTAATTTGACCTCAGATTACCCTACCAACTTCACACAAAGTATAAACAACCGGTCAGGGACTTTTTTTTACATGAACTGTCTCAGAAGGGAAGATGGGAAAATGGAGTGAACAGCTCACATACAGTTTTCTGTGTCTTTAGCAGAAAGCATCTGCTCAGAACTGGGGGAAGAAGACAGATAAGGTAATGATTAGAGATGAGCGAGTAGTAAAATATTCGAAAGCTCGAAATTCTTGTGATGCTCGCAAATTCGATCGAATGTCGAACCCCATTGCAGTCAATGGGAGATAAATGCTTGTTTCTTTGAAACCTAAATTCGATTACTTGGAAGTCACCAAGTCCACAGTGACACCACAGACATTGACATTGGAAACACCTCTGGAATGCAACTAGGACAGCAGGGGAAGCATGCCAGGGTGCATCTAACACGTCCAAGTAGTATTATGCCACTATCACAGGCTATTAACAATACACTCCAAACACAACATAACCTCTCTTTAGTGGAAGTGGAAAAAATACAAGGAAACCTTCTTTCCACTACATTAGCATGGACAGAAAGCCAAATTGTAATCAAATGAAACATTTTCCTGCACCCCTTTAAATCAAGCTGGCTATTCTTGGAGGTAGTGACGAATTTATAACAATACAATCTTCATAAGAGGCCCTGGAATTTGAATGTGCACACTTTCAATCCTTTAAAGAGTATCTATCTAGGAGATGGAGGAGGGGTCAGTGCTGCAGAACAGAGAGACAGCAATCCAACATATACCATTACTAAGACGCTTTTAACCCCTTAAGGACAGAGCCTGAAATGGCCTTAATGACAGAGACAAATTTTATGAATATGACCAGTGTCACTTTAGTCATTAATACCTTCGGGATACTTTTACCTATCCGGCTGATTCTGAGATTGTTTTCTCGTGACATATTGTACTTTACATTTCTGGTAAATTGGAGTCGATAATCATAACAAATCTTTATGAAAAAAAACCAAATAATGTGAAAAAATGTGAAAAAATGCATTTTTCCAACTTTGAAACTTTTTTGCGTATACAGAAAGTGGTTATACCACATAAATTATATATTAAATAGCATTAGCAACATGTCTACTTTATGTTGGCGGCATTTATTAAACTATTTTTCATTTTTTTTACACAATAGGGAGCTTAAAACATTAGCAGCAAATTTCCAAATTTTCAGTAAAATTTCAAAATCAGATATTTTTAGGGACCTGTTCAGGTTTAGTTTCCCTGCTTTCCCAGATGCATCCAGAGGTGTTTCCATCACTTTCTTAACATTTTATTTGTTATTTTTAGTTGAACCAGATTTCCAAGTAAATGACCGTATGTTTTGAGCCGCATGTCTATTTTTTCCCACGGCCGGAGTTTCACCCGCACATTTACAGCCGCATAAAAAATACAGCCGCACAGTTACAGCGTGTGAATCCAGCCTTATAAAAAGTGTATTTGAGGGGCCTGTATGTTAGAAAGCCCCACAAAGCACCCCATTTCAGAAACTGCACCCCCCAAACTCTGCAAAAGCACATCCAGAAAGTGTTTTAACCCTTTAGGGGAGTCACAGAAATAAAAGCTAAGTGTGTAAGGAATTTGAAAATTTTAATTTTCTGTGCAGAAATTTTATTGTAATCCAATATTTTTCATAATTATAAACCTATTACCAGAGAAATGCAAATAATTATTGCCCCGTTTCTGCAGTTTTTTAGAAATACTCCATATGTGGCCCTATTGCGCTATTTGACGCAACCACAAGCCTCAGATATAAGGGAGCGCCTAGTGAATTTCAACGCCTCCGTTATATTTGGTCATTTTTGACTGTACCACTTCAGGTTGGCAGAGGCTCTGGGGTGTCAAAACCTAAAAAACACCCCTAAAGGGACACCATTCAGAAAACTACACCCCTCAAGGAATGTAACAAGGGGTGCGGTGAGCATCTGGACCCCACAGGTGCTTCACAGATTTTCCGAACAATATGGCGTGAAAAAAGAAAAATTTATTTTTTACACTAAAACGTTGTTCTAGCCTTCAATTTTTCATTTTCTTAAAGGGATAAGAGGCAAAAAAAGACAAAAAATGTGTAGCGCAGTTTCTCCCGAGTACAGAAATACCCCACATGTGGCGATAAAGTGCCAAGCGGGCGCAGGACGAGCCTCCAAAGGGAAGGAGCGCCAATTGGCTTTTGGAAGCTGAATTTCACTGAAAAGGATTTCAAGGGCCATGTCGCATTTACAGAGCCCTCGTGCTGCCAAGACACTGGAAACCCCCCACAAGTGATTCCATTCTGGAAACTACACCCCTCAAGGAATCTAACAAGGGGGGCAGTGAGGATATGGACCCCACTGGTGACGGGCACAAATGTGGAACAATGTGACGTGAAAGGGAAAAATTTCATTTTTTCACTTTCATGGCACAAATGTGCCCGTCATCAAGGGGTCCATATCCTCTTTTCCCCCCCTGTTAGATTCCTTGAGGGGTGCAGTTTCCAGAATGGGGTCACTTGTGGGGGGTTTCCAGTGTTTTGGCAGCACGAGGGCTCTGTAAATGCGACATGGCGTTCATCATCCATTCTAGCCAAATCCAACCTCCAAAATCCAAATGGCGCTCCTTCCCTTCGGAGGCTTGCCCTGCGCCCACATGGCGCTTTATGTCCACATGTGGGGTATTTACGGACTCGGGGGAAATTGCTCTACACATATTGTGTGTTTTTTTTTCTCTTTTAACCCCTTGTGAAAATGATAAATTCAAGGCTAAACCAACATTATAGTGTAAAAAATGTAATATTTCATTTTCACGCCACATTGTTCCACATTTGTGCCCGTCACCAGTGGGGTCCATATGCTCACTACACCCCTTGTTACATTCCTTGAGGGGTGTAGTTTCCATAATGGGGTCACTTGTGGGGGGTTTCAACTGTCTTGGCAACACAGAGGCCTTTTGAATGCAACATGGCCCCTCAAAATCCATTCCATCCAAATCCAGCCTTCAAAAACGAAATGGTGCTCCTTCCCTTCGGAGGCTTACCCTGCACCCGCATGGTGCTTTATGTCCACATGTGGGGTATTTACGGACTCGGGGGAAATTGCGCTACACATTTTGTTTTTTTTCTCCTCTTTTAACCCCTTGTGAAAATGATATATTCAAGGCTAAACCAACATTATAGTGTAAAAAATGTAATATTTCATTTTCACGCCACATTGTTCCACATTTGTGTCCGTCACCAGTGGGGTCCATATGCTCACTACACCCCTTGTTACATTCCTTGAGGGGTGCAGTTTCCATAATGGGGTCACTTGTGGGGGGTTTCAACTGTCTTGGCAACACAGGGGCCTTTTGAATGCAACATGGCCCCTCGAAATCCATTCCATCCAAATCCAGCCTTCAAAAACCAAATGGCGCTTCTTCCCTTCGGAGGCTTACCCTGCACCCGCATGGCGCTTTATGTCCACATGTGGGGTATTTCCGTACTCAGGGGAAATTGCTCTACACATTAAATGTTTTTTTTTATCTTTTAACCCCTTGTGAAAATGAAAAAACATGACAAGATTAATAATTTAGAGTAAAAATTTTACAAAAATTACACTAAATGTTGGTCTAGCCTTGATTTTTTTCCATTTCCACAAGGGGTTAAAAAAGAAAATGAACACAAAACGTGTAGGGTAGTGTCCCCTGAGTACGAAAATACCCCACATGTGGGCATAATGTGCCATATGGGCACAGGGCAAGTCACCAAAGGGACAGAGCGCCATTTAGAGGCTGGAATGGAGGATGGAGGCCATGTCGCAATTACAAAGCTCCTGTGCTGCCAGGACAGTAGAAACCCCCGACAAGTGACCCCATTCTGGAAACTACACCCCATAAGGAATCTAACAAGGGGTGCAGTGAGCATATGGACCCCACTGGTGACAGGCACTTACGTAGAACATGTGCCGAGAAAATAAAAAATACAATTTTTTTCACTTTCACGTCCCAAATGTGGCCGTCACCAGGGGGCCATATCCCCGCTGCCCCCCTTCTTAGATTCCTTATGGGGTGTAGTTTCCAGAATGGGGTCACTTGTGGGGGGTTTCTACTGTCCTGGCCGCACAGAGGCTTTGTAATTGCATCATGGCATCCTCTAATGGGAATGGCGGCCATACCTACTTAGCTGGGGAAAAGGGACAATTCTAATTTATTTGGGGGTATTAGGGCAATTATTAGTTTATAAGGTTGGAAATGACAGGTGTCCATCAAACTCAACCTGTGTTGATCCAGAGGAAGGCAAAAAATCCTCGTGAGGCAGACGACAGTAGCCTCATCACAGGGGAAAAATTCCTTCCCGACTCCATAATGGCGATCAGAATAATCCCTGGATCAACGTGACCCCTGAAATAGGAATAAGGGACAGAATTTAGATAATGTAGAACCCCAATGACGTGTGGTGCGCCTTGGAGCGATCCAGTATGCAGAGGCCGGGGGGATCAGGACAGGCGTCACACTGGAAAATGGTGTCCTTCCTGATCCCCCTGTTACCCCACACTCTGCACTTCTTCTGGGGTCTCCTGTTCTCCAGTGTGGGGGACGTCACCTGGAAAATGTTGTCCTGGTGCGATACGGGGTCCCTCATATCCAGAAGCGCTGGGTCCGCTCCATGGCTGCTAAATATTAGGGCGCTATTACTATTTCTGATATGTTCGGATCGTGCCGCAAGCTACAGGGCAGCGAGGGACCGGAAGAGGGGGTGCTGGTATAAAAGTTATCCCCGTACAGATGGTAACCTTTATCCAGCAGTGGGAAGATCAGTTCCCGGACGATCTTCCCACTAACTCCGAGGATGGGGGGGGGAGGGGGCATCTGGGGGCTGGATTCGGGTGTCCCTTCCTACATACACTCTAAGGGTACATGCACACTGCGGAATCGCGACAGATAACCCTTCGTGCATTCCACAGCTGGCACCCGCCGGCGGACTGATGCAGGCGCACGTCTCCACACGTGTCATAGACTCCATTCTATGCACGGGCGGATTCCGCTCTCCGTCCAACGTGTTCATTCTTTGGATGGACGACGGATTCCGCCCGTGCATAGATTGGAGTCTATGACACGGGTAGAGACATGCGCCCGCATTAGTCCGCCGGCGGGTGCCAGCTGCGGAATGCACAAAGGGTTATCCTTCGCCATTCCGCAGTTTGCACGTACCCGAAATCTGTAAGTGTACCCTGAGGTACGCTCACAGAGTTTGTAGAATTTCACACCATACTGTGATCTCTTATTGGGACGGTACTGGCGGAAAAGACGTGTCTGGGGGGCAGCGTACGCTACGCTACCCCCAGACACGTCACTGGAGGATGAGGATGAATGGAGGAAAGAAGGATCCCCCCCATTCATCCTCACTGGCTGTTTCGGTGTCGGAGGTAATAATAACGTATCCCTCTGACGCCGAAAACACCCTGGGGGCCATCTTTATACGGGGATTGGTATATGGGGTATGTAGTGGTGTAGTGTCAAACTTTATTCAATGTAGTGTGGTGTAATGTAGTGTTTTTTACGTGATTTTTTACAGTAAGTATAAAAAAAAAACCTACGCCAACAAAGGAGTTGCTGATAAATGGCGCACTTATGTGCGGCACTTATAAGCAGACCGTGGCAGTAGGATATAGAAAAAAAACACCCTACGCCAAAAAGGAGGAGTTGCTGATTAGCAGCGCACTTTCGTGCGATGCTGATCAACACTCAGCGGCGATAGGGTGCGGAAAATAGAAAAAAAAAAATTTGGAAAAAAAAAAAAAACCTTTTTCTACATTCTGAATATCCCTGTAGCTGCTGATAAGTGTATTACACATATCAGCCGCTAGGGGGCAGCAGAGCGCAAAATCCGGAAAATGACGAGGCTGGAGCCGAAAATAGCCGAAAGAAGACGACGGGGACCGCCGGAAAGACCCGAAGACCGAACGGAATGACGGAGGACGCCGCGAACCCGGAAGACGCCGATCAGGAGCCCGGGACAGGTGAGTAATGTACAAATACCTGCTCTGGACCCCTCGGCTACCTAGCTGAGGGGTCCAGGGCAGGTATTTACTATATTGTGGGACTCTGATCGCCGTGCCACCGGCCCGATCGCCGTGAACGGCCGGCCGGCCGTTCACGGCAATCGGGCCGGTGGCACGGCGATCACCATTACTTTTTACAGTAATGGCGGTCGGTGCCGTCCTCGGACAGCACCGACCGCCATTTTTTTCCGGGTCATCGGGTCACCGATGACCCGGAAAGGTTCCGATCGCCGCTATTGGCTGATCTGAATTGATCAGCCTATAGCGGCGATCGTAAGCACGGGGGGTGTTAACCACCCCCCGTGCCGTGAAGCTATGATGGCCTGCTATGATTTCTAGCAGGCCATCTTCCCCGACCGCTGTGTGTGAACACGCAGCGATCGGGGAAACATCGGGCGTACCCATACGCCCGTTTGCGTTAAAGCCCAGGCAACGGGGGCGTATGGGTACGCCCGATGTCGTTAAGGGGTTAATTTAAAAAAATTGAATTGAAAATTTTAATTGAATTTGAAAAAAACAAACACACAATAGATTGGCCTCTACCGACCTGACAGATCCTGCCTTCGAAACAGCTACTACTTCCAAGTAAGGCAAAAGGCACAAAAATTAATCAGCACCAAGGAGAAGTGATAAAAAATAAGGCAAGCCCTCCAAAAATGGAGTTTAAGGCCCTTGAGGGGAACCCTCCAAAAATAAATTTTTAGGCCCTTGAAGTGAGCCGTACAAACATTGTGTGCGAGAGTGTTGTGGCGTCCCGTGTTGTGGTGGTTGAGGGGGAGGAGGAGGAAGAAATGAGCTCAACCATGCACTTTGCACACAGGATTTTTGCTCAGTATTTTGCAACGAAAAACAAGGAGTGGACTAGAAACAAAGAAAGGCTATGTTCACGCACTGCCGAAATTTAGTGGATGGCCATTTTAAGGCTGTCAGAAATTACTACTCCAAAATTTTTTTCTTCTGAAGTCTTTTCCAACACAGTACTGCCAATGTGATACTCGGATAGAGGATTCCTCCTCCCCAAGTGCATTTTACATTTGGAAACATTGAACTTCAATTTCCACTGTTTGGACCACTTATCTAGCAAAGCTAAATCATTTTCCATATTACTGACGCCTCCAGGAATTTCAACCCTGTTGCACACTTCTGTGTTGTCAGCAAACAGACAAACTTCACCTACCAAACCTTTGCCTATGTCACTTACGGACATATTAAAAAAAAATAGGACCCAGAACAGACCCTTGTGGCACACCACTTGTAACCAGTCTCTGCTTAGAATATTCACCATTAACAACAACCCTCTGATATCTGTCCTTCAGCCAACCACAAATCCACTGAACTATCCATGAATTAAGTCCAATTTTCTCTAACTTCTCTATCAGCTCTTTATGGGGAACTGTATCAAAAGCTTTGCTGAAGTCCAGATAGGAGATATCCCCAGCACCTTCATCCAGCACTATGTGACATAATCAAAGAAATCAATGAGGTTAGTCTGACATGATCGGCCCACAGTAAAGCCATGCAAATTGTTTATCCATCAAATTGTTGATTCTTAGGTGATCCATTAGAAGAGTTTCCATAATTTTTACTACTACTACTACAGATGTTAAGCTAAATGGCCTGTACAATCTATAGGAGAGAGATACAGAGCTCAGTAGAGTGTATCACACATGAGAGGATTAGATACATGGCTCAGCAGACAGTATCATGCAAAAGAGGATTAGATATATGGTTTAGTAGACAGTATCACACATGATAGGATTGGATACATGGTTCAGTCCTGTACACATCTCTTATACTCACAGTAACTCCTCTATCCTGCAGTCTGGACTGGACAGAGCTTCCACCAAGTCACTAAAGTGAGGACCAGACAGACGGTTATCAGACAGGTGAAGTCTCTTCAGGGAGGGGTTATTCCTTATTACAGAGGCCAATTGGGGGCAGGAAGTGTCTGGTAGATTATTCTTGGCCAATCTGTAATAATGAGAAGTTGAGATGTGGGTGACGCGTCCACAGAGCGTTAGTATAATATTTGTAGAATGTAAATGTGAATATAAAATGTCCCCGGCTGTTAGTAACATCCATAAATGTCATTACTGGAAGCCGCCTCTTGTGTGTGCTGGATGATAGGATTATATACACTGTTAGTAACATCCATAAATGTCATTACTAGAAGCCGCCTCTTGTGTGTGCTGGATGATAGGATTAGATACATTGTTAGTAACATCCATAAATGTCATCTCTAGAAGCTGGATGATAGGATTAGATACATTGTTAGTAACATCCATAAATGTCATCTCTAGAAGCTGGATGATAGGATTAGATACATGTCTCAACAGATAGCATCACACATGATAAGATTAGATACAAGGTAAGAAGACAGTATGACACATCATAGGAGTGGATACTTGGCTCAGCACACAGCATCACACATTATAGAATTAGATACACTGCTCCGTAGACAATATCTCACAAGAAAGTATTAGATACATAGCTCAGCAGACAGTATGACACATGATAGGATTAGATACACTGCCAGGAAGGCAGTATCATATGTGATAGGATTAGATACATGGGTCAGCACACAGTATTACACATAAAAGGATTACATACACTGCTCAGCAGACAGTATCACACATGATAGGATTGGATACATGGCTCAACACATGGCTCAACACACTGTATCACACATATCAGGATTAGATACATGTCTCATCAGACAGTATCACACAGAATAGGATTGGATACATGGCCCAGTCCTGTACACATCTCTTATACTTACTCTAGTGCCTTAATCCTGCAGTTAGGACTGGACAGAGCTTCCGCCAAGTCACTGAAGTGAGGACCGGACAGACGATTACCAGACAAGTTAAGTATTTTCAGGAACAGGTTATTCCTTACTACAGAGGCCAACTGGGGGCAGGAAGTGTCTGGTAGATTATTATAATCCAATCTGTAATAATCATAAGATGAGATGTTGGTGATGCGTCCACAGAGCGTTAGTATAAAAACTGTGTATTATTAATGTGGAGAGAAAATGTCCCCGGCTGTTAGTAACATCCATAAATGTCATCAGTAGAAGCCACCTCTTGTGTGTGCTGGATGATAGGATTAGATACAGTTAGTAACACCCATAAATGTCATCACTAGAAGCCACCTCTTGTGTGTGCTGCATGATGGGATTAGATACACTGTTAGTAACATGCATAAATGTCATCACTAGAAGCCACCTCTTGTGTGTGCTGGATGATGGGATTAGATACACTGTTAGTAACATGCATAAATGTCATCACTAGAAGCCGCCTCTTGTGCGTGCTGGATAATAGGATTAGATACACTGTTAGTAACATCCATAAATGTCATCACTAGAAGCCACCTCTTGTGTGTGGGTGATCGTAGGATTAGATACATGGCTCAGCAAACAGTATCACACATGATAGGATTAGATACAATGCTCAGCAGACAGTATCACTGAGGATAGGATTGGATACATGGCTCAGTCGTGTACACATCTCTTATACTCACAGTAATTCCTCTATCCTGCAGTCTGGACTGGACAGAGCTTCCACCAAGTCACTGAAGTGAGGACCAGATAGGCGGTTACCAGTCAGGACAAGTCTCTTCAGGGAAGGGTTATTCCTTATTACAGATGCCAACTGGGGGCAGGAAGTGTCTGGTAGATTATTACCGGCCAATCTGTAATAATAAAAAGATGAGATGTGGGTGACGCGTCAACAGAGCATAAGTATAAAATCTGTAAATTGTGAATGTGGAGAGAAAACGTTCCGGGCTTTTAGTAACATTCATAAATGTCATCACTAGAAGCCCCCTCTTGTGTGTGCTGGATGATGGGATTACATACACTGTTAGTAACATCCATAAATGTCATCACTAGGAGCCGCATCTTGTGTGTGCTGGATGATGGGATCACACACACTGTTAGTAACATCCATAAATGTCATCAGTAGAAGCCGCCTCTTGTGTGTGCTGGATGATAGGATTAGATACACTGTTAGTGACATCCATAAATGTCATCACTAGAAGCTGCCTCTTATGTGTGATGGATGATAGGATTAGATACACCGTTAGTAACATCCATGAATGTCATCACTAGAAGCCGCCTCTTGTGTGTGCTGGATGATGGGATTACATACACTGTTAGTAACATCCATAAATGTCATCACTAGGAGCCGCATCTTGTGTGTGCTGGATGATAGGATTAGATACACTGTTAGTAACATCCATAAATGTCATCACTAGAAGCCGCCTCTTGTGTGTGCTGGATGATGGGATTACATACACTGTTAGTAACATCCATAAATGTCATCACTAGGAGCCGCATCTTGTGTGTGCTGGATGATAGGATTAGATACACTGTTAGTAACATCCATAAATGTCATCAGTAGAAGCCGCCTCTTATGTGTGATGGATGATAGGATTAGATACACCGTTAGTAACATTCATAAATGTCATCACTAGAAACCGCCTCTTGTGTGTGCTGGATGATGGGATTACATACACTGTTAGTAACATCCATAAATGTCATCACTAGGAGCCGCATCTTGTGTGTGCTGGATGATGGGATCGCACACACTGTTAGTAACATCCATAAGTGTCATCACTAGAAGCTGCCTCTTATGTGTGATGGATGATAGGATTAGATACACCGTTAGTAACATCCATGAATGTCATCACTAGAAGCCGCCTCTTGTGTGTGCTGGATGATAGGATTAGATACATGTCTCAGACGACAGTATCACACATGATATAATTTGATACATGGGTCAGCAGACAATATCACACATCATAGGATTAGATACAGTGCTCAACTCACAGTATCACACATGATAGGATTAGATACATGGCTCAGAAGACAATATCACACATAAAAGTGTTAGATACGGGGGCTCAGGAGACAGTATCACACATGATAGAGTTACATACACAGGTTAGCAGACAATATCACACATAAATGACAGGCTACTTGGCTGAGCACATAGTATCACATACAGGGCAGCCATCAGGAATTTTGGGGCCCCAAACAATCCAAGTGTCCAGGCCCCCCATTTATCAATAAAAGCAATAATCCCAAAAATTTGGGATATATCTTTTTTTTATTATTATTTAAATATATCTTTATTGAACAATTTTCCCAATTTTCCATATGATAAAAAACAAGTAACATCGGATATAAAACAAGGTACATCATAATTACAGTAAGAAAAAAAACATAAAAAGAAAAAGAATTACCCGCCTTGAACGTAAAACATGTATGAGCCCAGTACCGTTCATTTACCGTCTCAAAAGGCTATCCGACCAAAGAAGGTCAGAAGAGATACAAAATGTCCCCACAATACTAACACATCCGAAGTAAGATTGACCATAAACCACAAACACCCCCCACCCCGGTGGACCACAAGGAGAGAAACCAAACAACAACAACGAAAAAAGAATTCAATCAGACAATTTAAGATGTATAAGAGTATACTAACCAGTATACTCCTATTATAATGTAAAGTAATATAATCACAGTTTCCTACCTATATCTATGTTACCCATCCAATCCAGGGACGCCTGAATGTTGCCTTCCCTTTCTTGCCACGCTTCCTAAACCAAACTTCCTCTTATTGTTTTATCAGTTCAGTGAGATTGGACCATTCATTAATGGAAGGTGGCAGGGCAGAGCCCCAGTTACGCAGTATCACTAGCCTGGCCAAAAAAAGCACACACCTACAACAGTTTTATACTTAATCTCTGACACATATCCCAAGTCGCCGAGAATCGCTAGGGTAAGGAGGAAAGCCAGAGAGCAGTTCAGTTTACCCTGAAGGACACAAAAGACGTCCTCCCAATATTGGGCTATATTCTGGCAATTCCAGATGTACTCGTTGTGATCTGGGAGATGCAGATTTGGCTCATGTCTTCTAAGATATATCTTTGACTGATGTCTCTGGAGTGGTGTGCAGATA